>NC_140944.1:119776435-120343935 GCF_014529385.1 Adiantum capillus-veneris
CTTTCTCTTTTCGGTTACACAGATGCAGGCTGGGTAAGCTCACATTTATCTATGCGATCTACTAGTGGAAATTGCTTCTTTATAAAGGGTTGTCTTGTTTCTTGGACCAGCAAGAAACAACGTTGGGTTGGAGTTTCTACGACTGAGTTATAATATGTTGCGGCATCACTTGCAGCTCGTGAGTTGATTTGGCTTTGACAAATACTGGTTGATATTGGTTACTCTCCTCTTTCTAGCACACCCTTGCGGTGTGACAACCAAAGTGCTATTAGTCTTGCAAAAGACTATGTTCAACATAACAAGTCAAAGCACATTGTTGTCCATTATCATTATGTCAGGTATGAAGTACGCAAAGGAACCATTATGGTTGAACACTATCCAAGTGACCGGATGATTGCATACATTTTGACCAAAGGCTTCAACGAGTCACGTTTCATCCTCTTGCGCTCGGAGCTTGGAGTTGCTTCGGCTTCACTGTTTCTAGGTTAGCTTCTTTGCAATTTTAATAGCTTTGTACATATGACATTGTAATCTTCTAGGTACCATGCACTATGCACACTCCACATTTGAACATTGTGATCTCTAAGTTACTTGAATATTTGTACATAGATGCACAATTCATCATCGCTGGTTCATATTTTTACATTGTATAGGGGCTTGGGTTTTTTCTTTGAACTCCCCAAGGGTTTTTTCATCCAAAGCTAGAGACATTTGTTTGAGTGGGGGTGTTGGAGCTATTATGGCTCACTCTACTCAACTTGCTCTCACCTATATATTTGTATCTTGTCCTCAATATGAATCAGTCTTTGGGAGCGTATATGGTGTGTCTCTTGTCTCGTCTCTCTCTCTCTCTTTCTCTCTAGAAATCAACATGTGTGTGTGTTGTTGGCCTTGTTTGACCTCTCCTCAAGTTGGTCGCTTGGCATGATGTAGACCATTATATCCTAAACTCTAATCGACGGCCAAGTGGCTCACATAAAAGTCACGCTCGGTTTAATATTAACCCGTCGCTACATTTAAACAGTATAGTGTAGAGTGCAAACAACAAAACGAGGTGCCCCCCAGCTTAGTATTCACAGCCTGCTAGTTGAGTCGTTCTACTGTAGTGATTGCGATGTCAAAATTTTTGAATTGAGAACTTATCACTAAAGTAAACCTTACATCATCTAAAACATAGAGCATAAAGTTATATGTGCCTCTCTTTAAATTTAATGCATCTCTTGGATCTTTTGTATTTGTATTAACTCATGTTTTGTGTGTCATAGAAAGAATATGTATTCACAACCATGAACGTTTCAACTGCACCATCATGACTCCAACAGGTCGACAACATTGAAAGATCCGTTATCAACATCCAATTCCCTATGCATATACGTTTTCTTGGTGCAACACATAAATGCTACGGGGCAGGGCACGACTTCCATTTCTTATTACTTTTGGAGAGACCACGATGCCAACTCTCCACCATACACTTTTGTATGACACCTATGCATGATATGCATTGTATACTTAGCATTTTCAATATGTTGTGCTTCATTGTTGCACGACGAAATGTTTAACAATTCATATGGGTTGTATGTAGCTTCACACAAACATTGACCTCTAGCTTGGACAATTGTACGACACTCGTACACAATTATCATGTCGATACTATAGTTTAATTCTATATGTATTCTATAAAGGCACTGAGAGTTCCCTTTACACGTGTCGAGAGCTGCGAGTTGAAAGCTACAATTCGAAAATTCTCTAGGCACGATAAAGAGGGAGAGAGAAAGAGAAAGAGAGAGGCCGCCGAAGGTGCCGAAGACGGCAGGCCGTACTAGTTTTATAATATGTTGAATGTTTTTTTATTTTTTGAGTTTGTAAATGCTTCCTTGAGTTTAGTTTAGCAACATATTTTCTACATGCTCAATCTCGATCATCATATCTATACATCAAATATATACACTCTTCTTTTCTCATAGATGCTTGATGTCAATATGGCTATGTCATGTTATGTTCTCATTATATTCTATAGCAACGACCACCCGGAACCAAGCCTACTTCGTTAGTGGTAGACCTAATTTAGGGGAATTCTCATTGAGAAGATTAAGTCACTTGTTTAGATAGAGATATTTTGAGATAGAGAGAGAAAGAACACTTTTGTACATATACAAAATTTGTACAAGTAAAGACTAGCTAAACACGTTCCTTCATTGTAAAATCTTTATTACAACTATTCATAGATTCCAGAGCCTTCTAATTCAAAAGGAAGTTGTTGCTACAGTAGTCATAGGCCATCTTAGTTGCCAGCAACCACCATGGTTTTTTAGTGAGCCTGCGTGCGTGCTCCGGTGATGGCTGCCAGACGTTTGGAGTTTCATCTTTTTGGTCTAATGGGGCCGCTTGATCCAGCTCTGCAGTCTCGTGTACAATTTCCCCCTCTTCAACTTCAGGCTCTTCTCCAATGGTCCAATCTTCTTCTCCAATTGCCGAGGCTGACAGATCATGAGAGGAAGCGGCCTCACAGCTTGCTATATTAATATTGCCGCTCTGCGCGGGTTCATTTTCAACAACGACGTCGTCGTCCTGCGATGGAATAGTGGCAACTGCCACGACGTCATTAGAAGGCGATGATGGAGCTGCAGGTCGTATCGATGGAGTTTGTGGAGTTGTATTCTTGCGACGTCGAGGTGGACGGATGCGGCGTTGCGGTTTGGGGCGTTTAGTCCTGGCTGTGAGAGGGTTCGGGGTGTGATGGACAGCTGGGTCGAATGGAGGTGGGGGGAGAAGGCCAGCGAAGGGAGAAGGGGGAAAAGGAGAAGGCTGGGGATGGAAGAGGAGCGGGCCGGGAGGCGGATAAGGGAATATTGCAGGCGGACGAAACGCAGGGTCATGAAATGGTCTCGCAGGCATAAACAAGCGCAGCGGCTGGCCACCGAGGGGCGGGGGTGGACCTACAAAATGCGGGTGAGGGTGGCCGGGGGGTCCGGGCCACATTGGGAAAGGACCAGGAAAGCCTGCGGGCAGTGCGGGGCCCTGATGCCGCTCTGTACGCCAATGTGAGCCTTCCTCGCAGGCCCTTCTGCTCCTTCTGCTCTGCCTTTCTGTCCCAGCCCTCTGCTTTTCTACATTCCGCACAATGAAATGCGACTATCCCCTAAAAAGCACCCCAGACGACGTAAGAAGTTTATTTAGGGTTTCTTTTTTTTCCCAACAAAGCCGTGAAATTTATAGAAAGATGGCTTAGTTACCAGGCATACTCGTTCACTTGTAAAAAATTCATTTCCCGTAAGATTCCCCTGCCCTACCCATTTCTCTCCCCTACCCTACAATGCTCTCATGTGTGTTGTGCCCTCTAACTCTCCTTCCAACCCGCCTTTGCCATCTCCTCCTCCTCATACATCTCATGCAGTATGGCCATGGAGCAGCTCGCTCCGAGACACAGAGAGGACGCCTCATCAACAGAGACAGAGACAGAGCAGCTCGCACAGGAGCAACTCGTGCACACACACACAGAGAGAGAGAGAGAGAGAGAGAGAGAGAGAGAGAGAGAGAGAGAGAGAGAGAGAGAGACTCCTTCCCTGCTCTCTGGACTTTTGCCTCTTGCGAAGCCATAGGCATTCAAGGTGAAAGCATAGGCGATTGCATCTGTCAAGAGTCGGAGACATGTGGAGTCGTGGACTGCTGCACACGCACACACACAAACACACACATACACACAGACAGAGAGAGCATTGCCATGCAAAAAGCGAATGTCGCCATGCAAAAAGGCTAGAGAGAGAGAGAGAGAGAGAGAGAGAGCATCTGAGTAGATTCTCACAAAGTTCCATTTTTCAAAATGGGAAGCATGTACTTACATAAAGCACCTCAAAAAGGTGATTCCCAAAATTGAAACAGTCTAACCCAAACCATCCTAACCCCCCAGTCCATCTCAGATCACATATACAAAATACAAGATCCCAATACAAAAGATGCCTATGACACTCCAAAGGCATGTGTCGAATTTATCATATCCTGCAGATTTTCCATAAAGTCCCCAGGTTTAGCCACAACGTCATATGCATCTTTAATTGCTTCCCTATTGGCAGCCAGCATATTGCCTATTTCTTTCAACTTTCTTTTGTTCAGTGGCACCGCTCTATCTTCCTCGGTGAGGGAGAGCTGGAACTTTTTTGCATCATGTGCAATCTGGTTGATCTTCAGCTTGTACACCTGCAAATTAAACTCAACAAAAAGAGAACTCAGGCGGAGTGCCTAGTAAGTCCCATCAAACAAATAGCCATTTCTTAGTTTCCAAATTATCCACAATAACTCTGCCCTCGTACCGTTCTAATAACAGGAGAGATTGCCTACAAAGTCACCTAACAACAATTGTCTCCATGAGATAGGGGACTTAAAGACTACCTTTAGAGGAGAGAGGATATTGAATTACTGGGGGTAAGACAGAAGCAAATGGAGGGTGAGCCACAATAGAACTAATTTCTTAGGCTCGATGTCTTTATCCCTAATCTTCCTGGATTCAAACATCCATGCATTGTCTTCTATCGAGGATAACATTCCATCTTCTTTTTAGAGTGATTGTAAAGGGGGACCAACATCCCTGATCAGAATCTAGGGATAGTTGAGCTTGAACCCCCCTTTCTATCCGAAGGCAGTAAGGTGAATTGTGTCCCTGTGAGATAGTTTCCAAAGGTAATCTTTAGGAGACATTTCTAGTCTTGATAGGATGAGGATTAATTCCCATGACTGACATTAGGAAGGGAATGTGATCTAAGGGGGCCTCTTTATTTGCCATGGGATTAAAAAGGAGATTATGGAAGGGACAAATGGGTGGATGCCATGTGGACTGAAATGGTGGGTATGGCAAGGCCTTAAAGTAAGTGGTCAAACTTGTACTCTTCTATGAAATATAAAGAGAAAAACTCTCAAAAATTCAAAAAAAATTGCACTTTTCTCTAAATAGCTAGGTTAAAACCAATCCTTTCTCTCTCTAGTGTGACTGTCAGTTTCCCTTCCCCCTCTCTCCTAAAAGGGGGTGCCTCCAAAAAAACGTGCTAATCATTCCCTCCCTCTCTCTCTCTCTACTCTACCATCTCTAACTTCTCTTCACTGCACCTTGCAAGTTGCTTCTCTTTCTTTAATGTCTCTTTTCCCTCCCAAAAAGCTATGCAACAGAAGTTTGAACCTCCTTTCACTCACCAAGCTTACTTCATTCTTCCCAAGCTTGGTGCATTCTTCTCAAGCTAAAGCTATCCATTGATTTGTGAGCCTCACTACACACCTCTACCTAACGCTGCTGATTTCAAGCATATCCTTCTGCTAGATCTTCCCTCTTTCTTTCCTCAACATATTTCGTACTCCATCTCTATTAAGGTCTCTAGAGAGTATCTACATCCCTCTCAAGCTTTGCAACATTATCTTCACCAATTAGCCAACTTGCAGCTGGAGAAAAATAGCAGTAAGTGGAATTACCGTCTGTGTGTACCATCAATAATCTTTCTCTGTATCCAACTAGGAACATGGATGTGCATAGATTAATCATAAGAGTTTTTTTGCTGATTGTGCCACTATTCCACATGGCATCATCAGGTACTCGACGACCTAGAAGTTATATTGACTCCATTTCATGCAGCAGCGTACAAGACGACAATGGAGTTGGGTGACAATAGAGTTCAAATGATTAATGAGGGTGACAATGTAGCCCAGCTCAAGAGGTGCACACAAGGTCTCAAGGAGACAATTGGCTTCTCGAACACACCATTGGAAGAAAAGAATCATGGAGTTGAAGAAAATCTAAGATGGCAAGCGGCTCACAAAGGTGTAGCATTTGTACTATGCTACTTCACAACTGAATCTAGAGACAGTAGTGGCTCCATCGAGGTCTCTTACAAACTATAATTTCACCCCTCTGTCAAGTTCCTAGATTGTCTATTTTGTATTATTTCCGTATATGTTGCTTTGATGACTATAAGATTTCCATTGCTTGGTCATGTTTTCCCATTATTATTTGTAGAGTGAGAGCCAATAGAGTCCTTCAAAGGAAATTTTGAGGCCATCCACGTTGACCTTGGCAAGCTGCTCTATGCTGATTGTCCATCCACTAAGCTTGCCTTAGGGGATTTTTTTTTAATAACCATACTAATGTCATGCCTAGGGAAAATGCAGGGTATGGTAATCTTTCTCCAATTCACTCGCCAACCATGCAAAGTCTGGAATGGCCTAAGCCAAACCATGCCTTGATTGTAGTAACCAAAAGGAGAATTGAAGCGGATGTGCATGCAGCAATGAAGTGCACATATGGTTCCCACAAAGCTACAATAACATGGTTTATGTCTCTTCATGTGTTTGTTTATATCTTTCGATTGCAGAGTGTTCACAGGACACCAACAATGTGCACTTTCAAAGGGGGAAGCACGATCAGTAGCTTCCTTGCAGTTGGATGGGAGATTAAGGTGGTCAACCACGAAGGAGATAGAATCAAGTTATATGTAGTTGCTGAGAATATGGTGTTCAGATACCATATTGCTAATCAAAGCTTGTCAATTTTCTTTCCCTACAGAAGATGGAAGATGACAATGGGAGAATGGGAGACACCAGACCATGATGTTGCTGCTAGAGAATCAATTGACTTGCAGATATACCTCCACAACAATGCAGTGCACGATATCTCAGTGAATAACGACTAGCACCCCAGTCATCTTCGCGAGTATCTTAATCTCAAATATACCTTGCCCAAGAAATATCTCTTTGTAATTAACAAAAAGGTTGCTCATTCCAAAAAAGAGCTGAGCTTTCTGTGTGAGAACATTGCGCTTCCGTGATGTATTTTTGTAAAAGCTTGTAAATGACATGGATTTTGCTCCCATTAATACCTTTGGTGTTTTGAATCTCATCTTTGGGCATACCTGTTCATTCTCAAGTTGTTCAAGATTTCGATTGAAATATGCAATTTATTTGATTTTGAGCACGAATGCTTTCAACACTTTGTCACATGGTTTTGTTTAAAATTATATTTTTAAGTTGATTTGATGTTAGTTTACAATGCTTTTTAAAAAGTGACCCTAGGTATATACTCGATATATAAGTGATTTTCTAGTTTTTAAACTTCATTTTTCACATTCATTAAACTCTAGCTCTAAGCTCTCTTTCCATCTACTTCATGAACGAACCCATGGCAACGTCTTTTGATGCACTTCTCACACAACTAGAAAAGGTAGAACTTGCGAATCGAGTAAATGAACTAGTCAATGTGTTCGAGGGGACGATGGACATGCAAGCAACTCCCAACCTGCATGAAAAGGCATTGCAAAGATTTCTTGACTACATGGCACAGCATATGGAAGAATATGCCATAGTGTTGGAGGGATCAGACATGGCGTAGTTGCGAGTGGATTTTTTCAATTACCTTATGCTGTTAGCAAAAAATTTATATTTCACTTGTTGAGGTTTATTAAAGGGCTCACTAAATAGGACTATAGGATAGAGGATGAGGATGACCTCATAGACTTGGGCATGGGGTGCATAGGCCCCCAATTCATTTTTTGGGACATGGTTCTCATCTTACTTGTGCTTGAGGGCACGAAGAAGGGAAAATTGAAGGAAAAGTGTTAACTTTGGTCATCCTCATTATTATTATTGAGCTATGGGCTGGGCTTGTTGGCTCCACACATGTATTCATGAGTGATTGCCGATGATAGACGCCACATTTAGTAGAGAGAGAGAGAGAGAGAGAGAGAGAGAGAGAGAGAGAGAGAGAGAGAGAGAGAGAGAGAGAGAGAGAGAGAGAGAGAGAGAGCGCATATCAATTGTCAGACCAAGTGTGGTTGGGATGACTGACATAAGGGCTTGCAACCCTACGTTTATCTTAATCTTGAATGTATGGTTTGCTTGCTCTCTTTCTCTACAGTGTAGACTCCTACTGTGTGTGAGTGTTTGAGAGCGTGTGTGTGCGAGCGAGGGTGAGCAAGGAAACTTACGGTAGTAGCGAGGCGGTTGAGCAGTGGTGACGGAAGGATCCCTCTTCACGGCGACAAGATTCCTACAACGACAGAAAAACAAAGGTGAGAGACACTATTTGAGGTTGTGAGCTTGCTTGCACACGGGTTGTGTGTTTGTAGCCTTAGTGGCCTAAAAACTTGTGTGTAGTGGAAATTAGCATGAACATAGTGGGCATTTCATTAGAATAGATTCCTAATGAGAATTACAAGAGGTCTTGGGTGGAGAGAGCAACAAAAATCATAACACCTAGTTAGATAGCATGAAAAATACTTTCAAAAGAGACTGAAATTAAGCTATTGACAACAATTGAGGACCAGATTTGCATGGAGCCGGTCCCCCCTCCAAAAGGCTTTGTATTATGGGTTCTCCCATCAAGAAAGACATTGTACAATACAATTCTTTGTGTTCCTTCAAGACTAGCTAGTGCATTGAAGATGAAAGCTTCATGCACTAAGTAAAACACTTAGAAAACACAACATCAATTATCCCCGGTCTCAGACCCAAGACCTCACACACCTTCAAAGATGGTGAGAGCTAGCAGGGTATGAGAGTAGATTGAGAGGAAGAAGGAGTATCTTACGAGAAAGATGTACATATCCTCACATAATCAATCATATTAGCATAGCTTAGCTTAGTAATTAGATTCGTAGAGGAGATGAGCATGCATTGGATCTTGGCTCTTGGTTGGATTTGCATCCACATGCCAAGAGTGTGTCGATGTAGGCTTCTATCTCACAAGCTTGGAGTAGGTGATGAGCTCTCCATTAAAGCTTGGGAAGAGATAGCCTTTTTCTTGCTTCTCACATGGACAGTGTGAGAGTGTGTGTGTGATAATGCCTTGCAAAAATTAGCCCCCTCTCTCTCTTGGGCGAGCCGTCTTGCTATTTGCTCTTGCTGTCCTTTCATTGGACCTCCCTAGGGCTAGCCAATGACAATTCAGCAGCATAAGTGATAGCCTTCTAACATGTGTTCCCCTTTCCCCTTTTGTGAGAGATTTAGGTAATTTAATAATTCAACTAAACTCTCATTGGACCCCTTTGCCTCCTGGCCAATAGGAATCAGGCAAGCCATTTGTCTGCTGAATGCTCATTGGACCCCTTGGGAGACTATCCAATAGTCTTCTAGAGGACTTAATTCTCGTTGGTTCTTTTATTAAGTGTTCTTTAAATTAATTAAACTAGATTTACTCTAGCCTAATTCTCATTGGTCCACCTCCAAGGCCATCCAATAGGAATTGGGTACACCTTGTGGGCATCTGCGCTAGGGAGCTGACATGTGTCCCTCAATCCCTTTGTGTAAAGGGAGCTTGTGTGTGTGTGTGTGTGTGTGGATTTCTCGCTCATCCCCTACATGCAAGGCTCGCCCCCTCCTAAGTAGGCATTTCAAAGACTTTTTGTACACACACAAAGCATCCAATTCCCCTATGGTTGACCTTTGGACACAACCTTTGAATTTTGGAACCTTAGCATTTTGGAAGTCTTAATGGGCTCAACTTTAGGGTCTTTTTAGCCCATTGTTGCACATGGCTCTTTTGCGGATGGCCCCCCCTTTGGATCCCTATTTTCCCTCCTTTGGATCCCTATTTTCCCTCCTTTGGATCCCTACTGTGGCCGGTCTGCTAGCTTAACCAATATTCTAGCTTTTTCTCCCCTGGCACTTCCCCATATTAAATGATCAGTTTATTACGAGAAAATCATTTAGGAGAATTAGATATTGATTAGTATGACATTAACTCTGCCTTGAAATCATATTCGTCCTCGACTATGGTGTAGAGAAGGTAAAGCATATTCATGAGTCCTTTTCTTAGCGGGTAGAGGATCCCTATGTTACCCTACGACATCATTCCGCAATGGATGACTAGTCCATTTGGTGCTTGAGAGCCTGAGGCTACCGCAAGCATGCCTGCACACTTGATCTAAGCATGCATGCTACTTCATTTTTGTGCACAATACAGAAAAAGAGTCTTATAAGACAAAAACTTTGTTTATTTTTAACATTTTGTACATTTGCTTACTCTTGGGAAGCATTGTAAGCATTGACAAGGTTTAGGTTATCCTTTAATTGTATGCCTTGCATCCATCTAGCATCTTCAAAAGGATAATTCTTAAACTTAATAAGATATTGTCTGATAGTCTTACCGCCTCTTAGTACCTTGTCTTCAGGTCGGAGAATGGACTTGGGCTGTAGCACCTCCTCTTGGTCTTCGATCTCCGGTGGGTCTTCAATAGTTCGTTCTTGAGGTGGATGTCCTTTGTAAGGCTTTAATAGGCTCACATGGAAAGCATTTTGTATGAGCCAATGGTTGGGAAACTTGAGTTGATAGGCCATCTCATTAATTGGCCTAAGAATCTGGAAGGGACCATCATATGTTTTTGCTAGTTTAGCATAGTACTTTTGGTGTCCTGTAGGATTCTTGCCCGTCGTGTGCCTTAATAGAGCCTTGGGAAACTTTAATAAGACCCAATCATTTTATTTAAAGGCTTGGGATATTCTGTGCTTTTCAGCAGTAGCCTTTTTCCTTTGCTGCGAGATAGAGATAGCATCCTTAATCTTTTGAAAAGATTCTTGTAGGTCTCCGCTATACTCATCTGCCAGCGAAGATCTTCCCATGTACCTTAAGTAGCAAGGGACTTTTTTATCTCCCCTCAATTACCTCAAAAGGTGCTTTTCCCGTGGAAGTATGTACAATGTTATTGTAGGCATACTCCACTAAGGGTAAGTACTTCTTCCATTGGGATCTTTGATCTACTTCCGTTACATAGGCTTTTAGTAGATCGAGAATTGTTAGGTTAGCTATTTCACTTTGGCCATCCGTTTGTGGATGATAGGCCGAAGAGAAGTTTAGCCTTGTCCCTAAATTCTCAAAGAGACCCTTCCAAAAATTACTAGTCATTCTAGGATCTCTATCCGACACTATGGACATTGGCAAGCCATGGTACTTGAAAATTTGTGATATGAAGAGGGTTGCCATTTGATGGGCTTTGATAGTCTTTTTGACAGGTATAAAATGGGCTTGTTTACTGAAACTGTCTACTATCATCCATATTCCCGTAATCCCTGCATAGACTTAGGCAATCCAAAGATAAAATCCATGGATATGCTCTCCCATGGTGAATTAGGGATTGGGAAAGGTTGAAGAAATCCAAGTTGCTTCCCTCTTTCAAATTTTGTCTTTTGGCATACCACACATTTAGAAACATACTCTTGTATGTTCACTTTCACGGTAGGCCAATAGAGATATAATTCAATTCCCTTTAAGGTAGAATGAATTCCTCTATGCCCCGCATAAGGTGGAGCATGAGATTCATACATTACTTTCCCCCATAGTGAGTTAGTAACACATAGTCTATTGCCATAGAGAAGTTAACCATCTTGTAAAGTAAATGGTTCTTCTTTCTTCCCTAATGCAAGGGCTGAAATCACATCTCTAAAATTGGGATCAATAGCATACTCATCTATCATTGAAGATAGATCGTTGTGAGTTGCCATGGAAACCGCATTTACTCTCGGCCGTCTTGAGAGTGCACCAGCTACTTGATTATGCTTGCCAACAATGTGAGCAATATGAAAATGAAATTGCGAAAGGAAATTTGCCCACCTCATTTGTTTGTGAGAGAGATTGGTCTGCGTCATGAAGTACTTAAGACTTTGGTGATCCGTTCGCAGAATGAAAGGAGCCCCCAATAAATAGTGCTTTCATGAGTCTAAGGCATGTAGAACCGCAAGGTGTTCCTTTTCATATATGCCTAGAGCTTGCTCAACAGGGTCGAGCCTTCGACTCTCATAGCCTATGGTGTGCCCTTCTTGGAGCAAAACAACTCCAAGGCAATCACCACAAGCATCACCTTGAACCTCAAATGGTTTTGAGAGATCCGATAGTGTAAGCACAGGTTGAGAGATAAGCTTTTCGAAAGCATTGTTCTCCTTAGCAGACCCTGTATACCTAACGATTTTCTTTGTTAGGTCATATAATGGTCCCCCAATTTGTGACAACTTTTCTATGCAGCATCTATAGTATGCACACATACCTATAAAGTTTCTTAGTTCATGCAGATTCCTTGGTTTAGGCGATCCTTTTATTACCTCTAACTTTGATGGATTCATTTGGAGACCATCTTGAGCGATAATGTGACCTAAATACTGAATCTCTTGCAAGAAAAATTCACTTTTCTTTAGATTAACATAAAGTTTATTCTCTCTTAAAACTTGAAATATTAGCTGGAGGTGTTTCTTGTGTTCGTCTAATGAATTAGAGTAGATGATAATATCTTTAAAGAACACTCCAGTGAAGGTTCGATGAGGCTTGAACAGCTTCTCCATCAAGCGGTTGAATGTGGCTGGTGCATTGGTCAAGCCAAAAGGCATGACAATGTATTCGTAAAGACCAAATGTGGTGCAAAATGCGGTCTTTACAATGTCTTTATCAACTATCCTTATTTGATGATAGCCACTTTTTAGGTCAATCCTACTGAAGTAGGTGGATCCTTGTAGCTTATCAAATAGGTCTTCTACCCGTGGAACGGGAAACCTATTCTTGATAGTGATCCTATTTAGTGCTCTATAGTCGACACACATATGATATGTGCCATCTTTCTTTTGCACTAATAGCATAGGTGAGCAAAATGGAGATGAGCTAGGCCTAACCATGCCCTTCTCAACTAACTCATGTACTTGCCGCATAATCTCCTCTTGTTGACCTTGAGAAACTCTATAAGGAGGTATATTAGGCAGTGAACTTCCTGGAAGGAGTTCAATTGCACGGTCATCATTACCTCATTTAGGAGGTAGCTCACAAGGGATAAGGTGGAGAAGAGGGTGACCTCTTTTTGTCCTTTTTTTTGTCTTGATCTTCATCATCTTCACCATCACTTTCATAAGAGGAAAAGGATGAAGAAGATGGAGAAGAGGTTGTCCTCTTTCTCTCCTTTTTCTTCTCTTGCTTTTTATCATCCCTCTTTGAATTTTGGTGTGTAGAAGAGTGCAATGGTCTTCTCTGCTTTGGTGGTGATGGTGAGCGTTTAGTCCGCCATCTTCATGGAGCCATCTCCGTCGAGGTGGCGGGAGACTCACTTGTTTCTCGTTCCTTCGGTGGAGGCTCTTGAGTTCTCCTTTGGGAAGGAGATGCATAATCAAGAAGTAAGGTGGCGGGAGACTCACTTGTTTCTCCTTCCTTCGGTGGAGGCTCTTGAGTTCTCCTTTGGGAAGGAGATGCATAATCAAGAAGTAAATTATTGAGCCTTTCGCATGGATTCTCTTCTTCTTCCTGAATCGGAGAGAGACCTCTTTTGGGAGTCTCACAAGGAGTCTTCCTAGGTGTTCTCTCGCCATGGTGGTGAGCTTGGAGAATCCCGTGAGCACGGAGCTGCTGTTGCACTTCACTTTGGAGATGGATTGCCCATGGCTTGTTGAAGCCTAGAAACAAGATAGTTACCAAGCATTGGAGCATCATTAGTATCTTGCTCATTAGCAAAATCAAAGTTATCAACATTAATTTCACCATCTTTACTATTGTCAGCCATTCTAACAACGTTTAGGTGTAAAGTTTCTAGGTGTACTTTGGCACTTCAAGCCCTAGTTCCTACTCCTCTTTACCCCTTTAGAAAAAGCACTCAAGCTAGTGTACCCGTGGCTCGAATACCATTAATTGCAAGGAATAGAAGAGAGGGTCTTTCAACACCAAAACACCACCGGCTCCTGTCAAGCTTCTAATAGCTCAATAGTGGTTAAGCCATAGGCAATCCCCATAGGACTCCACTATTAAGACCATAGCTCTCGACGGTGATGCCCCATTAACTGCACGAAGGCAAGCGCACTGCAAGGTTGAAAAATCCCTATTATACTTACTCACAGGCAATTAATAATACCAACCATTTATAGCTAGCTTGACGACCTCCCTTCTTGAGCAACAAAAGAGAAACCTTGTGCTCTGATACCAATGTTACATTTAATAGCCTAAAAACTTGTGTGTAGCGGAACTTTGCATGAACATAGTGGGCATTTCATTAAGAAAAGATTCCTAATGAGAATTACAAGAGTGCTTGGGTGGCGAGAGCAACAAAAAGAATAACACCTAGTTAGATAGCATGAAAAATACTTTCAAAAGAGAGAGAAATTAAGCTATTGACAATAGTTGAGGAGCAGATTTGCATGGAGCCGGTCCCCCCTACAAAAGGCTTTGTGTTATGGGTTCTCCCATCAAGAGAGACATTGTACAATACAATTGTTTGTGTTCCTTCAAGACTAGCTAGTGCAATGAGGATGAAAGCGTCATGCACTAAGTAAAACACTTAGCAAACACAACATCAATTATCCTCGGTCTCAGACCCAAGACCTCCCACACCTTCAAAGATGGTGAGAGCTAGCTGGGTATGAGAGTAGATTGAGAGGAAGAAGGAGTATCTTACGAGAAAGATGTACATCTACTCACATAATCAATCATATTAGCATAGGTTAGCTTAGTAATTAGCTTGGTAGAGGAGATGAGCATGCATTGGAGCTTGGATCTTGGTTGGATTTGCATCCACATGCCAAGAGTGTGTCGATGTAGGCTTCTATCTCACAAGCTTGGAGTAGGTGATGAGCTCTCCATTAAAGCTAGGGAAGAGATAGTCTTTTTCTTGCTTCTCACATGGACTGTGTGAGAGTGTGTGTGTGATAATGCCATGCAAAAATTAGCCCCCTCTCTCTCTCTTGGGAGAGCCCTCTTGCTATTTGCTCTTGTTGTCCTTTCATTGGCCCTCCCTAGGGCTAGCCAATGACAATTAAGCAGCATAAGTGATAGCCTTATGACATGTGTCCCCCTTTCCCCTTTTGTGCGAGCTTTAGGTAATTTAATAATTCAACTAAACTCTCATTGGACCCCTTTGCCTCCTCGCCAATAGGAATCAGGCAAGCCATTGGGCTCCTGAATGCTCATTGGACCCCTTGGGAGATTGTCCAATAGTCTTCTAGAGGACTTAGTTCTCATTGGTTCTTTTATTAAGTGTTCTTTAAATTGAATAAACTAGATTTACTCTAGCCTAATTCTCATTGGTCCACCTCCAAGGCCATCCAATAAGAATTGGGTACACCTTGTGGGCATCTGGGCTAGGGAGTTGACATGTGTCCCTCAATCCCTTTGTGTAAAGGGAGCCTGTGTGTGTGTGAGTGTGTGGATTTCTCTCTCATCCCCTACATGCAAGGCTCGCCCCCTCCTAAGTAGGGATTTCAAAGACTTTTTGTATACACACAAAGCATCCAATTCCCCTATGGTTGACCTTTGGACACAACCTTTGAATTTTGGAACCATAGCATTTTGGAAGTCTTAATGGGCTCAACTTTAGGGTCTTTTTAGCCCATTGTTGCACATGGCTCTTTTGCGGATGGCCCCCCCTTGGGATCCCTATTTTCCCTCCTTTGGATCCCTACTGTGGCCGGTTTGCTAGCTTAACCAATATTCTAGCTTTTTCTCCCCCAGCACTTCCCCATATAACATGATCAGTTTAACACGAGAGAATCATTTAGGAGAATTAGATATTGATTAGTATGACATTAACTCTCCCTTGAAATTATAGTCGTCCTCGACTATGGTGTAGAGAAGATAAAGCATATTCATGAGTCCTTTTCTTAGCGGGTAGAGGATCCCTATGTTACCCTATCGGACATCATTCCCCAATGGATGACTAGTCCATTTGGTGCTTGAGAGCCTGAGGCTGCCGCAAGCATGCCTGCACACTTGATCTAAGCATGCATGCTACTTCATTTTTGTGCACAATAAAGAAAAAGAGAGTCTTATAAGACAAAAACTTTGTTCATTTTTAACATTTTGTACATTTGCTTACTCTTGGGAAGCATTGTAAGCATTGACAAGGTTTAGGTTATCCTTTAATTGTATGCCTTGCATCCATCTAGAATCTTCAAAAGGATAATTCTTAAACTTAATAAGATATTGTCGGATAGTCTTCCGCCTGTTAGCACCTCCTCTTGGTCTTCGATCTCCGGTGGGTGTTCAATAGTTCGTTCTTGAGGTGGATGTCCTTTGTAAAGCTTTAATAGGCTCACATGGAAAGCATTTTGTATGAGCCAATGGTTGGGCAACTTGAGTTGATAGGCCATCTCATTAATTGGCCTAAGAATCTGGAAGGGACCATCGTATGTTTTTGCTAGTTTAGCATAGTACTTTTGGTGTCCCGTAGGATTCTTGCCCGTCGTGTGCCTTAATAGAGCCTTGGGAAACTTTAATAAGACCCAATCATTTTATTTAAAGGCTTGGGATATTCTGTGCTTTTCAGCAGCAGCCTTTTGTCTTTGCTGTAAGATAGAGATAGCATCCTTAATCTTTTGAAAAGTAGGTCTCCGCTATACTCATCTGCCAGCGAAGATCTTCCCATGTACCTTAAGTAGCAAGGGACTTTTTGATCTCCCCTCAATTACCTCAAAAGGTGCTTTTCCCGTGGAAGTATGTACAATGTTATTGTAAGCATACTCCACTAAGGGTAAGTACTTCTCTCATTGGGATCTTTGATCTACTTCCGTTACATAGGCTTTTAGTAGATCGAGAATTGTTAGGTTAGATATTTCACTTTGGCCATCCGTTTGTGGATGATAGGCCGAAGAGAAATTTAGCCTTGTCCCTAAATTCTCAAAGAGACCCTTCCAAAAATTACTGGTCATTCTAGGATCTCTATCCGACACTATGGACATTGGCAAGCCATGGTACTTGAAAATTTGTGATATGAAGAGGGTTGCCATTTGATGGGCTTTGATAGTCTTTTTGACAGGTATAAAATGGGCTTGTTTACTGAACCTGTCTACTATCGTCCATATTCCCGTATTCCCATGGATAGACTTAGGCAATCCAAAGATAAAATCCATGGATATGCTCTCCCATGGTGAATTAGGTATTGGCAAGGGTTGAAGCAATCCAAGTTGCTTCCCTCTATCAAATTTTGTCTTTTGGCATACCACACATTTAGAAACATACTCTTGTATGTTCACTTTTATAATAGGCCAATAGAAATAAGTTTCAATTCCCTTTAAGGTAGACTGAATCCCTCTATGCCCCGCATAAGGTGGAGCATGAGATTCATACATTACTTTCTCTCATAGTGAGTTAGTAACACATAGTCTATTGCCATAGAGAAGATAACCATCTTTTAAAGTAAATGGTTCTTCTTTTTTCCCTAATGCAAGGGCTGAAATCACATCTCTCAAATTGGGATCAATAGCATACTCATCTATCATTGAAGATAGATCATTGTGAGTTGCTATGGAAACCTCATTTACTCTCGGCCATCTTGAGAGTGTACCAGCTACTTGATTATGCTTGCCAACAATGTGAGCAATATTAAAATGAAATTGCGAAAGCAAATTTTCCCACCTCATTTGTTGGTCAGAGAGCTTGGTCTGCGTCATGAAGTACTTAAGACTTTGGTGATCCGTTCACAGAATGAAAGGAGCCCCCAATAAATAGTGCTTCCATGAGTGTAAGGCATGTAGAACTGCAAGGAGTTCCTTTTCATATATGCCTAGAGCTTGTTCAATAGGGTGGAGCCTTCTTTTCTCATAGCCTATGGCGTGCCCTTCGTGGAGCAAAACAGATCCAAGGCAATCACCACAAGCATCACATTGAACCTCAAATGGTTTTGAGAGATCCAGTAGTGTAAGCACAGGTTGAGAGATAAGGTTTTCTTTAAGCTTTTCGAAAGAATTTTTCTCCTTAGGAGACCCTGTATACCTAACACTTTTCTTTGTTAGGTCATGTAATGGTCCCGCAATTTGTGACAACTTTTCTATGAAGCGTCTATAGTATGCACACATACCTATAAAGATTCTTAGTTCATGAAGATTTTTTGGTTTAGGCCATCCTTTTATTACCTCTAACTTTGATGGATCCATTTGGATACCATCTTGACCCTATATAAGTAGCAAGGGACTTTTTGATCTCCCCTCAATTACCTCAAAAGGTGATTTTTCCATGGAAGTATGTACAATGTTATTGTAAGCATACTCCACTAAGGGTAAGTACTTCTCCCATTGGGATCTTTGATCTACTTCCGTTACATAGGCTTTTAGTAGATCGAGGATTGTTGGGTTAGCTATTTCACTTTGGCCATCCATTTGTGGATGATAGGCCAAAGAGAAGTTTAGCCTTGTCCCTAAATTCTCAAAGAGACCCTTCCAAAAATTACTAGTCATTCTAGGATCTCTATCCGACACTATGGACATTGGCAAGCCATGGTACTTGAAAATTTGTGATATGAAGAGGGTTGCCATTTGATGGGCTTTGATAGTCTCTTTGACAGGTTTAAAATGGGCTTGTTTACTGAACCTATCTACTATCATCCATATTCCTGTATTCCCATGGATAGACTTAGGCAATCCAAAGATAAAATCCATGGATATGCTCTCCCATGGTGAATTAGGGATTGGAAAGGGTTGAAGCAATCCAAGTTGCTTCCCTCTATCAAATTTTGTCTTTTGGCATACCACACATTTAGAAACATACTCTTGTATGTGCACTTTCATGGTAGGCAAATAGAAATATGTTTCAATTCCCTTTAAGGTAGACTGACTCCCTCTATGCCCCGCATAAGGTGGAGCATGAGATTCATACATTACGTTCTCACGTAGTGAGTTAGTAACACATAGTCTAGTGCCATAGAGAAGATAATCATCTTGTAAAGTAAATGGTTCTTCTTTCTTCCCTAATGCAAGGGCTGAAATCACATCTCTAAAATTGTAATCAATAGCGTACTCATCTATCATTGAAGATAGATCATTGTGAGTTGCTATGGAAACCACATTCACTCTCGGCCGTCTTGAGAGTGCATCAGCTACTTGATTATGCTTGCCAGCAATGTGAGCAATATGAAAATGAAATTGCAAAAGGAAATTTGTCCACCTCATGTGTTTGTTGGAGAACTTGGTATGCGTCATGAAGTACTTAAGACTTTGGTGATCCGTTTGCAAAATGAAAGGAGCCCCTATTAAATAGTGCTTCCATGAGTCTAAGGCATGTATAGCCTATGGCATGCCCTTCTTGGAGCAAAACAGTTCCAGCAATCACCACAAGCATCACATTGAACCTCAAATGGTTTAGAGAGATCCGGTAGTGTAAGCACAGGTTGAGAGATAAGCTTTTCGAAAGCATTGTTCTCCTTAGCAGACCATGTATACCTAACACTTTTCTTTGTTAGGTCATGTAATGGTCCCGCAATTTGTGATAACTTTTCTATGAAGCGTCTATAGTATGCACACATACCTATAAAGCTTCTTAGTTCATGAAGATTCCTTGGTTAAGGCCATCCTTTTATTGCCTCTAACTTTGATGGATCCATTTGGATACCATCTTGAGAGATAATGTGACCTAAATACTGAATCTCTTGCAAGAAAAATTCACTTTTCTTTTGATTAACATAAAGTTTATTCTCTCTTAAAACTTGAAATATTACCTGGAGGTGTTGCTTGTGTTCGTCTAATGAATTAGAGTAGATGATAATACTATCAAAGAACACTCCAGTGAAGGTCCGATGAGGCTTGAACAGCTTCTCCATCAAGCGGTTGAATGTGGCTGGTGCATTGGTCAAGCCAAAAGGCATGACAATGTATTCGTAAAGACCAAATGTGGTGCGAAATGCGGTCTTTACAATGTCTTGATCAACTATCCTTATTTGATGATAGCCACTTTTTAGGTCAATCCTACTAAAGTAGGTGGATCCTTGTAGCTTATCAAATAGGTCTTCTACCCGTGGAACGGGAAACCTATTCTTGATAGTGATCCTATTTAGTGCTCTATAGTCGACACACATATGATATGTGTCGTCTTTCTTTTGCACTAATAGCATAGGTGAGCAAAATAGAGATGAGCTAGGCCTAACCATGCCCTTCTCATCTAACTCATGCACTTGCCGCATAATCTCCTCTTGTTGACCTTGAGAAACTCTATAAGGAGGTATGTTAGGCATTGAACTTCCTGGAAGGAGTTTAATTGCACAGTCATCATTACCTCGTTTAGGAGGTAGCTCACAAGGGATGTTGTTAATAAAAACATCTTGAAACCCCTTGAGAAAATTGGATAACTCTAATTCTTTTTGGTTGCTTTTATTTTCTTTTGCTAAAGCATTAGGTTCATTTTGAGAATCTTTAACAAAAATCATGTACACGGAATAGACCTCTTTATTGACTTGTTGAAAGCCAGGCGGTCAAACCATGGTGCCCCTAGGATTACATCCACATGCTTGAGAGGAGAGATAAAGAAGTCCTCTTTGTCCACATAGCTTTGTACATGAAGCCTCAATTTCCCGATTCAGAAAGTGACTCAAGCTTCTTGCCCCTTGAAAGCACTGTCTGCGGTTAGGACATCTCCCATCTCGTAAGCTTGTATGCCTAGCTTGGTGGACAACTCTATAGATATAAAATTGTGAGTAGAACTAGGGTCAAAGAGAATAAAAGCATCATGTTCTCTTACCTTTCCCCAAGCATGGCATAAAGGAGATCCTTTGTGGTGAGTTTGGTGAGTCGCCTCCTCTTGGATTTAAATCAAGGTAGCTCTAGGAGGATCTTGGTGGTTGTTCTTTTGGGGACAAGCGTGGTACGCATGCCCTTGTTCGCTGCACTTGAAACACCGGTTATCCTTGCGATAACGCTCAAGCTCTTCAGGAGAGAGTTTGTTTTTACCTTTGTAAGCTCTCTTCTGTTTAGCTTTGTTGGAGTTTCCCTTAGCAGACTTTTGGACATTGTCCTTCCCCTTAGGCTCGTTGGAACCCTTGTTTTTCGTGGGCTTATTATTTCTTTTAGCCCCCGTTTGAAAATTGATTTGAGAGGCCACCATAGTATGGTGTATTACCGCCGATATGGTACGTGGCCTTTGGGAGTTGACATACTCCACCATTTCTTCAGTTAAGACCGCACAAAATTGTTTCTTTTGCTCTCCAAAATCTAAATTTTTGAAGACAGTGTCTTTGAGTTGTAGGTCCAAAAACTTGTCTACATATTTGTGGATGGATTCATAAGAGAGAGCGTTAAGCTTCGCCATTCGGTGAGTACTTTGTCTTTGGCATCAGCGGCCAAAAACTGCTTCATAATGGAAGCTCTTAAAGATTTCCATGTTCGTGGAGCTCACCGTTGGCTCGTAGGCTGGACCACCATTGTCTAACGGACTTTTGAAAGTGCATAGCTACATGGCGTAGCTTAGAGGACTCCGTGAAGCCCTCATCTCCAAACGCCGCATCAAATTCCTGGATAAAGGCCAAGACATTGTCCGTAGCACCAAAGGTGCCATCATAGGTAAGAAAGAGATGTTCTTCCCTCCCTCTTTGAACTTCTTGAGCTTGGACGACCTCTTCCATGCGGCATAGGATTTCCTATGGCCTCTTCTTTTTGATGGTTCAAAGGTTGCAGCATCACTTTCTTCACAAGGTGAAGAATTTGAGGAAGGTGGAGAAAAGGGTGACCTCTTTCTTGCCTTTTTCTTGTCTTGATCTTCGTCATCTTCACCATCACTTTCATAAGAGGAAGACGATGAAGAAGATGGAGAAGAGCGTGTCTTCTTTCTCGCCTTTTTCTTCTGTTGATTTTTATCATCCCTCTTTGCATTATGGTGTGGACAAGAGTGCGATGGTCTTCTCCGCTTTGGTGGTGATGGAGAGCGTTTAGCCCGTCGTCTTCGTGGAGCCATCTCCGCCGAGGTGGCGGGAGACTCACTTCTTTCTCGTTCCTTAGGTGGAGGCTCTTGAGTTCTCCTTTGGGAAGGAGATGCATCATCAAGAAGTAAATTCTTGAGCCCTTCGTATGGATTCTCTTCTTCTTCCCGAATCGAAGAGAGACCTCTTTTGGGAGTCTCACAAGGAGGCTTCCTAGGTGTTCTCTCGTCATGGTGGTGAGCTTGGAGAATCCCGTGACCACGGAGCTGCCGTTGCACTTCACTTTGGAGAGATGGATTGCCCATGGCTTGTTGAAGCCTAGAAACAAGATAGCTAACAAGCATCGGAGCATCATTAGTAGCTTGATCATTGGCAAAATCAAAGTTATCAACATTAATTGCACTCTCTTTACTGTTGTCAGCCATTCTAACAACTTTTAGGTGTAAACTTCTAGGTGTACTTTGCCACTTCAAGCCCTAGTTGCTACTACTCTTTACCCCTTTAGAAAAAGTACTCAAGCTACTGTACCCGTGGCTCAAATACCATTAATTGCAAGGAATAGAAGAGAGGGTCTTTCAACACCAAATCAGCACCGGCTCCTATGAAGCTTCTAATAGCTCAATAGTGGTTAAGCCATAGGCAAGCCCCATAGGACTCCACTATTAAGACCATAGCTCTCGACGGTGATACCTTGTTAACATCACGAAGGCAAGCGCACTGCAAGGCTGAAAAATCCCTATTCTACTTACTCACAGGCAATTAATAATACCAACCATTTATAGCTAGCTTGAGGACCTCCCTTCTTGAGCAAGAAAAGAGAAACATTGTGCTCTGATACCAATGTAACATTTAATGGACTGAAAACTTGTGTGTAGCAGAAATTAGCATGAACATAGTGGGCATTTCATTAGAATAGATTCCTAATGAGAATTACAAGAGTGCTTGGGTGGAGAGAGCAACAAAAAGAATAACACCTAGTTAGATAGCATGAACAATACTTTCAAAAGAGACTGAAATTAAGCTATTGACAACAATTGAGGACCGGATTTTCATGTAGCCCGTTCCCCCTCCAAAAGGATTTGTATTATGGGTTCTCCCATCAAGAGAGACATTGTACAATATAATTCTTTGTGTTCCTTCAAGACTAGCTAGTGCAATGAAGATGAAAGCTTCATGCACTAAGTAAAACACTTAGCAAACACACCATCAATTATCCCCGGTCTCAGACCCAAGACCTCACACACCTTCAAAGATGGTGAGAGCTAGCAGGGTATGAGAGTAGATTGAGAGGAAGAAGGAGTATCTTACGAGAAAGATGTACATCTCCTCACATAATCAATCATATTAGCATAGCTTAGCTTAGTAATTAGCTTGGTAGAGGAGATGAGCATGCATTGGAGCTTGGCTCTTGGTTGGATTTGCATCCACATGCCAAGAGTGTGTCGATGTAGGCTTCTTTGGCTTCTTAGGTTGGAGTAGGTCATGAGCTCTCCATTAAAGCTTGGGAAGAGATAGTCTTTTTCTTGCTTCTCACATAGACTGTGTGAGACTATGTGTGTGATAATTCCTGGCAAAAATCAGCCCCCTCTCTCTCTCTCTTGGGCTAACCCTCTTGCTATTTGCTCTTGCTGTCCTTTCATTGGACCTCCCTAGGGCTAGCCAATGACAATTAAGCAGCATAAGTAATAGTCTTCTGACATGTGTCCCCCTTTCCCCTTTTGTGAGAGCTTTAGGTAATTTAATAATTCAACTAAACTCTCATTGGACCCCTTTTCCTCCTGGCCAATAGGAATCAGGCAAGCCATTGGGCTGCTGAATGCTCATTGGACCCCTTGGGAGACTGTCCAATAGTCTTCTAGAGGACTTAATTCTCATTGGTTCTTTTATTAAGTGTTCTTTAAATTAATTAAACTAGATTTACTCTAGCCTAATTCTCATTGGTCCACCTCCAAGGCCATTTAATAGGAATTGGGTACACCTTGTGGGAATCTGGGCTAAGGAGCTGACATGTGTCCCTCATTCCCTTTGTGTAAAGGGAGCTTGTGTGTGTGTGTGTGTGTGTGTGTGTGTGTGTGTGTGTGTGTGTGTGTGTGTGTGTGTGTGTGTGTGTGTGTGTGTGTGTGTGTGGATTTCTCTCTCATCCCCTACATGCAAGGCTCTCCGCCTCCTAAGTAGGGATTGCAAAGACTTTTTGTACACACACAAAGCATCCAATTCCCCCATGGTTGCCCTTTGGACACAACCTTTGAGTTTTTGAACCTTAGCATTTTGGAAGTCTTAATGGGCTGAACCTTAGGGTCTTTTTAGCCCATTGTTGCAGATGGCCCCCCCTTTGGATCCCTATTTTCCCTCCTTTGGATCCCTAATGTGGCCGGTCTTCTAGCTTAACCAATATTCTAGCTTTTTCTCCCCTGGCACTTCCCCATATTAAATGATCAATTTAACATGAGAAAATCATTTAGGAGAATTAGATATTGATTATTATGACATTCCCCAAGCCCAAGCCCAAGCTCCAGTCTGCAGTCTTATGATATAGTAGAGACCCAAGACTATATATATAGTCTACCCCCACATGAGGGAGTGAGGGCATCTGGGACAAATTCTCCACCCTCCCCTTCACACTTGCACCCTTGGGCTTTCCATTTTAACCATTTTTCCCAACTAGAAATAGATATTTTGAGGATTTTGATGTCGTAGAGTAACCAAATCTTGGGTTGTAAGGCAATACTACTCAAGACCCCAACTACCAGCTAGTGACTCTTGTGACTTAGACGTGATGGAAGGTTATCTTTAAAAAAAACCCTGAGGAAGAAGGAAACAAACCCACCGGGGCTCCACAACCTAGTGCTAGCATGTTTAGCAGTTTTATGGAGACATTTAGTAGAGCTACTCACTCTGAACCTGAGGCCAATGAAGCGTAGGTGGGGAAGTAGCACATCTCATTTGGGCCCCACACCCCTAAGATTGTCCATGTGGATATTCTACCTACCTCCTTCAATGCAGGCCTATCGTGCTACCTCCCTTGGAAGTTCCCTCTAAAGTACCGACCACAAAAGGCAAAACCACAGGGAGCAACATTGCTTCCACCTCACAAGGGACCTCTAACACGTCAAGTCTAGAAGGGGTATACCTTAATGAAAATTGGAAATATGACCTCCACACTCAGCTGTTGAAAAATCTATACTCTAGTCACTCCTACCATGTAGGTTGGTTAGAGATTGTACAATCCACATCTAGCGCTATTAATATTAAGGAGCAACAAAGAATAATATGTGATGATGTGATGTCTTCCATGGAATCATCCACTTGGAGAGGCAAAATCAAGACGTAAATGTATCCTCAATTGGCCCCATGAGTTTGTTTTTGGATACGAGCAAGGCTAAACAGCCTACTCTGTGACAAATGGAGACTCCTATGATTAGTTTCATGGACCCCTCATATGGCGTTTTTCCTAGAGTCCCAATGCAAACTAAGCCCATAAATAGCAACTTTAGTTTTTCTAGTTTTGCTCAACTTCCTCTTAGAAAAACCGCGGTGCCTACTCCAGTGATGAACCTGATATGCATCACCCTAATATTTCTTACTGGATGGATGGACTTGAACAGTGTCCACAATACTACATGGAGGACTATTGGGGACAAGTCAAACCTATTTATCAAGTAGCTTCTCTTGCAGCAAGAAGCAAAAATATCAATCTCATTGCCAAGAGACCACCTCTTCAATTTTACAAGTGTGGGGGTCCATATCGTGTAGCTAAGTGTCCTATTAGACTACAAAAGAATGCCACACTAGTGCATACCCATGTGTAATCAATGTGGCACAGATCATTTGATTGCCCAATGTCCTAATAATCTGAATGCACCAAGGATCACCCATTGAACTTTATTGAGATTCCTGAGGCAACATCACAAAGTACATCGGTGGTGCCAGTAAATGTACTCACATGATCGACGCTCCAAAACCAAAATTATATTCTTGAAGAAAGAGACGTGGCATCAATCGCCCAGTCCAAGAAGAAGCAGAAAACACAAAGGAAGAGATCACAAAAGGCAACAAATATATGCCCTAGTTCAAAGACTAACATAGGGACTGGTGACAACCCGTATATAAGAACGATGTTAGAAATGATTTTGATTCAGGTGAGAGCATGGAGACTAAAACTACTATTAGAAAAGAAAAAAGCAAGGAGGATCATGATAAGCCCCAATATACACAACCCATGGAATATAGGAAGAAGATCAAAACTTACCCAAACCCTATAGAGGATATTGCAAGTCAATCAATTAAGGAGTTTGGTAGATGAGACTCAAAGGGATCTAGAACCAACACCTAGGAAGATCCAAATTACAGACACAATGTTTCCTACATAGAATCAATGTCAAAAAGACCATAAAACGCTAGCCATACCTAGCGTCATCCAAGAATAAAGTGACTTTAGGTCATTGGGAAGGGGGCGTACTCCCTTCTTGTTGGAGAGAATGTTTATAAAGGGATCACCTGACCCTATTGAAGAAATGGAGATTCCATCTTTTCCATGTCAAGAAACTCAAGCCCAAAAAGTTCCGTTAAATATTGCCAAATTGATGGATTTCATGGCTTCAAAAATTAGAACCACCATCATGTCTAAACTACATGGAGACCCCAAGCTATTCCTAGCTCTTTGAGATTTCCTCAATGGAGAACTGGAAGTCTGGTTACCACATTTTGCACCAATAGCTAGGTCTAATGAAGTTCTAGTAGAGGAGTAACTCCTAGATCCACAACCCAACTTGGATGAGAACTCTGTTGTCGAATATCTTTAACAAGTTGGGATAGTACTTTGAAGGGAATGAAAATAATGCGACTTTACCAATCACTATCAAAGGATTAACTATGAAGGGGATCCTTGATGGCGGCATTGGGGTTAGCATTGTAATTAAAAATTATTGGGTATCTATGGGGAGACCTCACCTTGGGAATACAAACATAGTGGTAAAGATGGACAATGGGACCATCGTTAAACCTATTGGGATGCTAGAAGATCTCAAGCCTCAAGGTTCTTGGATACAAGGGAAGGCACACCTTCATTGTTATGAATATTTCCAAGCACACTATGTCATCTTAGATAATATTAATATGTCCTTTCATGAGGGAAGAAAAATTGATGCATGACTGGTCTACAAACCGTGTCTACTTATAGTTCCAACACTCTGTCATTTGAGTTGATCTTGTGACTAGTCAAGCACATTCTCTAGGAAACAGATTTACAATTCACCGTCGATCTGACAACACAATTCACTCAGTCCCATTGTAGTATTGTTACACGTGTACAAAGGAAATTGATGTTGGAGAAAATTCCTCGTATATGGATGTTCTACCTGGAATGGTTGAGTCTGACAATGTGGATCGGGTCCACCTAGCAGCAACCATATACACTTAGGAGAATAGAGGGACGAGTTGGGCAACACCTAAGGGGGACGAAGTGCCACAACTTATACCTTTAAATATGATAGGAGCATGCATAAACCTTCTCGTGACCTATCAGATGAAGGCTTGACTGACATTAGAACTAGTAGCGTCTCAGAAGACTATAGCCCACACAATTTGGATTCAAAATCATCAGTTGAAATTGACTTTAAGGATGAATAATCTGAGTTAAAATATTGGTGCGAATGTGGGACAAACCATTCAAGTCCCAGTGGTACCCTAAATGAAAATCTATCCTTGAGAGGAGAAGACACAAGTAGCAATTTGTCTAGTGATTGTACAACAGAGATTGGCCATAATAAAAAATTAGACAAGAGGAATAAGCCATACAACAGGTGACAATATCGAACCAATGTACATGCTAGGATAATTGTAAAGAAATCTACCACAAAACGGCTCTGCTACATGGGGACATGTGATTCTCATCAGAAGTTGGTAGATAATTGGGGTGAATACCTTCAAAGAGCCATGTGGTGCAGTCCACAAGCCATTCACATTGCACAACTAGAGGTTGTAGAAAAGCCAAAGTTGAGCCGCAGTGTAAGGAGATGCCAAAATTGAGAGTTAGATCAACAAATAAGGGAAGTGGAAGCAAAATCACAGTCCACAACACAACAAGATCCCACAGACTTACGCCCTGTACCCAATCATTTCAAATCCTACACCACGGAGGAGTGTAAGGTTGTGTATTCAAAGGCCCAAAGAACACCTACTAATGGAGGTAATGGAGTCTATAATGGTCTGGTAATAGTTAAATAGATAGAGTTAGTGGACCCAGGTGAGGAATCCAAATCTGTCTTCATTGCCCAAGACCTAACAGAGACTGAGGAATATGTACTTAAGGAGCTCCTCAAGGAATTCAAGGATATATTTTCTTGGACATATCATGATCTATGAAGGTCATTCCACCTTCTGTACCTACAATTCTACGATTCTCGCTACTAAACCATTCCAACATAGACCCTACCCAATGAATCCTAAGTATGCAAACATTATCCAGGAAGAACTCAAAAATCTTATCAAATGTGGATTGATATTCCCTATTTAGCGCTCAGAATGGGTGTCTCCAATAGTTATTGTGCCAAAAACTAGTGGGAAACTGAGAGTGTGTGTGGATATTAAGAAGGTTAATGCAACCATTAGGAGAGATCACTATCCATTACCATATTTAGAACATGTGCTTGAACCAGTTGCAAGAAAGGAAGCTTGTACCTTTTTAGATGGGTACTTTGGTTACTGTCAGAGTGTTCGCATTTGGTCTTTTCGCATAACCAATGCCCCTGCTACATTCCAAAGATTAATAAACACTGTGTTTAGGGAATATTTAAGGGACTTTTGCAAAGATTTTTTAAATGAACTTTGTGTTTATTCTTTGTGGAAAGAACATCTATCATGTTTACGAAAAGTGTTTGAAAGTTGCAAATTGTATCGCATCTCATTAAACCCTTTCAAATGAAAATTTTGGGTTAGACATGGAACCATTTTAGGACATATAGTGTCCAAGAATGGGATCTCCACATATGAGAGCACAATTAAAACCATTTTTGATTTTCCACCGCCTACAAACTATAAAGGAGTTCAAAGGTTCATGGGCCATGTTGGTTATTATCAATGATTTATTTTAAACTTTGCCGAACTTTAGCGCGCACACTGTAAAAGCTTTAATATTTAGTTTCATTGGGCCGTGGAGTGTGACCATGCTTTTGAGTTATTAAAAATATTCTTGACAAGCGCCCCAATCATACAAGTGTCCAATTGGAATATAATTTTTCATGTGTATATCAATGCATCGGACTTTGTTATTGGGTGTGTTTTGACTCAACCAGGAGAACATAAATTGGACTACCCCATTAGCTTTACAAGTCCCCAATTGAATGATGCTCGGAGGAACTGCACCACTAGAGAACACAAAGGTTTAGCTATGATTTATGTAGTAAAGAGTTTCTCTACTACCTTCTTGCCAACAAGTTTATTTTTTATGTGGATCATAAAGCGTTGTTGTGGATCATAAATATATCACGTTCGACGAGAAGCACTACACCATGGTTATTAATTCTTCTTGAGTTTGATTTTACCATTGTCGTGAGACATTGATCATTCGTCTCACATATCCAATGGTGAAGCCCCCACTAGAATTGATGATGAATTGCCCGATACTTCCCTATTCCTAGTCGAGACCATGCCTGAATGGAGTGAGAACATTGTAAAATTTTTAATTAATGGTTTTCCACCCTATGAGCTTTGTAAGAATATAGCTCAAAATCTACTAAAGGAATGTGAACCTTATTCTCTAATTGCAGACACTCTCTACAAGCTAGGGAAGGACGATATTCTTAGATGATGTTCTCATGAGGATGAGTATTTGTACATACTGCAAGAAGCACACATGGGCATATTCGGAGGACATTTTTTGGGAGAACTAACTGCTAGGAAGGTGTTGCAATCAGGCTATTGGTGGCCACCTTATTCAAGGTGTTGCAATCAGGCTATTGGTGGCCACCTTATTCAAGGATTCATCACTTTTTGCAAAAGGATGTGATGAATGCCAACGTTAGAAGACCACACAATGGAAGGATTGAATGCCCTTACATCATATTAAAGTGATCCAACCATTTGAAAAATGGGGTTTAGACTTTGTGAGCCCAGTTATTTCAAGAGCGCGTAACACCCAATCTCCATATATTATTGTTGCGATAACTAACTTTGTGACAAAGTGGACAGAAGCTAAGGCGACACACAAGATTGATGTAATCTCAACTGCTAAGTTTCTCTTTGAGGATATTATTACGCGATTTGGTTCTCCCTTTGAAATTGTGAGTGATAATGGCACTCATGTTTTAAATGAAGTGATAAAGGAACTCACAACAAGCTTCATGACATCCCACCATAAGTCGAAACCTTATTATCTACAAGAAAATAGCCAAAATGAGAGTGCTAACAAGACTTTAATTTCTATCTTGACCAAGACAATAGAGGCTCTATTTGAATCTAACATCAACTCTATGGGCTTTTCGTATTGCATACAAAGTGGCAATTAATTGTACACCATTCAAGATGGTATATGGACAAGAAGCAGTTATGCCATGGGAGTTTATCATTCCTAGTCTTCTAGGAGCTTCACAAGAAGGTTGGGATAACCCTTTAGTTGAGAGTTTTTATATCTTTGAGTGGTTAGATGAAGAGAGGCAATTGGCTGTGAAAAATGCACTTGTGGATCAAGATAGGCAAAAGAAATGATTTGATCATCATTTAAAAAACAAGGATATCAAGGTTGGGGATAAAGTTCTTATGTATGGAGTACATAACGAGAAGAGAAAGTTGAAATATGCAAAAAAAGGACCATATAGAATATGCAAAAGCACCCCACAAGGTACCATTTGTGTGGAAACTCTTGATGGAATGGAGAAGCTACATGCCATTCATCAAAATAAGGTAGCCAAGGTGCAAGTAGGACTGAAAAATATACAAGCTCAAGCCGAGGCTCAGGAGCGACAACAACATATTAGGCACCAACGAGAGGCCAAACTTGGAGTTACACATGCATTTCAAATTGAATCAGAGGACGATTTGGTAGATTCTAAACCACCTCTACGATACCCCATCGAGTTAAATAGCACCTATGGGAAAGTGCTATATAATGCTTTATTGGACATAGGAGCTAAACATAATATGTTCTAATGTCTTTGGAATCTTGCACACTCCTGCCAGTTATGACAACGGGGTTGTGGCTCAAAGCTTTTTGGTCATGCCTACGAGTGCTATGGAGGGAAACATCAACCTGGGACATAAGTGGATGTCTGCAACCAAGTGTATTATCGATTGGGGAACTGGGAGTATCATGACACAGAAACAAACTCTCAGTCCTTCAACTCAAGTGACAGTCTCTGAGTTATCACCTTTTGAGGGAACACAGAATGGAACATTGCATATCCAAGAGGTTGAAACATCTATCCCTATAGCACAACCCTCTAGAGCTTCAACTTCCGTGGCTAAAAAAAAGAATGAGGCACCCAAGGCTTAGCGTGATTTTTCAAGGGAAGCATACAAATGGGTCCCTAAAGCTTCATTAACAACCACTTTCGATGCTCAATCTGTTTCAAAATAGAATCCTCATAAGAGATGCCCCACTCGCCCCAAGAAATGTAAGAAAATGTGATGTTGTATTCTTAAGTGGCTATTAGAAGCCCAAGGCTACTATGACGGGGATGATCAAATTTGGGAGACTAAACGTAAATTGTGTCCTGCACTATCACCTATAGACCCATGTGCATCGAATCTTGTAGCTATGGATCCGAGTGAAGACCGAGGAAAGGGAAAGATCACGGAATATGACACACTTGTTCCAGGGCTAATTTGGGTACTGAAGCAAGAACAAGTTGTATCAGTTAGCTCAAGAATATAAAGTTAAATGAAGCTTCATGTAGTTCATCCATAGAGATACAAGCTTCTACACAACCTCCACCTACCACTGTAAATATCCAAAAAAACAAGAAAGAAGTAACACCTCCCATTCTAAGCTCACCACCTAAAGAACCATTACAAGTAAGATCATGGGAGAGTACCTTACCACCCTTGCAACTTGATGAAGCGCATAAGGTGGTAGAAAGCTATTGGTCAAATTCTTCACCCATTAGAACTTAGAACATGTGGTTTCAAAGGGTGACAACATCTTTCCAAAAGGTATGATCTACCCAAGGAACCGGGGGTGGGGGATGTTAATGAAATCCATCATTCGCTTGCTTCTCCCTTAACCTTCCTCCCCAACCTCTTAGCCTCCTATTCTAAGGGAATATATATATATAGCCCTATACTAAAACCAGAAAAAAAAATAGTGAAATAGCAAGAGCTACCAAACAAAGAGCTTGGAACCAACAAGATCTGGTCCATAACCGAAAACCCTTGATGACACTTCATGCACAATGACATAGCTTTTATGATATTTGCAAACTAACCAAAATCTATATGTATGTACAGATATGGCTAGTATGCTAGAGTCATCCACTCCTACCTTGGGTGAGAGGTACCCTCTTTACTTTTCTCAAGTATTTCACATGGTCTACCTCGTGCTTACCTCTAAATGGGATTTGGTAGATCATACACTAGTGGATGAGAAAAATTTGCAAAATTAGAATGTCTAATATGTCTCCTTAAGATGATTGATCCCTACTCAATAGAGAACGTCGCTCCAGCTACACAAGCTTATCCTTTTGAGCAAGATGAATATCCATGCCTAGTGACCTTCTTAGTGAACCTTTGTGCATCTGATGGTGAGTAAGATTTACATGATTGGATGGGACACATGGTTTCACTGAGGATGGATTTATTTATCTTGATGATGATGAGGATAGAGGTTTAGACTTAGGACTTCCAGCCCATCTATACAATATCCTATTTCCTTGACCCTATAGAGCCGTGCAGATAGATAGGTTAGAGATCTTTATGTTGTTTTTATTTTGTCCAATAAGGGTTGATACCTCTTTCTAGTGTTGTACCCCCATATATATTTCCTAGTGTTTTCTAGTGTATATACGAACACACTATATTAGCCGAGGTTTTGAACATCAGGCAATCTTTTTTCATTGCACTCATCAAATCAAGAAAGTCGACCATAACAAACATGTGTTTATTGTCCATTATCATTGCTTGTTGTATTTTCTGACATCCATGTTTGTCTGTTTTAATCATGATTGATACCAAAATGTTCAACACATTTGCTTAGTATTCGACATTAGATTCTACATAATTTTATGCCATAGTCCCTTGTCTAGGTTTATTAATCTAGAATGCACTATATTAGTAGAGCTTTTGAATATCAGGAAATCTTTTTTCATTGCAATTATTTAATCAAGCAATATGACCATTACAAACATGTGTTTATTGTCCATTATCATTCCTTGTTGTATTTTCTAACATCCATGTTTGTCTGCTTTAATCATGATTGATACCAAAATGTTGAGCACATTTGCTTAGTATTCAACATTAGATTTTATATAATTTTATGTCATAGTCCCTTGTCTAGGTTTATTAATCAAGAAGTCAGACTAAGCTAGTTTGACCAAGGTAGGACGTTGGGGATCTTCTCTGAATACCATAGGATATGCCTTCCTAATTTTCAATGGCTACCTTAGGCTCGTAGTCCAATATTATGAAGCATGGCATGCAGTGTGTCAGTTATTTCTAGTGGGCTTAATTTCTCATGACCTTTAGCTTAAGTATTATAATGGGAGTTTGACTATTGTGATGAGCCGGGGGAGGGTAAGATGTCAAAATGACCCACCAAAGTTACAAAATGGAAATTCGATGAAAGAGAAACAACCAAAAAACAAAAAGCAAAAGTGTCAATAATGTAAAACCTTAAGCTGGAAGATAAATCCAGGTTTGATTTCATACTTCACTTACATCTATTGCCTATGGTACTAGAGCCCTAGAGGTTCCCAGTGTGGATGCTTTTCTTTGAGAAGCAAAAGTCCCCAGGCATACGACATAAGCACAAGACCTTGAATCAATGTGAACCAAAGAGAGCCCAAAAGATCAATGAAGTCTCTACGTGGAAACAAAGCATCTATCATAAACACTTTGGGGGGTCAAACAAAGGTAACCATTCAGGCGATGGTTTTATGTGCAATTTTCTTTCTCGTATCTTAACTAGATGATCTTCTAGGTATAGCCTCTGGTCAGCAGCCCTAGGACATGAAACACTCTACTTTTGCAATTAAACAGCTTAATTGACCATACAAAATCGAGAAGCTTTCCCATGGCATTAAGAGTTGACCTTTAGTGCCTATGACAATTAAATTAGCAACCCTAGATCTTTTGGTTTGTTGACTTTTACAAGTAGCTATGTGTTTAATTCTATTGCATTTTGATGTTTATTGATCAAAAAATTGTTTAATACTTTGTTACCAATCGCTCTATGTGCTTGCTCACTGCATATGATTTTTAATTATCCATGTTCTTATGAAATGCAGTTACTGTCCCATTTTTGGTTGATTTTGCAATATTCAAGTGAAGCTAAAGAGTTGAGCTCTTGCAAAGGGCCAGTGAAGACTCTTGTATCATTTAAACTTCTTGATTGAAAGCATGTCCATGGGCCATTACTGTCATCAAGATGTTTAACTACTACAAGACCCATCCACGTGTACCCACCAAGTTCCTACTTTCAAACACATGTTTAAGAATTCCGAGGTCAAAATTTACATCAGGAATGGGGGCATGTTAACTTTGGTGATCCTTGTTACTATTATTGAGCTATGGGCCAGGCTTGTTAGCTCCACACATGTATTCATGGATGATAGGTGTATGCCACATTTAGTAGAGAGAGAGAGAGAGAGAGAGAGAGAGAGAGAGAGAGAGAGAGAGAGAGAGAGAGAGAGAGAGAGATCATACTAATTGCTGGCCAAGTGTGGGCACCCAAGTGTGGTTGGGATGACTCACATAACAGCTTGTAACCCAAACTTTTATCGTATTCTTGAATGTATGGTTTGCTTACTCTCTTTCTCTACAGCATAGACTCATGTTGTGTGTGAGTGCATTAGGAAGAGAATGGGGTCTAGGAGGGCCTCTTTATTTGGCAGTTCAAGGAAGTTAAATCTTTAGCATTAAGAAAGTAATCAAAGACAGCTTTTTTAATCAAACGGGCCAAACAACTATTTCATTTGAATTCAAAATTTTCCCCCAAAATAGAATTTAAATTCTAGCGGGTAAAACTATATCATGTAGCATATCTATGGAAAGAGCTCCGATGCATAAATTGAAGATCTATAACCTCTGCTCAGATCGAACATCATATGTGGAAGTTATGGAATGTCAAAAATCATAAACTTTTCCACCTTCTTTTTGGGGAGGAAAATGCATCCTTTGACCACTCTTACACATCTCTTACACACCCATTAGTCCTGCACACATGGCATATACCTATTTGTCAAAATGTTAATCAATTCCATAAGCTCATGGCAAATAAAGAGACCCTCATATACCCCATCATTTTCCTAATGGTTTGAGAGCATGTGTATGCAAGCAAGAGTGAGCAACTGACCTTTACAGTAATGGCGAGGTGGTTCAACAGTGACGATGATGGGCTCCCTCTTCATGGAGGTGCGAGATTCCTGGAATGATAGAAAAACAATATGAGTGGCACGCTATTTGCGTTCATGAGATTCCCGGCACACAGGTTGTGTGTTTGTTGCCTTAGTGGCTCACGCACAGCGCATAGCAAGTCCCTGTGATACAACAAAAAGGCCAGCCAAAAATTTCTTGTGACCATTGTAGATGAATCAATTGAAGTTATCAAAGAGGTTGATGAACAAAATGAAGCATCTATGGCACTCGTCCTCTTGCAAGAGCCCAACTTCATTGAGGAGGAAGATCAGATGATAGAGGGAGATGAGGTGTTGGAGAAATTTCTTGACCTCCAAATTCTCACTTTGCATGCAGTGGTGATGGATGGTCGTCAATTTTTGTTCCCTGAGGACATTGCCAATACACTCGGACTTAGAGAAAATGAGTCACTCTCAGTGCTTTCTATCTATGCGAGCATGAAGGATCCCAATGGAGTGGAAAAGAAGATCAAAGCTCAAGCTAATTTTGAAGACCAGGGTCTCCCAGCAAGCCTCTCTTTCCTCCCCAATGAAAACGAAAAAAAGTTGGTGCAAATGATGGCAAGTACCCTTGTGGAAATCAGATCATGTGCCTCATTTTATGAAAGCTTCATGGAAATCGCTTTCCATCCACACAAACCGCTGATTAAATTAACAATATTAATTATATTTGAAGGCATCAAGACATGCACGAATCAGTTTGGTGCAGCTAGCATTTTTGTTGCTTTGGTGCCGTGGCTGCAAAGAGGGATGTCTCGTCCAGGCCGTCATGGATTCAGAAGCCTCAGAGCGCGTGCTCGTTTTGCTTTTGCCTTCACAATAGGTCCGCAAAACTTGGTTTGGTGTTGTGTGGTTGCTCATCCGCACTGCATCCATTGATTTTGGCCTGCGCAAAGAGAGAATGTAGTAGCCCATCTTGTGGATATTGTGTATAATGCGCCAAGCAAATGAGAGTCTGCAGCTCCTCAGCGAATCCAACACGCCATCATCTTGCAACGTAGTTTTTCATGCAGAAAATTGTTAATTCGCTGCCATCACAGGCCTTGGTGGTTGTGTTCCCACTGCACTCTGCCAAGCTGAGGATTCAATGCCTCATTGGCAACAGAGAATTTGAGTTTCACCTTCACAAAAACCATATTTAGCAAAAATCTGCAGCCCGGACGACATTGATGTGAATTCATGGTTTGTTCCTTGTCGTAGCCCAAAACTCTAGCACATCTACAAAAGCCTCTTACCTTATATTTACCACTCTCTGCATGCAAGAATCATTACCTCAGTGGTTGTACTCTTGGTGTGATGCAATCCTTTGAGAGTTCGATACCTTCTTGCATGCCTTATTTTGCCTCTACAAAAGCTTGGCAACATCATGCAGGACGATGGGCTTGAACACACCTCACGCACTCGAGTAGACTTCAAAGCCCGCCATTGTAACCACTACACCAAATCCCCCAGAACGTCTTGAGTTCCTTCCCATCTCCATTAGAAGACATACAACAGGGATCGCCAAAGTGTAGAAGGGGGCGAAAGAGAGAGGTGGCGGTTAGCGGTTAGAGCACGAGCATGAGAGAGAGATGATGTGTGAGAGAGTGAGAGAGAGAGAGAGAGAGAGAGAGAGAGACATAACTTCCATTCATTCACATGAGATTGATTGATTGATTTACAACAAGGCTCCACATTTCTAACTTGCTCATGCCTCTTGGAACTTCCCTCAAGGTGACTCTTCATGGCTCCCATAGACCTTAGTGTAAATCTTAGGGAGTGGTACACTTTACGGTTCAACAAAGGGTGGAGATGATCACTCTAACCTCGACCTTACAAGGAAAACTCTTGAAGAGATGGATGAAGAAACTGCGGTAAACATTTTTGAACCTAGATGATTATCCATTGTTCGTTACAGCAAGTGTTAATGTTGTTTAAAATGTTTTCCAGACTGCATACTATGTTGATAAGTTTGCAATGCAAAGTGGAGGTTTGATAGCTCCGTGTGAAGCTATTTGAGCCACCTCGGGCCATCGATTCTTTGAGTGGCTCACACAAAGCTCTCCAAGCATGGCACTGTGGAGATGCTCAAGTGCAAAGCATTAAGTTCCATCCTAGCTAAATATTCCCTCACCCTTAATGTTCAGAAATGTATATTGGTGGATCAGGAGACGGCATTGTATGCCTTCAGAGGCAAGCACCCTAGGTTAGTCCTCTCCCATTGTTCCTTAAGCCTAGGTCAAGGCGTGAAAAACCCAGAAGAATTGTAAAAAGCTTGGCGTCAAACCAACCATTCAAGCCATATCCACAGATGTAATTTGCATAAAAGTTAATCAGCCATGATGTAATATCCAAAGCAATAGAGAATAATTTTTCCTTTTCTATTGTTTTTTGTCAACATTATTTACTTGTTTTTTCTTTTGGTTCATATTGTCTTAAAAAAATCATTTCCACAATGCATGCACAAAATATCCACTATTCAAGCACCCGCCGATCGAGAGGCAAAGCCCAGTGAATTATTTACAAAACCAGGTGACAGGAGGAGGGGGGGGGCATACGAGGGTGGAGAGATGCCCACAATGCACGGCAGTGCTTGAGCCAATCCATTGATGCAAAAAATGTTGTGCGCACCACAACACATAGCGACCAGATTTGTTGTACACTACCTTTTTTTGTGTCATCGGACCCCGCTATGCATTGTGGGAATCTCGCCACCCTCGTACACCCCCTCCTGTCACTCAATTTTGTAAAAACTTTACGGGGCTTTGTCCCCCCAGCTGTCGGGTTTAAATTTAACAACTTGAGTAATCCAAATACTCAAAGAACACAATGTACACAATCAATTGTTGCAATTGCACCGAATGTAGAAACTCGACTCATTCAATAAACATATACCTTCTTCTTTGTAGGTACCACCTTCTTTGTATGGTTTTTTCCCTGTCAATACACATTGAAGTACTGAGTGGACAAAGTAAATTTCTATGTCTAAGTTAATTTGAATTGTCTATTCCTTACCACCAATTTGCTCATGCACACAAATTTTTCCTTCTTTGAATGTGTTCTTCTTATAACAGTATCATTACGGCCCTACACAACATAGTAGAGCTAAGCTATATATTAAGATTGGAACCCCTTGGAGTTAAGCAAGTATACCTTTTTCATTATCTCATCATCACTTTCCTCCTCGATTTGTCATTGATGGTTTGTGACCTATAGCTCATTATTAATTATTACTAATGCGCACCTACTTATCACATAGAAAAAAGAAGATTGTACAATATGAGCCTTACAAAGCCTTGAATCATTGTAATAGATAGGTCTTCAAAGGAGCCATCCAAGTTAAAAACATTCCACGTGCATTGTAAGGATGATAGAATTTTTTTAAAAAATATATATTTTGTGTCCAATGTATCCATCTTGTTATTTTCTTCCACGGTCCAATCCAAGCTATTGAAAAATTTTGCACTTATTGCAAGCTCCTTGCTACAAGCATATATTAATATTTAAAAAAGCCAAGTAAAAAGCATATATATACCACAAATTACCAATTAGCACGCAAAAAGAGAAGTTTTTAAAGTACCTCTTCAGGTTGCTTGCTTCTTGGCCGTGGATCCTTTGAAGTTGACTTTTTCAAGAAAAAAGTGTTTTATTCTCAATGGAAGAAATAGTATTTATGCATCAATCAATGCAAACATATAGATGATTAAGCATCTTTGAGCATACGATCTTTTCTTTGCTAGAAGAAATGGATACTTGGGTGAGCCATTTGCAATATTTGTAACCTAAAAAATCAAATAAATAAAATATGAAGGCTGTGCAAGAACAAAAATACACAATCAAGTCTTAACAAGAGTCAACATACCTCTTCTAATTTTCTTGACTGCTCAAACTCACAATCAACAGATAGACTTCTTGATTGAGTCTATGTGATCGAGACAATAGGAGTATTCTCATCCTTGTAGGAAACAAACATTGACATGCGAGGAAAAAACAAAGTTCATATTAAAAGGTATGTAATGAATTTACCTCTAATTGAACTTCAGACCACTTCTTGATGTCTCTAATGGTTGAATTCACAGTTAACGTTTGATGCAAAGATAAGGGGCTCGTATCCTTCCAAGGATATAAGCATCTTGGAGTTAATAAACATATGCAAAGACAAATAGTTGATCTTTACAAGGCACAAGAGAAATATTTCAATTTACATCTCCTTCTTCATCAGTTGATTGGGACTCAATTTGGCTAAGAAACACACATGGAACCTCTATTATTTGATTCTATATTTAAAAAATAACAAGAAAAGAATGAAGTTTAAATGAATTTAGTTTAGATTTTGCTAGAGAGGTACTTAAAATATTTTATTTGGATGCTGGTAGAAGACTCCCAGGAATATAAATACTCTTTGCATCATTGCTCAGTGATTCGATCTTCACCTTCCACCGCTCATAATCATTTCCACCATGTGACTTCCAAAAGACTATGCCTTTGCCAACTTCCTTTGTGTGCAATTCAAGGACTAAAATGAAGAAAAATTGTTTTGGTGTGCCTTTTGGGAAACAATCCACATCTACATCTCACATTCTCTTCAGTTATAGGATTGGATGATCCCATAAATTTGACCTTACTTGACCACTTGTAGGCACATAGCAAGCCTCTTGCATATTATGTAGATGGTCGGAGAGTTTTTTTATAACTTGGAATGAATCATCTACATCAAGGTCAACCATATCAATGCCTACTCTGTCATGGTTGCTATCATCCATCAGGGTAAAAGCATGTTAAGGTGACACGCTTTTTGTGCTAGTTAGCATATATATAAAAACTTGGGTGCACTGTAAAATTTTCACAAATAATATTAAGAAAAATTGGAGTTTGTATAGTTAAATTCCTTGTTTCAAGAGCTTTCTACTTATATATAATCATATGTCATAGATGTTAGAGATCTAGTTCATGCTATTGTACTAGTTAGCATATGTTAAAAATGTCCTAACTAGCACTGTCTGGGACAACAAAAAACATGACAAGTTAACATGATTTCACCCATCAACACTCTCCAAGTGTGAGATATCTTCCATTGGGATTTGGTGAATTTTAGTAAGCCCTTCAAACAATGGCCCTGCTTTGAGTCTCATGTAACGCCTATGATGGTTTAGTTTTAATTTACAAGGATTTGACTCTTAGTCATATAATTAGAGTCCTTGGCTTCAATGCGGGCCTGAAAAGGAGATAGTGTCTTCCACTTTCGATGACTGAACTTCTCCATCTGCTTCCTCATTTCTTTGCCCATCTTGAAATATGCTTGCAAATACTTATCAATGGGAAAAAAACCTAGCCCTTGTTCGGTCCACATGCAAATACACTTCAAGTTCCTTTTGTATGTGTGATGCTTACAGAGGAAACCTTTTTCCTTTGCATTGTTTGCAATTTAGACTACAAAATGAGATTATAATTTAGCCTGGCCATTGACTTCATTGTTGGAAAACGTTGCCTCATCTCTCCCAGCATAGGTCAAGTACAGATGATCATGCTGCATATGAGGAGGAACTTCTTGCAAAACGTGTCTTGGAGTGGATGACAAAGTCTCTGCATTGGCCAATGTGTTTTTCACCCAGCTATGCAAATTAGGTCTATGTCCATTGACCTCTATTCTTAAGGCTTTCTGTGAATCCACATAGGTATACAAGAGACTTCTTCCATCAATATTATTCTTGCATATACTTTTGTACAGTGATTCACCCAATGTGTTTTTCACCCAGCTATGCAAAGTAGGTCTATGTCCATTGACCTCTATTCTTAAGGCTTTCTGTGAATCCACATAGGTATACAAGAGACTTCTTCCATCAATATTATTCTTGCATATACTTTTGTACAGTGATCCACTTCCAAAAAATAATGGTATTAACCCTATAAAACAAAAGTACATCAAAAAGATTATACACATGCTATAAAAAGTTTATAGCACATATAAAAAACTCTTCAAATATTGCCTAAGAATCACTAGATTAACCTCTTCTTCATGCTCATTTCCTATTTGGACAATGGGCCACACGAACGCAATGAAAAGCTACTTCAAACTCATTGAGGACATGACTAGTGATAAGAGGGAATCCTCATGGCTGGTGCTAATTTCTTGAGCACAAAATGAAGAAGTCAAATGCACTCAAAACTGAATCTAACATTGAATGTGTATCTTAATATATTTATATAAGCTACCATGGTTTTCATCTATTTGTATCAATAAAAATCACCTTACATGGAAATGTTTTTAGATAACATGGTAATTTGTTCAAGGATACTTGATTTTATTTGTGGTTTTAATCATCTTTTGATCAATCTCTTGATTCCAAACCACGATTGATTTTTTACTCTTGCAAACAATATGTTAAGATGGTCTCACACAAGACCAAAGAGGGATTGCGGCACTCATGATGAAGGGGGATTGTTATATCATTTGGGTTATTGGTTCTAGTGGCTAAACAAGCAAGAGCATGGCCTAAACATCGGAGCTTCAATTCACAATGAAGTTTAAGTACCTTATAAGTGGAAAAACATAGAAGAGGGCCTTCTTTGCAGTTGTAGAACCACAGTGGTTTGATCCCTTGGAGAAGATAGTTGCACGAGCTACATATTGGCCTTGGTATCACTTGTATTCATTTTGCAAGGTGCACCAATGGATCAAAGGTCAATGAGGAAGAGGAAGGTGCATTCCCAAAGTCAAGGGAAAGAGGAAGGTGTTAGAGAGGAGCTATGAGTTGGTGATGGCATGTTGAGAGAAGCTTGGTGTTGCGAGCTTGAGCTTTGCATACTAAAGAAAAGAGTTGAAGAACTAGCAAAAGCAAACATTAAAGTTTGCATGGTACAGAACACGGGACCAAAGGCCTTCATTTATAAGGCTCTTTAGAATATACAAGGCCTTCAAACTTTTTATATAATATAAGCAATGATGGAACCATCATTGCTTAACTTATTGAGAATTTGAGAAGGGCCATTGTGAACGTGACACAATATGCATTTTGCAAGGAAAAGTCATAGTGCCATCGCGCGGAGCAAGTGAAGTTGGTGTCATGATCAATGCTGAGAGATACCCTCTTCACCTCTTCTCAGTGTGCTGATCATCCTCAAATTCTTGTCAACAACAGTGCAATAACCCAAGGTGGACTAGATTTAACTCATTTGGTGTAAAGTACATTGTTTGATTTCATGTACTTTCTTCCCAATTTCATTCACAAGTAGTTTCAAGTGGCCAAATCTTGCATCCATCCTCAACCATATGATGTCACAGATGAGTTTAAATGGGCACTTGGAAGTTGTTCATAAATTAGCAACTCAACTTTTCTTTTCGTCTTTAAGAACTCGTCTTGTATTTTGTGTATGACTTGTATCTAGATAGCACACAAGTATGTGGATCCATTCACGATAACTATATCATTTAGCGACTAGTTCAGCTATCGCATTGCTTGTCTTGCTTAGATTGCCCCCCAAACCTCACCACCACTTGCACATGTGATGGCATCTAGAGAGATGCACACACTTTGCACTAGTTGAAAATAGTTTAGAGCTTTCTGACCCTACCCCTATTTGGCAAATTGTGCAATCGGTGCATTCAAAGAGCTGATATTCCATATAAGAAGCTCCCAAGCACAATATTTTTTTGAGCAGTCCCTGACTAACAAAATCATCGTGAAGAGACCTGACATAGAGAAGAGGTGAAGAGGGTATCTCTGAGAGTTGATCAAAGCACCACTTCAGCTGCTCCATGCAATGGCACAGTTCCTTTGCCTTGCAAAACTCATATCGCATCTCATTCATGATGGCCCTTCTCAACTTGTCAATAAGTTAAGGAACAACAGCACCGTCACCGTGAAGTGCACAGGATCTTGTTTGATACTTGATTGTGCATTTGTATCAAGATGAGATACCTGGGATATGTTGAGATGTAGAGAGAAGGAGAGAGAGATGAGACAAGAGACACAGCATATACGCTCCCAAAGACGAATTCATATTGAGGACAAGATACAAATATATAGGTGAGACCAAGTTGAGTAGAGTGAGCCATATATAGCTCCAACACCCCCACTCAAACAAAGGTCTCTAGCTTTGGATGAAAAAACCCTTGGGGAGTTCAAGGGAAAAACCCAAGCCCCTATACAATGTGAAAATATGAACCAACGATGACGATGTGAAAGTGAATTGTGCATCTATGTACAAATATTCAAGTGACTTAGATATCACAATGTGCAAATGTGGAGTGTGCATAGTGCATGGTACCTAAAAGATTACAATGTCATATGTACAAAGCTATTACAATAGCAAAGAAGCTAATCTAGAAAGAGTGAGGTCGAAGCAACTCCAAGCTCCGAGCGCAAGAGGATGATACATGACTCGTTGAGGCCTTTGGTCAAAATGTGTGCAATCATATGGTCACTTGGACAGTGTTCAACCATAATGGTTCCTTTGCGTACTTCATACCTAACATAATGATAATGGACAGCAATGTGCTTTGACTTATTATGTTGAACATAGTCTTTTGCAAGACTAATAGCACTTTGGTTGTCACACCGCAAGGGTGTGCTAGAAAGAGGAGAGTGACCAATATCAACCAGCATTTGTCGAAGCCAAATCAACTCATGAGCTGCAAGTGTTGCCGCAACATATTCTGACTCAGTCGTAGAAACTGCAACACAACGTTGTTTCTTGCTAGTCCAAGAAACAAGACAACCATTTATAAAGAAGCAATTTCCACTAGTAGATCGCATAGATAAATGTGAGCTTGCCCAGTCTGCATCTGTGTAACCCAGAAGAGAAAGAGATTTCATAGAATCCGATGTGAGTTGTCATCGATAGACTAAACCAAAATCTGTAGTGCCTTTCAAGTATTTCAACACACACTTTGCAGCAGACCAATGCTTAAGAGAAGGACATGCAAGATGTTGTCCAAGATAATTAGCAGCAAACAGAATATCCGGACGAGTGTTCATGCCAACAAACTGAAGACATCCAATCAAGTTAGCATAAGGTTGATTTGTGACAAGTTGACCGCCATTGTCAGAAGTGTTCTTCGTAGAGCTCGCAAGACAAGGTGTGTTGGCTGAATGTGTAGATTCCATACCAAATTTTTGAATAGTATCTACAATAAACTTTGACTGTCGAAGGAATAAAATACCTTTTGTACGGTTCCGTTGGATTTGAATGCCAAGACACGAGTGAATCTCTCCAAGATCCACCATATCAAATGCAGAAGACAATAACTTTTTCACTTGCTGAAGAAATCCCAAATCATTGGAAACAAGGATGGTATCATCCACATAAAGAGCAAGAATCACAAAACTGCTACCTTGGCGTTTTATGTATAATTTGGGGTCTGACGAGAAAGAGATGAATCCTTTAGAGGTGAGAAATAGATCAAATTTTGTATACCCGGCACGCGAAGCTTGTTTGAGACCATATAGTGCCTTATGGAGTTGAGCAACAAGGTCTTCTTTACCTGGAATAACAAACCCTTCTGGTTGTTCCATATAAATTTCCTCTTCCAAGTCACCATTAAGAAAAGCAATTCGCACATCCATTTGATGAGCTTCTAAATCAAATTGAACAGCAAATGCCAATAAAACTCGAACACTTGTAATGCGAACAACTGGTGAAAAAGTCTCTTGATAATCAACACTAGCTACTTGGGAGTAACCTTTTGCAACTAAACGCGCCTTGAACTTGTCAAAAGATCCATCTGCTTTTACTTTTGTCTTATACACCCACTTACATTTAATAGCTGTACGACCATGAGGTAATTCAGTTAGTATCCATGTACCTTTAGAGATAAGAGAATCGTACTCTGCTTCCATAGCCTCTTTCCATTGATCCTTTTGTGGTGAAGAGATAGCTTCATCATAAGTAATGGGATCTTCGGAAGTAGAAAAAGCATTATCAACAATATCGTCATCATAAACATGACATGAGCCATGTTCAAAATCAATAGGCAGATCAACAAAAATATCAATATCATCATTGGAAACATTCGGAATGGATGGTTGTGAAGAGGAAAGTTGCTCTATAGGAAGAGTTTCATCTTCTGAAAGAAATGGAAAAGCTTGAAGCAATGATTTAGTATCATCAGAATCATCCATGGACCATGAGCCTCCCATAAGCTGTTCGTTAAAAGTAGCATCACGATTCACAATTACTTTCTTGGAGAAAGGGTCATAGAATTTGTAGCCTTTGGAAGTGTCAGAATATCCAATAAAAATAACTTTAAGACCAGGAGCATCAAGCTTTGTTCGTGTTTCTTTGGGAACATGAATATAAGCAATACATCCAAAGGTTCGAAAATGAGATACAGAAGGAATGTCACCTGTCCATGCTGTGATGGGTATCTTACCAGAGGGTGCAGTAGTAGGAAGATGATTCTGAATAAATACTACTTTCAAAGTAGCTTCAGCCCAAAAAACACGAGATAAGCCAGAATAAATCAGCATACATCTTACAACATTGAGAATAGTGCGATTCTTTCGTTCAGCAACTCCGTTCTGTTGAGGCGAATATGAAATAGTGTATTCATGATGAATTCCACTGTCAGCACAGTAACTCACAAACTCTCAAGAAACATATTCGCCTCCATTGTCACTACGAAGCTTCTTAAGGCGACGACCAGTTTGAAGTTCCGTAGCCTTGTGGAATTGTTTGAAAACAGATAAGGCTTCAGATTTTTGTCTAAGTAGAAATACAGTCGTATACCTTGAGAAATCATCAATGAAAGTAATGAAGTAGCGATATTGTGATCTCGAAGAAGGTAGAGGTCCACATATATCAGTATGAACAAGATCCAATATGTCATGAGAATGAGTTGTATTTGAAAGAGGAAAGGGTTTGCGATTGTGTTTCCCAAGAGCAAAAAATTCACAAATTCCCATATGAGGATGGGCTTTAAGATCCATGCCATGAACAAGATCATGACGTTGAAGATCAAGGAGTTTTGAGAAATCAGCATGAACAAAACGGTGATTCCATACTTTGCAATCATGATCACCTGGAGCACTGACAACATTTGCTACAGCATCGTTGAGAGAGAGTTCAAACAAATTACCATTTCGAGGAGCAGTGGCTATAGTCTGTCCATCTTTCTCAATTCGGCATTTGGTATGATCAAATCCAACAAACAAACCAAGATCAACAAGTCTAGCAACTGAAAGAAGATTACGTTGAAGATCTGGTACATGTAATAATCCTCGCAAAATTCGAGTGGAAGAAGATAAGGTACCAAGATATAACTCTCCAATACCCTTTACTTGACACGTTGAACTGGCAGTGGATGATAGTTATGGAGCCACTTAGACTGATATGTCATATTTCCTGTAACACCAGAATCAACAATAAAAAGTGATCCATCGCGTACATGAAGTATTCTGTCTGGAGCAACTGAACATAGGACGCAGCTTGTTTCTGGTACAATGTTGTTTCGATGTTCAGTAGCATATGCTCTATTCCGATCTGTGTCGAATCAACGCTTATAGCACATATGAGTGGGATGATCAGATCGTCCACAATATTCACAAGAAGAAGAAGAAGAGTCTCTAGATAAACGTGGTTGTTTTGTGGTAATATTGTGTTCTTCATCATATTGACGTGCCCAACAATCATCTTCAGTATGGCCATTTCTATTGCAGTAAGAACATTCCTTATTAGGAAATTTGAGACGAGAGAAAATATTACCGCAACGGCCACCTCTACGGTTTCCTCGTTGAAAGGGACGCCTTCGAGCATAAAAAGCCCCTTCCATCTGTTGTGACTCAGTCTCCTCGTGTGAAATCAAAGCTCTATCATGACTAGCATTACGACGTTCTTGACGTTGAGAGTATTCAATTAAAGACATGCAGGCTTGGTCGAAATCAAGACCATCTTTATTAGAGAGAATAGTAACAATGTTATCATAAGAAGAGTCCTTCACCGTATCAAGGAGAAGCGTAATCAGTTGCTTTTGTGGAACAGGATCACCGGCAGCAGCAAGTTGATTAATAATAGATTTGAAAGATTCAATATGTCCCGTCATGGCAGTACCAACTTCATATTGTAACTTGTTAAGCAACCCTCTCAAATAAAGTATTTCTGTGAGAGATTTCTTCTGAAAGTTTGCAATAAGGTACTTCCATACGTCGTGGGAAGTAGGCAGTTCGTACATATCAAGCAAAAGGGAATCAGTAAGAGCAGAAAGAATATACCGATGAGCTGCTTTATCACGTCGTTGCCAATCCGTATAGGCAACATTCCAATATTCAAATATAGGTCCTTCAGTGATAAGCACGTTATCATTATCCGTATCAACAGGCTGAGGCGGACAAACACGATTTCCAAGAACAACATCGGAGAGTTCATCGCCTTCAAGAATTAACAACATCTTTGCTTTCCAGCCTGGAAAACCTTGACCTTGGAAAGGAGGAACAGAACGCTGGCCAGAATGAAAGCCGTTGACGAGAATATTCATAGCCATATCTTGTTGCGAGAAGACGTATAACATAAGATCGCAGAATTTGCACACCATATATGGTGAAGGCCGCAATTGAGAATGAGAGAGATATGAGGACTGCGTTCTGTCAACGATAAACGAAGAAGGATGCTCAAGGAACTTCCAAAGATGTGAGAGACGTCACCCAAAAAGGGCAGGGTAAAGGAGACGTTAATAATAAAAGAGTTCTCAAAATAGACTGGCGTGAGACGCAAGATTGACGGCCACAATACGAATAGAAAAAAGATAAATCATCTCGAAAAAGTTAACGCCAAAATAAGAAAAACGATCGCGGACGCTTCACGAAGAAGTAGGACGAAGAAAGCTGCATCAAGCTCATTTGCAGTAAAAACAGCATAACTTTCTGCTGCGAACTCCGATTGACGCAAACCTAGAACTCAAATCAAAGAGCTCGAGGAGACGAACAAGCTTTTCCCGTTTCTCCAAATTTTCAGCAGAACAGCAAGAAAAATTGAGATGAAGTTCAGGGTGTCATCAACAAGAAAACATAATCAACGATTAGATTGATTAGCAATAAACGTCACACAAAACACTAATCATATTCTTCTTAACACAAAACAACCACAGTTAACAAGAATCAATGCTCAAAAATAAAATTTGTAGCAATTTTTGAATCTTACATGCAAATCGCATACACATACTGTTTTGTCACCATGAATTGAATCGGCGCATGATCGTTACTGCTCTGATACCATGTTGAGATGTAGAGAGAAGGAGAGAGAGGCGAGACAAGAGACACACCATATACGCTCCTAAAGACTGATTCATATTGAGGACAAGATACAAATATATAGGTGAGACCAATTTGAGTAGAGTGAGCCATATATAGCTCCAACAGGATACCGGTTTATCCAGATCTCCCGCCATTTTGGATGTGGCATTGTTGGCTTGCCTTGGAAGTCCTTAAGCAATTTGTACTTTATTTAGAGCACTTCAAACTTTATGAGTGGGAAGGGGAGAGCCTATTGATGCCATGTTTCATTGATGTTGACTGGTGTGAGAAGGTTGACATGTTTTTCTCTTGGCAACGAGCTTCCAACTATACCAGCCGAGTATTTTCAATATTTAGCTGGATCTGTAGCTATTGTATTGTGGAAGCTGACTCTTGTAAAGAGATGTTTGCTTCATTAAAATGTTTCTCTAGCTTCTGGTTCTTTGTTTGGAGATCTTCCAATTCCACTAAGAACTTTGCAGTTAAAATGGCTAGTTCCTTTTATTTGAATTCCATAGCTTATTTGTATTCCTCATTACAAGTGTTTGCCATGTCGAGCCTGTCATTCGAGTGCCACAATCGTTTCTACAAATTGTGGAAGTGTTGGTGGCAAGCATAGGTCTTGTCTCTCATTCTTTCTACCACATCATGCACATACTAGGCCTATTCATCAATGTCCTTCAAACTTTCCAGTGTTCTTGAGTGGCTGACTTCAGGTTGATCCGCTCATGTGCTAGGAGCTTCGGTTGTGAGTGGTTCATCTGGCTCGTTTGTTTGTGTGTTTGGAGTCTCTTTTGGGAGGGCTTATTTTGGGTTATCCACTTGCTTCTTTTCAGACTCCTTGGGCGGTTCGGTCTATGTTTCTATATATTCAACATTTTGAGTAATTTCCTTTGGTTATGGTTTCTCTCTTGGAGGAGTGGTGTGGAACCCATCCTTCAATGTTTTCTTGTTCTATTGGTGAGTCCTCTCTAAGCAGTGTATTCTCTTTTTCTTGTGCCTTAGCCTACTCTTGTTGACGTTCTTCTTGTTGATAGAGATGTTCTAAACCCACCATAGGATCGTCTTTCATATTGTACATGGGGTTTTTTGTTTGAACTTTGAACGTCTCCAGGGATGGTTCCCATTTCTCCTCAAAGTCCCCTTTAAGTCCTCTCTCAATCTCAAAAGCTATTCTCTCTCTCTCTCTCTCTCTCTCTCTCTCTCTCTCTCTCTCTCTCTCTCTCTCTCTCTCTCTCTCTCTCTCTCTCTCTCTCTCTCTCTCTCTCTCTCTCTCTCTCTCTCTCTACTCGTGCTACTTTTTGGGTTGGTTCCTCTACTGGTGTTGCAGGTCTTGGCCGCTTTTTGGGCTCTTACCCTCTACTTTATCTTTTTCTTTTTTTCTCTTCTTTCATTCAAGAGGAGTGTCCTCCTCCTCCTTTTCTTCTTCCTCTTTGTTTCTTTCAGGGGCCTTTGTTGTGGTAGCGGTTTCTTGGCTTGGGACATTGACTGGTCTTGTCCTTAGTCTTGTGGCCATTGGTGGACATCTGGTCTTTAATTCTTCCTCATCATAAATCTTGTTTAGTACCCATAAATTCAACTGTAGGGCAAGTGCTAGATGCTATGCTTGGCCAATAGCATGATAGGCTATCTGTGTTAGTACTTTTGGAGCTCCCAAGAAAGTGATGTTCTCTAGATTTTGCACATGGGTGAGAGTTGTATAAGCCTATTGGGCATGGTTTACTTCAATAATTCCCTCTTTCTCTTATGCAAAAGTGAATGTGGAAGCCATGGCATGATTCAGAACCATGTATCTGGGAGGTTGCTTTGCAGTGAAATGAAAGTGCTAGTGATAGAGTCTAAGTGCCCGCTCTATCTATTTTTGCTTTAGGTCAAAAAATGAGGCTGATCTATTGGTGAAGATGTCGGTTGTGGGTAGTTTTCGGTCTCTCATTGATTTTCCACGTTTTTGCAGCTTTAGGACATCTGCAACTTGATCTTTGTGATGTTTAAGTCTATCGAGGAGTCATTTAAATTTGAAACGGTTTCCCTCCCTTCTTCTGTGCTATTGTGCAAGGGCTCATACACCCTCTTGTAGTCCATACAGTAGGTCTCCTGCTCTATGTAATCTTTGAGGCCAATTTTCTCCCAAAGTGGCATGACTACCTCTTCTTTGGTAAGGTCTTAAGCTTCCTTTGGCAACATTTGGACTTCTACTCAAGATCCTTGTGTGCTTTTGAAGGTGCCATGGTAGACAGTGACATGATGACTCTTTGCAACATAGGTGCCCTTTCCTTCTTTCAATAAATCTTCCTCTATCTGATATGGTGGAAGCTCGGCCAACTTTTCCTTCATGGTCTTCTTATTTGGAGCTCCTAAAGTAGATGAGAGTGAACCTAATATATTATCATGAAATTTGTTGGTTAGACCAATTCTAGCAAGTCCCAAGCAAGTAGAAAAGCTAATAAGGAAAGAAAGAGCACTAGAATGCACAATTCAGGCAAAATTTATCTTAGGTGCACCTAAGATGCAAATGGGTGTAAGTGCAGATTGGTGCCAGATTGAATGCATAGGAAGTGTATGAGTTGCAGGTGATATGCAAAAAGTTTGATAGCTTTTGTAAACTTGTGGTGAGAATTATGACAAATTTGTGTCCGCTTTATCGCTTTCACAGTTTTTGGTGAATGATGGAGTTATATTGTGCCAAACTTGATGAAACTTGTCAAGGTGGTTTATTTTGATCCTATAAACATTTTTGTGTCCCTAAATGGCAAGTCAGATCCTCCTTTTATCATTTCTATCTTAGGCACATCTAAGATTGATATGACTGATTCTGGGACATTTTGAGCTCCAAGCAACTTGATTGGTTGTGGAGTGTTGATTCTTGGTGTCTAATGAAGTTTGGTCTCACTTGACATGCTAAAAGTTAGTTATGGTCACTTTTAGTCTAGTGCGATAAAGTTCATTTGAAAGTATCTATGCATGAAAGAAGTGTACCACTGTGATGTAGGCTTTGTGATGGGTAAGGGATCATGTCAATGTGAAAATATGAGTAAAAAAATCTTCCAGTCTAGCAGATCATCTTCAACATTCTTAAGATAAACTTTACAATTTATTGTCACTTAGGCTCTAATCTTGCCCCACCTAGCTTCCACTATGTTATTTATGAAGATTGAAGCCCTTGGTTGTGTTTCTTGCACTTGGTGTTGTCCTCAATGAGGTTGGCAGCCCTCTTTTGAGCCGAGCTTGACTTGGTGTCACTAACCACTAGTTGTGTGCCCTCTTTGAGTTTGAGCTAAACGGATGGTGCAAAATGCCGCTTTGCGGTGAGGATATGGTCATTTTTCCCTATGATGATATTAGGACTCCAGTGCATCCCTAATTCTCCACGTTCCCCAACATGATCGCCCCAACCCATACGTAAAATCTAGTCCAGATTTTGCCCCTTCATCTTCGATGCATCGAAGATACTAGGTCATCGTTTTTGGCATATTTTTCATCTTTGAGCTTAGCAATTTGTTCCTTCACTAGTGATGATCCCATGGTTCATTTTTGCTGCAATTTGGATGTGTGGTGTGGTCGGTGGTATTGTTTTTAATCCTTAAAGTTCCCAGATTGTCCTGTGTTGATGTGCCCCCTAGTGCTCTTGTGGTCAGCAATATGATAATCAAAATGCTTTTGGACATAGTTAAGAACTTACCCCCCATGGTTGGAGTGAGTAAGAGCTGGGAAACGGTGCCTAGGAGAGCATGGAAGGTTGCGGAAATCCACAACCTAGAGCTCTCTCTCTCTAAAGGCTAGAATGAAAATCAGAGGGAAAATGGATTAAAGGACTCTACATACATAGACTCTTCCGATACCCCTCGTCCAATACCTACCCAATGAGCTCATTAGGCCTCACAATGTACTCCGAGGTCAAAATTGTTGGAAAACTAACATCCATGGACCTTTCTGTCACAATTTGTTCCACATGATTAGTGATCGAAGTGGCCCCCAAGTTTTCTCATCAAAATTGCCTAAAAAAAGGCCTTTCCATTGAGCTTCGAGATTTGGCGTTTGAAGTCAAAATCTAATTTTGACATTCTTGCTTATTTATTTTATTTATTTTGGCTTTTACTATCTTTTATTAGCAAAAGTTATAGGAAATTAATCAAACTAATATAAAAAAGCCATCCTACACTCAAAAATACTAAAACACTTCTAATGTTATTATTTGGCTAGATTTTTGTGGGTTGCTCCATTTTCATAATGATTTTGGTCTGAAAACACACAATATAAGTAAATATTATACTAATTTTTATCTTTGTATGTATAATATATACTCACCCCTTAGGGGTTATCATATTCTGTTTCCCATTCATCTCATTAGTAGGACATATCATCTAATTTCTTAAAGAAAAATTTGCATGTTAACACACATTTACTTCAAAACATTGCCCTTTTTCTCTTCCAGACTTATATGCTTGGGTCCACATTCAAAATTTCTCCCCCCCCTCCTTGCTCAAGTCCTCTAGGGTGATAAAGTACAATCCAAGTTCTTCAATGCATGGGTTAGAAAGTTATGTCTATGCATGGCCCTGATTGGCCCTTTAATGCTATTAATGTACATGCATGTAAACACAGTATGATGTGCAAGAGGTATGTCTAAAGTATTGCACTCAAGGGTTTCTGATGGTGAGGTATCCTGTGATTGAACTCTCTTCAAGAGTAAATTCTATAGCAATTGTGCTTGCTCTTTTATTGTGTGATATGCACTATCCACTGTATGATGATTGAAAGTCATGGTCACAGTTGTAGCGGAGGGTTTGACTTGTGTTACCCATTTGTACCTGATCAAGGTGGACTTTAGTTGTGGTGGAGTCTTTGGTACCCATGCTTTGACTTGTTTGTTTCGAGCAATTGGATTTTTTATCTTAGTTCTATATTCCTCATTTGATTACAATACCCATTTCATCTTTGGTAACTACGGTTTTTGTTGAGTATGTAGATACAATGGGTTTACCTTAGGCTTGTTGGTGGTGCATAGCAACATTTTAGGCACCCAAATTTGTTGAGGTTGGCTGGTGAGTTGAACTTTTGGTATCCAATTTTACCTAGTTCCCTGCATGAAAGGTTGATGAGAAGAAGTCCTTAGTGAAGCAGTAGTTGTAATTGTGGCTGATGACCAATGCTTCTTTGATTAGAAATCACCAAGAGCTTCTTTCCACTCCTCTTTGTTTTTTGCAAATGGTATTTTTAGCTGTCCTCCTTTAAGTGTAAGTTCCAAAATTTTGGCATCCCAATCTTGGATTTCTTTGTAGGTTCTAGCTCATCCAACGAACACCTAATATTAGGCCATTGTTCATATGTTCATCTGCTATACATATGAAAGTATGCGGGAAAGAGAATCCATGCACATAACATTCAAGTTCATTTTCCCTAGATTTGGAGTGACTCTTTTAATGCAGCCCTTGACAATGGCTCAACAATACTCAAGTGGTTGAGTAGTTGCTTTGTTATATGTAAAATAGTTGATCGCATTGATGCTACTATTTTTGCTGAAGCCTTTACTTTATAATCCTCTTTCAAATTCATGAAGATTCACATATCAAAACCATGTATCCACTCGTCCTCGTCAGTCTCAACTTCATCTTCTGCTGGGGGTTGAATTTGAGAGTATTGAGTGGTATAGCTTGACAGACCGGTTGTCTTGCAACCTTTTGTCTTAAAACTCAAATTCGTGCTTCCTCTTGGGCCTAGTCAATCACCTGCTATCATTTAAGCTTTCTTCCCTTGGGTGCATGCATTCTTTCCAAAAGATCATTAGTCAAGGGACAATTATATTTTAGAAGTCGACACCCACTAATCTAAAATTCCATAATTTCCCCATCTAGGGTGGCTAGTTTGACTGCACCACTGGGTGAAACATCTTCAATGGCAAAAGGACCATGCCCTTTTTTCTTGAACTTGGGTATATGTTGTTTCAACGAGTATACTAGGACTAAATCCCCTTCTTTGAAAACTTTAGTCAACAAATGTGAGTCAAAAAACTATTTTTGTTTTCATTTCCGTCTATATATATAGCCAATGGCCACTAAACATTTTTCATCTAGTCCTTCTTTCTAATTTTTTAATTAATTATGACAACTCGTGTCCGTTCCATTCCAACTCACTTGCGACTGTGGGAGTGGGTAGTAAGATTTCCATCGGCAATATTGTATCCAGGTCATAGACCAAGTTAAAACAAGTTTTGTTCAAGGCCATTTTGAATGAAACTTGATAAGCCCACAAGACAGAATGAAGATGCATTTCCTAGTCCGTTCTACTTGAACTAACAATTTTGGTTGGTACAAAGCTCAGAATTTTGGTGTGTATGTTCTGCTTGACCATTTTCTTGAGGATGATAGGGTGTAAATTTATGGATTACCATAAACTTGTCTAGTAGGTGTTCTATCACCTCATTGAGGTAATGCAATCCGTGGTCACTTACAAGCTCAATAGGAAGTTCGTATCAAGTAAACATGCATTCGTACAGGAATGCAATAATAGTTCTAACATCGTTCTTCTTGGTGTTAGAGCAAGGCCCAAAGAGATGACCTGCAGGCTGTGGGTCGAATGCCACAGATGTGTCCTCGACTTAAACCCAATGGAAAGTTTTCTATACCAAAGGACCATGGGTTTTGAGTCATGCAAAAGAGAAACAAGTGAAGAAGACTATATATTCATTCAAGACTCTCACTGGGTGAATGCGATGTTTGAAAACGGTGTGAAGGATTGGGGGGCTGGCCTCTACAACACCTCAAAGCAACACCAACAAAAGAGGATTAAGAGTATAGCTCTCTCAATATAATATGGGTTGATCTTCTCTCACGAATTTTGATAGCCTCACTCGCACTCAGCCCCGACTAGCTTCCCTCTAAACTGCTACAACTCCCACTATACTTGGATGCACCAAAGCAAGCAAGGGAACCAAGAAAACCAAATTAAAAAAGTAAAGAAAAACAATGGAAATATCTTCACTTTTCCTCATAAAACCAAGAGCTTCACTTCTTTTCAAACACCCTTCCATGTGCTAGTAGAGACTCCATAGGCGCTCTTATATATACACATAGCTTGACCAAAACCCATCCAAATCAATCTCAATCTGAAATCCCACAAATTTCAGCAAAAAAACTCAGAAAAAGTGATTGAAAACTTGGGGAAAACCTTGACCTTTTGCGTATGTACAAGCAAGGAATTGCAGCGCATAGTCTACCCTCGACTAGCTGCACCACAGGGAACCACACACAACATGGCTGCCATACCTCAAACCAAGATGAAGAGAGGTCAATATGCAGAGCTAAGAACCCAATTTCATGAGCCCATTGAGTAGAGACACACTCTCAACTCACCACACCAGGCTTTCGCAAGGCAAGAGGGGCACCTCTACACCAAAACCCCCACCCTTCACCGCAGGCTGCAGCAACACCTAGTTTCTTCTTCACAGCTGAATATCCCTCAACACTCACGACCCCAAGATGATAAAAGATCTTTTTTTTCTCATATTTTTAAAGCACTAAATCACACTTTGAAGTCTCGACACTTCTATGTACAAAAACAACAAAACTATGTACCCCGCACAACTGGCCCGCATGAGACAACTGGCACACCACCTTTGTACACTTTGTACAAGGATGCTTTATTTACATCTAAGGCCCCCAAAAATCATATCTCAAAGTCTTTGGGGTGGTCCGCACCATTTCGCCAAAACACATCACATATTGCCCCCGCAAGAAGCATGGAACACTTTCAAGTGTTTCATGTACACATTCTATCATCAAGTAGTCACTTTATGTAGCTTGCATCCCAAGAAGGCACCAATTGTCATGATAAAAACCAAAAAGGGTGGCTACTCTCAGTACTCACCTCCATTCTTCATGTAACAACCATACACATGATATACCAAGAGCTACCTCACTTGAAGCAAAAGCCCATGCACTTGTGAAATCAAGTATATCACACTTACCTCTATCAAACACATAACATTGCATGCCATCATTTGAAAAAGTGACATTCTCAAAATCATTGATATCAGCATGGTACCTCCCAACATATCTATCATATACCTCATCATAATAGAGAGAACATACAATGAGTTGGCTACCATGTTCATAACGATGCCAGTCAAAGAAATTCATCTCCCACAAGCTATTGGCTTGACAATCATAAACACATGGTAAGGATTCATCACAATATTGCTTAAAGGTACTCAATATCCTCTTCAAATAAACATCAAAGCATCTCTCACTCATAACACAATACATAGTATCCTTTCTTGGCATAACTAGAGACAAACTATCATCAAAGTCTTGTCTCTCACCATCCACAATAGCATCATCTCCCATAGAAACTTCCTCATTTGTTTGCATCTCAAAACCAATCATAAGAGGCAGAGTACCATCCACCATATCAAAATTCACAAGGGATGCATGATCCTCATCTCTATGCTTGGCATCATTAGAAATGTCCTCAATCTCATCAAACAAGCCAAATGTAGACACATAATCTTCATGTGACACCATATCATGCATACCAATGGGATATTGATAATCATCAAAGATCTCAATTTTTGCATTATCAAAAGAGGCACGAGACACCAAAGCATCATGTGTAGCATGAGTACTTTCATCAGTATTGATAACCATGGGGAGCTCATCAAATAACCCATATGTAGAGACATAGTCTTCATTCACCTTAACATCATTCATAGAAAAGGACTCCAAGTCAACATTAAAGTCATCAAAATCAGCACTTTCATCACCAAGAGAAATATCCATGAGAGCATCTGTAGCATCCAAAACCACATGACAAGTATCCATCTCATCTACAATTTTATCTTCCACACAATCACATGATGCTTCATTATCACTCTTGGCTTCTTGGTCACAAAGGCCTACCTCAAGCTTCCACAATGCATACTCTGCCATAGGCTTACCCAAATGAGATTCTTCATATTGGAAGTTCACATTCACAATTTGCATGACCTCATCCCTTTTGCATGTGCTATCAAAGACAATGCCTTCCGTATCCCATAGAGATGCATATTCATGAACATAACTTGCTTTTCCACTTGCAAGACCTTTGCTAAACTCCAAGAGATCATCCTTTGTCTTTTCCCAACTACCACATATGTCATACATAGCATCATCCATAAGCAACTTTTGAAGTACTTTCAAGAACTCAAAGTGCCTATATTGGCAAGCCAACAAGAAGAGCAAACCCTGCTTATAGTCATCTTTCTGTCCACAAGAATCAAATACATTATCACAAGCTTCCAAGTAACTATTCAAGTGATGAAAATCCTACAAAATCATATCCAAACCAATATTACACAAGTCCTTGAGTTGATTCCCAAGTGGACTCCAACCTAGCAATCAAAGCAACAAAGCACTACTCTCTCCTCCTCCGTGGGGGCACCATTTACCTGAAGGATTGGGGGGCTGGCCTCTACAACACCTCAAACCAACACCAAAAAAAGATGATTAATAGTATATCTCTCTCAAGATAATATGGGCTGATCTTCTCTCACGAATTTTGATAGCCTCACTCACACGCAGCCCCGACTAGCTTCGACTAGCTTCCCTCTACACCGCTACAACTCCCACTATACTTGGATGCACCAAAGGAAGCAAGGAAACCAAGAAAACCAAATTAAAAAAGTAAAGAAAAACAATGGAAATCTCTTCACTTTTCCTCATAAAACCAAGAGCTTCACTTCTTTTCAAACGCCCTTCCATGTGCTAATAGAGACTCCATAGGCGCTCTTATATATACACATAGCTTGACCAAAACCCATCCAAATCAAGCTCACTTTGAAAGCCCACAAATTTCAGCAAAGAAAATCAGAAAAATTTATGGAAAACCTTGCCCTTTTGCGCATGTACAAGCAATGAATTGCAGCGCATAGTCTACCCTCGACTAGCTGCACCACAGGGAACCACACACAACATGGTTGCCATACCTCAAACCAAGATGAAGAGAGGTCAATATGCAGAGCTAAGAACCCAATTTCATCAGCCCATTGAGGAGAGACACACTCTCAACTCACCACACCAGGCTCTCGCAAGGCAAGAGGGGCACCTCTACACCAAAACCCCCACCCTTCACCGCAGGCTGCAGCAACACCTAGTTTCTTCTTCACAGCTGAATATCCCTCAACACTCACGACCCCAAGCTGATAAAAGTTGAGGTTTTGATCATATTTTTAAATCACTAACTCACACTTTGAAGTCTCGACACTTCTATGTACAAAAACAACAAAACTATGTACCCCGCACAACTGGCCCACATGCGTAGAGACAGCTGGCACACACCGCCTTTGTACACTTTGTACAAGCATGATTTATTTACATCTAAGGACTCCAAAAGCATTAAAAATCATATCTCAAACACTTTGGAGTGGTCCGCACCATTTCGCCAAAACATGTCACAACGGCTTTTATGAGAGATAACAATATTAATGGTCCTAACTCCCATGATTGGTACAAATTTTTATATTTTATCTTACCAATTGCCATAAAGGATTGTTTGACAGATTCTTACCATCCAAATGCAAGTACTTGTGAATGTGGTCAATGAAGTTTCAGTTGTTGGGGTAGTTCACAGCAGATGGATGTTCTTCTTGGAGAGAGTTATTAAGACTTTAAAGGGGTTCGTTCGTCAAAGGGCTCGTCCCAAGGGTAGCACGGTCGAAGGATGGCTTGTACAAGATTCTCTTGTTCTCATGAATGAATTTTTGAGCTCAATTGATCCAGAGATTTCAACGTCAAGGTGATAGGGGACGAGCCAAAGGGACAAGGCATAATTAGGAAGATGGACATCACAATGCGAGAAAAGGTTATGAGATTTTACCTTCTCAACTCAGACATCATGCAAAAGGGGCTAGAGAGGTACGAAGGAAAAAAGCTATAATGCTTGACAGATCGCCTGCAATTAAAGTGCAACTATGCCACTAGAAACCTTACTTTTCCAAATCATCTTCAAAAATTGTATGACTTTCCAACTGGGTTAGATCCGACAATCTCATAGGCAAAGAGGAATGGAGTGTTGATTACTGAAGAGAAAGAGGAGATGTCAAGGGGTTGCAATTGGCATGTATATTTTCACAACTTTTGTTTTGAGCTCCACATGATAGTATTAGTTTAATAACTTTAAGTCTACTTCAATTTTGTGGCTGCAATATCACAAATATGCAGCTTTGTGGTCGCATGGGAAACACTTCAGAGTGCAACGGATCGACAAACAAAGGGTCACTTTTGACTGTGGTGTTAAGGCAAGCTTCTTCCAAGAAAGCAAGAGTAGTGTCAGGGATGAGAACGCAGAGACTAGCCAACTTGAATACTTTGGCTACATCTAAGACATCTTGAAGATTAGCTTTAGAAAGTTTGATTTTTTTATCTTTGATGTCAAGTCGTTCAAAGTTATTACCAGCGGCCCTAATGCAACTCTGTGCAAAGACAAGAATGGATTGATTCAAGTGAACTCTAGACGGGTGTGGACAGATGTGCGTGATACATTCATATTTCCGCAGCATTGTGAACAAGCTATGTTTACACTAGATCCACTATGAAGAGAAAATGATGAAAATGATATGTCTAAACCACGCTAGCTCTATGCTGTTCAAGTTTCTCCATGGAGCAAGCAAGTGTGTGAAGGATTGGATGTTGAGGTTCAAGAGGTGATTCATGAACAAAGTACAGGGACGGCGGATGATGTGAGTTTGGATTTTGAGCTGGACGTTAGTGGTGAGCATATGCCTGAACCTAGAGATGAAGTGTCAAATACTGAAGCTAATGCAGAGAGCGACAAAGAAGTAGGGTTTGATAACGAAGATGCAGAAGTACAGATTGAGATAGACATCTTTGGTGCATCAAATCTCATAGAAGATGAGAGATTAACTAATGATTTTTGCTAGGAACTCTTTTGTAAAACTCTTTTTATTAGCCTACAATACACTTTAGGTTTATTCATTTGTCTTTGCGATTCCTTTATTTGTTATTTGTGTTGATTAAGCGTTTCTTCTGTAAACTAACGTATTTTGTGGGTGTTATTTGTGTATCTGTAGCCATGGCTGATGACAATGATCCATACTCTCCTAGTTTTAGTTTCCTGTCACTCCGGCAAAATAGGTCTCTTTTTCAAACAGTTCACACCAGAGCAGATCGCGATGGCACGGAACCTCTGGGAAACACGTTCCTCCAGACCTACTACGACCGACCCTATGCCTAGGCCTAGTGTGGTCCCTCAGCGACCGGCCCCACACCTCAGTCAAGTGGACCCTTGACTATGCCTAGGACTAGTGTGCCCCCTACACCAACAGTGTCGTGCAGCTCCGCTGCCACAATGAGAAAAAGAGCAGAGAAATGCAAGCTAAGCTTCTTTGAAGCCTACACATTAAGTCATCAGTGATCAGGGGTTGGTAATAGGCCAAGCTTAATGATTAATATATGCCAGATGCGGCCTAGAAGGGCCAACAGATGCCTCAATGATGCCAAAAATGAGTATGCTTGCAGTGACCACAGATGAGAGATTATGATCTAGAACTGTAGTGCTTGAAGTGCTCTACCGGCCTGTCTTTACGGCTCGACGATTGGAGCTACGGCAAAGAAGTTATGGCATATTGAAGTTTAAGTCGATTGCATCGTATTGGGCAACTGCAGCTGAGGTGACAAAATTGAAATGAGTGCACGGGCCTGAAGTGCTCAATTTCTGGAGCTCATCGGTCTTTTTAGATCGGTGATCGGGTTTACGGTTGCCAAGTTATTGGCCGTTAAAGATTCACCGGGGGTCGGTTCCGGTCCGCTCAGATAGAGTGCCATCTGGGAAATTTTGAGCTTCATTCAGGTTTTGGGAACTAGAATCTTGTTCAGTATTTCATCTCTTGCAGTGCACTGTTGACTGGTGCTTCAATTAAATTGTATTTCATGACCAGCTAATGAAGATACGATTGATGTGCTTATCAGTACCTTGGATGATAAATATGCTAAGTGGATTGAGCTTGAGAAGCATTAAAACGTCGTGCTTAGCAATGCTTTGCTAGATTATGCATGCTAAAAGTGGTGCCGTTACAAAAGCACAAAAAGTTCTTGATGAACTCTTCATCCGAAATGTCGGCCCATGGGACATATTGATTGTGGGATATGCTTAGCGGCCACTGGAGGTGCTTGGCGATGCTTTAGTGGCATGTATATGAAATGTGGTGCCCACTATGAAGTTTAAGGGCCGCCCGATGAGGAAATATGGCCGACCATACCCACATGAGCCTTAACGGTGGCCGCCCGTCGATTAAGTGGGTGCCCAAATTCAATAGGGCTTAAGTGGTGTGTGAACAAAAGGAAAATTTAAAAAAAAACATGGCGAAGAGAAGCAGGCAGCGAGCAGCGCAGCACAGGAGAAGAAGCTCCCCCTGGGCGAGGCATTGCTCGGATGAGCGCACGAGTGAAGCGAAACCTGCTTACGGTCTCGTCGCGCAGATGTTCGACACTGCTCATGCCGGGTTTTGTGAAGGTCGGAAGTCGACCCCACCACATCATCAAAGTCGTTCCCGTGCCACGTCAGTGACGCCGGAGCCATTGCAAAAAGAAGGCACACACTATTAATAGCGGGATGTCTTTGCATGAGGGTATTGCAAGCCAACGAGTGAAGAGGGGGAAGCATGAGAAGAAGGCAAGCCAACGAGAACTAGGAGGAGAACCAAGGAGAAGATGAGCTTGAGGCAAGCGAAGAAAGCTTGGCGGAGGCAAGCATAGCAAGTAAAAACAAAGGGAGCTCGAAGGCGAGGGAGCTCAAGGAGGCTATCAACGAAACAAGAAGAGGAGATAAGAAGGGAGGAGATGATAGAAGGCGAGCTCTTTCTCTCTCTCGATCTCCAATCCAAACAGGACGAGCTCTTTCTCTCTTTCGGCTTAAGCAAGGGCTTAGAAACCGAGGCAAACAAGGAGACACACACTCTCTCTCTCTCTCTCTCGGCCCTTGTGAAGCTTGAGAGGGCATGAAGTACCAAGCAATGGTAAGTTCGAGAAGACGGCGGTTGAAGCTTGGTCGGGACAAGCAAAGGAGTAAGTCAAAGAAAACAAGGAAGGGCGAGCTTGGTTGAAGCAACCAAGGGAGTAAGTCGAGGCAAATAAGCAAGGGTTAAGGGAATCAGAGCAAGTTGAGTAAAGGAGAAGTTGAGGCTCATGAATGGCAGATAAGGCAGTACAAGCGCACACAGCATGATAATTGATAACTACTGAAAGTTGATGATTGAGGCAGTGAACCGAATTGAAACTTGCAGAATCCGCGAGGTATTTGAAGCAGATAAAGCGACATAAGAAAATTTTCATCACCAACATCAGTCCGAAGTTGATTAAGCATTTTGTTAAGGCCGGTGTCGTTAACGGCCCGGTTAATCTTGTAAGCGGGAGCTTAATCCAAGTGACGGTGTTGTTAACAACCCGCCTTGGCTAAGGATTGAATTATAATCAAGTGTTAATCAATTAATTGATGATTACAGTGATTTCCAGGTTCTGTTGCATCTATTGTTCTTGTTCTCTCTCTTTCACACCTCCCATAGCCAGAGGCGCGGCGCCTGCCCGGCTCACGTAGCGAACACATATCCCCCGACATCTTTGGTGAACCCGACGTGAAACGAGCTGGGGTGGGAGGTAAAGATGGAGAATTTAGAGCACATGATGAAGATGATTGCAGAATTAAGTGTGAACGGTTTTGATGATAAGTCAACAGTTCCAAATTTTTCAAAGATGCTTCAATTGGTTCAAGGATCTCTGCTTGAAATAGAGACCATAAAGAAGAAAAATCAAATCGATGAAGCTTTGGATGCAGCATTAGATGCAGTATACGAAGAAAGACGACTCTTTGATGGATACGATCCAAAGGGCTACCTAGAGTGCTATGAGCTGGAGACCAAGGTAAAAGGCCCATACAAGAAGAATTGATGATTAAATCTTTTGAGCAGTTGGTGAGTTCAAATGTGAAGGAGCAGATTCAAGAGGTTACCAGAGCTTCCACTGATGACTAGGATTATTGAACAAAGAAGCTATTGTGCAAGCACGTTATGAGGAGTATGAAATCTGTCAAGAACACAGTTCAAGTCTACCAGACTACGCAGATATTTGAGGACAAGTACGATCAAAGTTAGAAGCTGTGATTGATGAATTTATTGAGCAGGATGCTAGGCTAATGATGAAGACATAGTTGAAGCTGTCTATGCAAAGTTGGGTTTTGTAGATGTTGTGCATGAAGTAGAAGTCTTTGAGGGTGAGGCTTTACAGATTCAGGATACGCAGGGTGAATTTTTCAAAGAATCTACACATGAAGTTCGGGATACACAAAATGAATTTTGCAAAGAAACTATGCATGCAATACATGAAGAAAAGAAATCAGAGAATCAAAACAGTGAAGTAGCTAAAGCTCAAGAAGAAATTTTGCAGGTAAATGAGTGCAACCAAATTCAAGTAGACATGCAGGAAGATTCAGTTACACTGATACTTTTGCAACGGACTCAGTATTAGAGCAAAATTTTTCTGGTACAGATTCTACCATAGAGGTGATTGAAGATACTAGTACAGGTTTTGCCAAAGAGTTGATTAATGATACATATGTTATGGGTGAAAGCAGGGTTGATGTTGAGAGCAGCAAGACCATGGATTTTGGTATACCAGATTTATCAAATTTGGATGTACCAGATTTTGAGGACTTGACTAAGCAAGAGTATGTGCTTGAAGATATGCAAAATGTTAATTCAGAGGGGGTGCAGACTCCTTCATTGACAAGTTTTTGTGAAGCACAGCTACAAAAGTGGAAAATCGGTCTTGAATGTGATGATAACGAATTAGAGGGGGTGCAGACTCCTTCTTTGAAAAGTTTCTGTGACCTAGAGCTACCAATCTGGCAGACTGACCTTGAATTTGATGATGGTGATGTAGAGAGGGAGCAAACTTCTCCTCTATCGACATCTGCGACACACGGCTCACACTATGGTAGAATGATCATGAACTTAATGATGTTGATTCAAAGGGGGTGCATAGTGAAGTGCAATCTCTTGATGTCAAATATGATTGGTTTCATTGTGCCGATGATACAGACACGGCAGTAGATGAAATTTTCAATGTGTATGCTGAAATTTGTGCTACAGAAGTGCAAAGATATCTGGATGAGGGTGAAATACTTAAAGAGAAATTTATAGCAAAATCATTTACTATGCATGTCACATGTGTAAATCTTAGTTTACAGTAGCCTGAGATGTGTAAGATGGAGGAACCTTCTCAACTGTTGGACCTAGACCTTATGTGCTTACTGGACGAAGCTTTAGAAGGGTTCTCAAATACAGATGCTAAGGATACCAATCAATTGAGAATCATGCATGGGCAAGTTTGTCCAAATGCAGCTGATGATGAACTTATGCAGCTGTTAGATGATGCACTACTTGATTATGCAGCTGTTAGATGATGCACTACTTGATTTTGAGCCTCTACGAGATAGAGAATTGTTTTCAGATGCATCTTTTGAGCCTAATGAAGAGGATTTTACCAGAGACTTTATGTATCTAGATATGCATGATTGGGATTCCAATACTAGTGAGAGTGAAGGTGAATTGCCGATGCTTTTGCCTGTGATTGATGATCGACAATTGCATGAGCCAGTTACATAGGGGATATGGCAGTATCTGATGCTACCTGATGCTATATGGAATCTGATGTTACCTTATGATGTAGGGGATTTTGAGCAAGCTTTTGATCTAGGAGGTCATAGGTATATGCATGATCCGGGGCAATTGACTTATATGCCATATGATCCAGGTGGTTTGCATGAGGATTTGTGGGCTATTTTATGTTTATGCTGTAATGATTGAAAATTCTTGTATTTTCCCTATGATCCTGGAGGATGGTGAAATTTTTTTAAAGGAATGCTCACAGTGGGACAGATGATTAATTTCCCGTTTGATCCCGGGGGCTATTATAGTGCCAGTTGCAGATTTGAAGAGTACTAGTTATCTGTTGTAGCAGGTTGCATGGTACAATATTTTGTTTTCTAGATCTATGCTAAGTCTGAAAAGTTTTCAGTTATGCAGTCAATAAGATTACATGGCTGGCTTCCAGTTGACTTCTTTGGATAATTAATGAAGTATCTTCACATCTATTGAGTTGGTTCTACTTACACAACTTGAGGTAAAGGACATGACGGCCATTCCGTGTGCAGACAGAGGAAGGCATACTTGAGATTGACAAAGTTCCTTAAAGAGAGCTTAATGGTCAAGCCGTGTGCATCATTAACTGGAGCACTTGAGTCTGGCGGGGTTCACTAAGCAAGTTATCCATGATTGAATGCTTTGAAGATACGGCAGATACAGTTCAGAGAATTTTGATGGGCAGCTACCTAATTATTAAGCTAGACAATTGATGATAGGGTATAAGCCTTCTTTCATTTTTTTTCATATGTTTACTAGTGCGTGAGTCTGATAATGGGTAAGGAGCTTAAGGTACTTGTAGTAGATGCATATTGAAGTGCTATTGGCACAGACCGGAGGCTGTGCAGGGTCAGAGGGGGTGTATGTCGTGCAGCTCCACTGCCATGGTGAGAAAAAGAGCAGAGAAATGCAAGCTAAGCTTCTTTGAAGCCTACACATTAAGTGAGCAGTGATCAGGGGTTGATAATAGGCCAAGCTTAATGATTAATATATGCCAGATGCGGCTTAGAAGGGCCAACAGATGCCTCAATGATGCCAAAAATGAGTATGTTTGCAGTGACCACATATGAGAGATTATGATCTAGAACTGTAGTGCTTGAACTGCTCTACCGGCCTCTCTTTACGGCTCGTGGATTGGAGCTACGGTGAAGAAGTTATGGCATACCGAAGTTTAAGTCGATTGCATATCCATACCAGATTGGGCAACTGCAGCTGAGGTGACAGAATTGAAATGAATATACGGGCCTGAAGTGCTCAATTTCTGGAGCCCGTCGGTCTTTTCAGATCGGTGATCGGGTTTACGGTTGCCAAGTTATTGGCCGTTAAAGATTCACCGGGGGTCGGTTCTAGTCCGCTCAAACGGAGTGCCATCTGGGAAATGTTGAGCTTCATTCAGGTTTTGGGAACTGGAATCTTGTTCGGTATTTCATCTCTTGAAGTGCACTGTTGACTGGTGCTTCAATTAAATTGTATTTCATGACCAGCTAATGAAGATACGACCGATGTGCTTATCAGTACCTTGGATGATAAATATGCTAAGTGGATTGAGCTCGAGAAGCATTAAAACATCGTGCTTAGCAATGCTTTGCTAGATTATGCATGCTAAAAGTGGTGCCGTTACAAAAGCACAAAAAGTTCTTGATGAACTCTTCATCCGAAATGTCGGCCCATGGGACATATTGATTGTGGGATATGCTTAGCGGCCACTGGAGGTGCTTGGCGATGCTTTAGTGGCTTGTATATGCAATGTGGTGCCCACTATGAAGTTTAAGGGCCGCCCGATGAGGAAATATGGCCGACCATACCCACATGAGCCTTAACGGTGGCCGCCCGTCAATTAAGTGGCCGCCCAAATTCAATAGGGCTTAAGTGGTGTGTGAACAAAAGGAAAATTAAAAAAAAGCATGGCGAAGAGAAGCAGGCAGCGAGCGGCGCAGCAGAGGAGAATGAGCTCCCCCTGGGCGAGGCATTTGCTCGGATGAGCGCACGTGTGAAGCAAAATCTGCTTACGATCTTTTCGCGCAGATGTTCGACACCGTTCACGCCAGGTTTTGTGTAGGTCAGAAGTCGGCCCCGCCACGTCATCGAAGTCGTTCCTATGTCACGTCCGTGACGTCGGCGCCATTGCAAAAAGAAGGCACACACTATTGATAGCGGGATGTCTTTGCATGATGGAATTGCAAGCCAACGAGTGAAGAGGGGGAAGCATGAGAAGAAGGCAAGCCAACGAGTGAAGAGGGGGAAGCATGAGAAGAAGGCAAGCCAACGAGAACTAGGAGGAGAACCAAGGGGAATATGAGCTTGAGGCAAGCGAAGAAAGCTTGGTGGAGGCACGCATAGCAAGCAAAAACAAAGGGAGCTCGAAGGCGAGGGAGCTCAAGGAGGCTATCAACGAAACAACACTACAAGAGGTTGTGTGCTTTTGTGACGCTGTTAGCGACGGAAATACACTGGGTTTTTATAACCCCCGGCGTCGCTAAAACCGTCGCTAATAGCGTCGCTACGAGAGCGTCGCTATATGCGTCGCTATATAGAGATGCTCATAGCGACGCTCATAGCGACGGTTATAGCGACGTTTACACAGAAGTCTATAGCGACGCTCATAGAGACGCTACAGAGCCATAAATAGCGACGGTTATAGCGACGCCCGAGAGAAATTTCTTTTGGTGACAGGGCATTGAATGCCTTGCCACCCATCAACCATATTGTACTTGATTCACTTTTTAAAAAAAGTGCAAGGGTAGATAATAGACCCAAAATAGTCACCCACAAGACGCATTGTTTGCAAAATTGACAACCGTAAAATTGACAATTGTACACATCATAGGCAAAATGAATTGATTGGCAAATGTAATAATGACAATTGTACAACATCATAGGCATAAAGAATTGATTGGCAAAAGGAACTGCGGTGACAAATGTAATAATATACATGGTTCAAAAAGACGTATAAAATCCGTCTCATGATACATAAGCTATGAGAAACCCTAAACTAATGCTATCTAGCTACGGCTAAACTGACGTCGTCTAGTCAGACGTCTCATCGCGTCCAAGCGGCGTATCTGTCGGATTCTGCAAAAAAAGACAATAAGACAGCTTTCAGTAAGTATAAACATATAACGACATTTATAAAACAATACAAAAAATAGAAAAGAGTAAACCCTAATACTAACCATGCCGCCGCGAGAACTGAGAATGTCCATCAGGGCGTTTAAGCCCTTCCTGCCTGCGTACTCGCGCTTGTACGGTGTGGGATCACGTCCTGTCATCGACCACTGTCAAAACATACAAAGATTTCATTATGTTAGAATTAAAAAACTCATAAACCCTAAACTATCGAACATAAAGAGCAATGTGAAAACACTTACAAAATTGGCCTCAAATGATGCCCATCCACCGCTCCCCAAGTGGTGCGAGCTCCCTGCCTCTACTCGCGCTCTGGCTGCATCCTTTTGTTGCTTCCACTTGTCGGGATTCTCGCGCGCTGCTTTCTTCGCATTCTTCCAATCTTCTTTGGCCAGCCAATCTGGCCTGTTCCACCCATGCTTGATTGCTTTTTGCACTTCGGAACGCTTGTGTTTGCAGTATTCGCGCATTCGAATCTTCATCAGGTCTTCATTGAAGCGCTGATCCCGTGTTGGAACGGGAAACTCATCATGAAGTATGCTGATGACTCTGGCTTTTAAATCACTTGGTACTTCACTCCATTTGTTTAGTATGTAGTGTCTAAACAGCTGAGAGCAAAGACCACGCATGCGCGAGATCACCTTCTTGCCGTCATCATCCATGATGATGCCGCCGCTGAAGTCGACGGAGTAAGGCAAGCTCTCTGGCCGGTGACGCGTGAACCTGGGTGTCCCGGCAGGGGTCTCTAGCGGCATGTCGATGGCGGTACGGACGTCAGGTGTCTCCACCGGCGTCTGGGCCCCGAAGCGAGGAGTGTCGAGTGGGGTCGCTCCTGGCGGAGTAGGTAGAGGTGTGTAGCTGCTAGGAACAGTCAGCCGCGCAAAACCTGGCGTAGATGGCGATGCTGTGGCTGGTGTGGGGGCAGGCAAAGAAGGGGAGGGTAAAGAGCCTCGTCGAACACAAGGCGGTGTGGAGGCATCGGCGGCGGAACCCCCACAACAACCGCCACTGCCACCACTAGAGCGCCGGTGTCTAGACGAGTGTGAAGATCATCTCGTCGACACCGAAGCTTCGGAGCGCGCCGAATGCTCCGAAAGAGAGGGAGATGTGGATGGAGTAGGAACGCGCAATGATGCGCCAGAGCAATGACGCTCCACGTACCACTGTCTCTGCTGCGGTGACAAAGAAGAAAGAAACTCCTCATCATCCATACCTGCATTAAACACACGAATATTTAAACTTAATATTGAATGAATAGAGTAGACAATGACGCAAAGACCATTAAATACAATGACGTAATGACGCATATAAATACAATGACGCAATGAATTGAGTGATAGAAGAGGCAAGTCGAAAACTCAGAATTTTCAATCAAAAGATGTGAGCGTGAGTAGAAAAGAGTGTTATACACCATGGAAGGTAGTTAGAGAGACAGAGCTTTTACAACACGGAGCAAAATTATTCAAATACAATACTTGTGGCTTTAAGAGATCTCTCTCTCATCCTCGCATAACTCAGCATAACTTCCTATATCTATATAGAGCTCTCCGTTTAAACACATATCCTCTGTTTCATTTTGTAGCTCCTCTGCATGCACCCCATATAGAGTAGTAGCATCTTGATGCTCGTCTGGCACCACCGCAGCGGCTTCTGATTGAGCATCTTCTCTGATCTCCTCCATTGATGCCGTTGTGATTGGCACATGGTAGCCTTCATACTTCCTTGTACTACGAGGGGCTACTTCTATGACGTACCACTTGTTTGATGTAGACTTTGAAGGATGAAATATTACCTGCCAGAGCCACATAACTTACATGAGAGCTTTCAAGCACATAACTTGTAAAAGGGGGATGTTAACTATTTACATACTTACTTGTTCACAATGCTCGGGTAGTACGAAAGTGTCTCTTAGGTCAGTCCATTTCTTAGTAGAATCCACCTCAAGAAAACCAGACTCTCCTCTACGCACAGTAGCGTTGCGACCCTCTATGATTATCTTGAACCATTGCACGTCGAACAAGTCGACAAAAAATCCTTTGTAATCGATCCTCAAAATCTCTTGTAGCGTGTCGAAGTAAGTGAGTTCCGCCACCACAGGATCTGCATCAGAGGAACGTCGTCGACTAGACTGTTCAAATTTTGCCATGATTCCACAATCTTGAGTAAAACGCTTTTTGTCGATCCGTTCCACCCTAAAATGTCGACCTTTACACCATGCTACTGTGTATGACTTATAATACAACGAACAAAGATTATGAGTGGCCGTTCAAACGTTTAGAAATAAAGTCACTAGCTAGTCGTACATTCCAAACTTACCTTGGTCGCGCAACCCCGAGAGTACTCCCACTCTTCCTCAGTCACTTCGTCACCGCATTGTTGTGAGCTTTTCAATTGGTTGTGCAACCATCTTAAGCTCATGAATGTTGGTAGGCTCTCCAGAACCGTCGGATAGTGCATTGGTGGTCGTCTTCCCCGTCTCCACTCGATTCGTGCCCTTTGTCGCTCTTGCTTTGCATCCTCATATTGTGAAATCCACTTTTGCATCACTGGATTGTGAAGCATGCAAAATCGGTTGATTTTAGCCTCTAGATCTTCCGTCATCTTCATCTCAACACCGAGATTGCACATGACAATCCCAGATATGTGCTCATCATCTATGGTTCGCCATAGCGTGTCCCGGGCTTTATCAAATCCGTCTAGCCACTCTCCAATGTACACTAGGGACTCTGATACCAACCAACCTTCTGCCATGGTACCCTCCGGACGTGCCTTTTGACGCACATATCCCTTAAGTATTTTCATGAAACGTTCTAAGAAGAACATCCATCTGGAATGAACTGTGCCAGCTATTTCCACCTCATCAACTATGCGAACAAGAAGATGCACCTGAATGGTTAGCATGGTAGTAGGAAAATGTTTCTCAAACATGCACACAAGCTCCGCAGCATTTAGTTTGGCGAATGGTATGGAGTCTACGTTGATCTCCTTTTGTGAGATCCATTGCACCAGCTTTGCAAGTTTGTAGATTGTGTTACGGATGTCGAGAGACAAACATCCCTCAATGGCAACCGGTAAAATAAACTGTAATGTATGTGCAGCAATGATATTAAAGTCCACATTTTATGCAATGATATTAAAGTCCACTATGAACGTACCTGACACATTTTATGCCAATCATGTGACTTCAAACCGGTAAGCTTTCCTTCTTTAGTAAAACACGTTCGGAGCGAGTGCATTACGCCAGTGGGGGTCCGCAAAGATCGAATGGTCTCTTTTACTTTGCGTTCTTGGGCTCCTGTGAAAATCCATGGTGCTTTAGGGAGTTTTATCGATCCATCAGACACTACTTGCGGCCAATGTTGCTCCATACGATCCACATTTCTAAGGTCAACTCTGGCTCCCAAAGTATCTTTCTTGCCGGTCAGATGGTCCCATAGTAGATTACCCACATTCTTGAATATGTGCATTGGATCGAGCAAGTGATTGATCATGAGTCGGGGCCAGTATGGTAACTCGTACCATAGAGATAGTCTTTTCATCCCTGGAGGCAATCCGTCATCGCACATCTCCTTCTGCTCTAACCATGCTTGTGCAGACATCCTTGGTGGCCCTCTTCCCAAAAAGCCGTCGCGTAACACATGATTCTCTGGAAGATACGCTTGATGACCTTCGTAGATTTTCTTCTTCAGTGAGGGCGCCCTACGTGCATTCAGTCTAGGTCCACATGTGACACATGCTCTGTATCCGCTTGTTTGAAGCCCTGCATGTATACACATGATAATAGATCAAATATGGGAAAAAACAAGATTTACAGTGTCTGAGTGAGGAGTGTCAATAGATCACCTGAGCATTCTGTTAGCCCGGGATAGTCATGCATGGTCCACATTAGAATGCCACTGATCAAAGCATTCCGTCGTCCTGTGTGTCGGCTCATATCCACCACCTCTATGCCAATCCACAATTGTTGTAGCTCTTCCAATAGTGGACGAAGATACACATCCATATTCTCCACTTTATATCGCCCTGGCACAATCAAGCTTAGCCATAGGTGCCCCGTCTTTGTAGTCAACCACGGGGGAATGTTGTAGTTGACGATGACAACGGGCCATACACTGTAATATGTTGATCTTTGACCAAATGGACTTACGCCATCCATAGCCAGACCTAAGCGCAAATTTCGAGCTTCCCTGGCAAAATCCGACCATGTTCCATCTATATGTTTCCAGGCTACGCAATCTGCAGGAATTCGTAGCACACCATCCGAAGATTTATTCTCCTCATGCCATGATGCTAGGGCGGCCATGGACTTACATTCGAAGAAATTCTTGATGCGAGGAAGCAGAGGAAAATGTCACAAAACCTTTTGTGGAATTTTTATCCCGTGGAGATCTACTCGATATCTTTTGGAATCACATTTCGGACACTTCTCCATGTCTATGTATTCCCCTCTGAAAAGAATGCAGTCATTAGGACAAGCGTGGATAGAATTGTAATCCATCCCCAAGTTTCGCAAAATATTTCTTGCTTCATCTCGGGAATCTGGCATCACATTGTCAGCTGGTAGTATGTTCTCTTTAAGCAATCTACACAACATAAAAATACGATACAGTCGTGTAAAAATCTATCAGATCATTATACATTTAGAGTTTTATTAAAGTAAACTAATTGTAATAGATCACCTGAAAAGCGCTGTGACGCTAGTGTCACTCCATCCAAACTTTGCCTGCATGTTGAGAAGAACCAGGAGTGCTTTCTATCTAGACATACGTGCTCCATTATACAATGGCGTATCAGCTTCACTTTTCATATAATCATAGATAAGCCTTTCTAAATCCATGATCGTCTCGATCATTTCATCAATCTCGGGCTCAAATATTGCCTCGTTGGGAGTGTGCTCTGCATGATCATCCCCCGAGCTGTCGGAGGCTACATCTTGTGGCCTCACATATGCTACTTGACCAAAGCGCCTACGAACACGTCTATTGGGTTGCAAGATTGCTGCTTGTTGGCCAGCGTAAGAGTCCGACGAGTTATAATTGGCAACAACTCGATCTATAATAGATGGATCGAACTCGCCAAATTCGCGAACGTGCTGCAAAGAAACACGTCTTGTCCGTCGCACAGCATGCTTGCATTGATTACAAGGACATAAGACCCTCGTTGAGAGATAGGTGTTTCGGTTGGACGATCCCACATCCTCGTCACTACTCATAATGAGGATAAAAATCTTATAACCTAGACAACAAATTTAGTATTCTATTGGCATTCTTCGTCTTATCTCTCTCTCTCTCTCTCTCTCTCTCTCTCTCTCTCTCTCTCTCTCTCTCTCTCTCTCTCTCTCTCTCTCTCTCTCTCTACCTCACATTCTCTAGTCATGTCCAATCCCCGCACACCTCGGTCTAGAGGTGCACGGAGATTAGAACCACCGGGTTATAATCTCGTCTTTATTGGTCAATACCTATATTTGTGGGTACAAGAAATCTACAGACCCACGTCTACATGATACTGCATGTAGTGGACAAAACCCCTTTGCCTCTTCTCTAGCTGTAGCACTTCACAGCATCTTAACATCTTTTCACAGTAGATCTTTTCACTGTTCGTCTAACTCTAAACCCTAAACCGTAAGTAATTCTTGCGTGGACTCGATCTAATGTAAATAAGCGTAAATCTAAATAAACGTAAATCTAACTAAAAATAAACCTAAATCTAATTTAACGTAAGTCTACATCTAACCTAATCTTTAACGTCTTTTGGGATAGTTTCCTACGACGTTAAAACTCTCTTCTTCTTGTGTGTGTGTGTGTGTGTGTGGGTAAACCTAAATAAACCTAAGTCTAATCTAATATAACATAAATCTAAATCTAACGTAAATTATGTTATATTAAAAACAAAGAACTAAACTAACAGGGATTATAAGAACCTTAAAACTGATTTAACACATAATTTTTCACATAACTCGGCAAGAGTTGGCATTCTCATCACTAAAGATGTGAGAGTTAACTTCCGGCGGTGACGCTGCCTCATCACCATCCACATCTGACGACAGCAATTGGCCCTTTGGACCGTTCTTGCTCTTGTTACTAACTTTGAAGTTGCTGTTGAATGACTAGAGGTTGTCTAGATGGTCATTGTCGGGGATGTAGTGACTCTTGCCGCCCTGAAGATCCACCTTCTTCCCTATCTTCTGAAGACATTTCACCAATACTTTTGGATCGACGGAGCCCACCATGAGTGAAGGCAGCAATACCCTATATTCCATTGAGGGTTTTCTTCACCCGCTTCATGCAGGCATCGCAGTCTATGGAGACCTAAATCTAATCTAATATAACGTAAATCTAAATCTAGCGTAAATAAACGTAAATCTAACTAAAAATAAACCTAAATCTAATCTAATTTAACTTAAATAAACCTAAATCTAATTTAACGTAAGTCTACATCTAACCTAATCTTTAACGTCTTTTAGGATAGTTTTCTACGACGTTATAACTCTCTTCTTCGTGTGTGTGTGCGCATGTGTGGATGTGTGTGCCAATAAAAAGAGATAAATGGTATAACCTTTCTATCACCCATGCCAAGTATGATAGATTGGTTATGCCATTTCCCTCTTAAATAATAGGTCTTGAGTTCAACTCCTCGTCGGCTAGATCTTTAGGTCTTTTAATTTTAATTAGTTTCCTACGACGTTAAATTAGTTTCTCTCTCTTTCTCTCTCAATGTGTGTGCGTTTTTTTGTTTATGCATGTTTTCTCTCTCTTTTCCTCTCTCAATGTGTGCGTTTTTTGTTTATGCATGTTCTCTCTCTCAATGTGTGCGTTTTTTGTTTATGCATGCTCTCTCTCTCTTTTCCTCTCTCAATGTGTGTGTGCATTCTTTGTTTATGTATGTGTGTGTGCGTTTTTGTTTATGTTTGTTTGTACTCTCTCTCTCTCTCTCTCTCTCTCTCTCTCTCTCTCTCTCTCTCTCTCTCAAAAACACTATGTGTGTGTGTGTGAGAGAGAGAGGGAGAGAGAAAGAGGGGAAGGGAACATGAGAGTGAGGAGAGGGAAGGAGCATACCTGGCTCTCCTTCTTCTCCTCGTGTGTGTGTGTGTGTGTGTGGAGAAGAAAGAGAGAGAGAGAGAGAGGGAGAGCGTTACCTGCTCCTTGCTTGAGGGCGCCAAAAAACTCAGATCTGAGATCTGAGTTTTTGGGCGCTCTCTGTTATTTTTCTTAGCCCAGCCGGCGTCGCTATGAGCGTCGCAAATTTACAAGTAAATTTGGGACGCTCATAGCGACGCCGGGAAATATATTTTTTTAGCGTCGTTGTGTGAGCGTTGCTAATATGAATAGCCTCTTGTAGTGCAAGAAGAGGAGATAATGAGGAGATGATAGAAGGTGAGCTCTTTCTCTCTCTCATCTCCACTCCAAACAGGACGAGCCCTTTTTCTCTTTCGGCTTAAGCAAGGGCTTTGAAACCAAGGCAAACAAGGAGACACACTCTCTCTCTCAGCCCTTGTGAAGCTTGAGAGGGCATGAAGTACCAAGGAGTGGTAAGTTCGAGAAGACGGCGGTTGAAGCTTGGTCGGGACAAGCAAAGGAATAAGTCGAAGCAAACAAGGAAGGGCGAGCTTGCTCGAAGCAACCAAGGGAGTAAGTCGAGGCAAATAAGCAAGGGTTAAGGGAATCAGAGCAAGTTGAGTAAAGGAGAAGTTGAGGCTCATGAATGGCAGATAAGGCAATGCAGGCGCACAAAGCATGATAATTGATAACTACTAAAACTTGATGATTGAGGCATTGAACTGAATTGAAACTTGCAGAATCCGCGAGGTATTTGAAGCAGATAAAGCGACATAAGAAAATTTTCATCACCAACATCCGTGTTAAGTATGGAGCCTGATTTACCCTTGTAATTTTTTGTGGTAAAAGCGCACATTTTTAAGGCCCCCATTATGAGGAGAAGCCATCGTGCGTGAAGGAAAATCACTCACCGGAAACCAAAATTTTCACGGACAAGAATCAAGGGCAACTTTAGAGGAATATTATGGTCGGACGGCGGCCGGAAAGTGGTCGAAAAACAAATTCTTGGTTGGCCGGTGGTCGGAAGTCAATGGCCGGTGTCCGGTGGCCGAATTCAATGGCTGGTGGCCGAATTCAAAAGAGGACTTGTCTTCTCAATGGCGGCCACACATGGGCGGATTGGAGGAATCGATTTGGACTTATTCGCACAAGGGCAGCTACACATGGATGTCTCTCATAAGAGAGGGCAGCCCTTTTGGCCTATAAAAGGAGGCCATTTCTACACACATTTCATAGTGTGAAGTTGATGCAACAAGGTGAGTGTGAGGTGGTGAGAGTGAAGCAAGGCGGGAGCTCTATCAAGGGTTTAATCCCTTTGTAAACTACTTCTTCTTTTGAAGTGCTAAAGCCATTGAGTGGCTGCTTTCCCATGGACGTAGCCCACATTGTGTGAACCATGTATATCGTGTGTACTCTCTCTCTCTCTCTCTCTACTCTATAATCTCTTGTGTGTGAAATCTATCACTCTCCATTAAGTAATCTACTCAAAAATCTATTTAGATTCGTCTTGTTTTCTTACAACTGGTATCAGAGCAAGGTTTGCTCGTAGCTAAATTATCTCAAGGAAAGGATTCCTTGATTTGAGTGGGAGTTATGGTGGAGGAAGGGAAGCTCAAGATTGAGAAGTTCAACGGAAAAAACTACCAACATTGGAAGATGCAGATTGAAGACTTTCTCTACCAGAAGGACCTCTATTTGCCATTAGGCGGTCTTGCGAAGAAGCCCGAAACAATGGCAGATGAAGCATGGATTGTCCTTGATCGAAAGGCACTGGGAACAATCCGGTTAAGCTTGGCGTCAACGGTGGCCTTCAACGTTTCGGAGATGAAGACCACGGAGGACTTGATGAAGTCACTTGACGACTTCTACGAGAAACCATCGGCATCCAATAAGGTATTTCTTATGAAGCGCTTGTTCAATCTAAAGATGGCAGAGAATGTTTCAGTTGCAGAACACCTAAATGACTTTAACACAAACATAAGTCAACTTCCATCAGTGAAAATCGATTTCGATGACGAAGTGCGAGCTCTCCTTATACTATCATCTCTACCAGATAGTTGGGACAGCCTTGTGATGGCTGTAAGTAATTCTATCTCTGGCACAAATACTCTTAAGTTTGATGATGTTGTGGGTGTTCTCCTAAGCGAGGAAATGCAAAGGAGAAGCACAGGAGAATCATCAAGTGCTGCACTATCAGTGGAAACAAGAGGAAGGCCTAAGGAGAGATTCAAAAACCAAAAGGGTCGTGATCTCTCAAGGCGGAGCAAGTCACACACAAAGTCAGTTCTTGAATGTTGGAACTGCGGCAAGAAGGGCCACGTCAAGAAGGATTGCTAGTCCAAGAAGAAGAAGGAGACAGAGTCTCAAGACAACAAGCCAACATCGGAGGTCAATGTGGCAGGTAAAGTAGAGCAAGATGCTCTGATTCTCTCATTAGACAATGTGTCTAATTCCTGGATAGTAGATTCGAGGGCTTCATTCCATGCGACACCACACAAGAAACATTTCCAAGACTACACCAAAGGTAATTTTGGGTATGTATACTTGGGAGATGATGAAGCTTGTGAGATTGTCGGAAAAGGTACAGTTTCTGTCAAAACTGCTAATGGAAATGAATGCAAGCTTAAAGGTGTTAGGCATGTTCCTTCTCTTTGCAAAACTTTGATCTCTACAAGACAATTGGACGATGAAGGTCACAACATTGCATTCGGAAAAAAACGGTGGAAGATCTCAAAGGGATCTTTGTTGGCTGCCAAGGGAGAAAAAGTCAATACACTTTACTTGTGTACTGCTAGCACGCAACCTTCAGCTTGTGCAGCAACTACAGAAGTTGACAGTGCGGTGTGGCACTACCGACTTGGACATATGAGTGCCAAAGGAATGCAAATCCTTCAAACAAAGAAGCTTCTACCAGGTTTGAAAGAAGTGGACTTAGAGTTCTATGAAGATTGTGTTTATGGTAAACAATAGAGGGTAAAATTTCAAAAATCAAGAAATGAAAGAAAAAATAAAAAACTTGAGTTGGTTCATTCTGATGTTTGGGGTCCTGCAAGCACACCATCACTTGGTGGCTCATTGTACTATGTAACATTCATAGACGATGCGACTAGAAAAACATGGGTTTATGTCATGAAGAATAAATCCGATGTATTTTCTATATTTCAAAGGTAGAAAGCCTTTGTGGAGAATGAAACAGGTACCAAGGTTAAATGCCTCAGATCCGACAATGGAGGCGAATATTGCAGCCAAGCTTTTGAAAGCTTTTATGCTAGCAATGGAATTCGGAGGCAAAGGACAACCCCAAGGACACCTCAACAAAATGGGATTTCGGAAAGGATGAACAGGACAATCATGGAAGGAGCACGAAGCATGCGGCTACATGCAGGCCTACCGCTTGAGCTTTGGGCGGAAGCTGTAAGTACGTCTGTGTACTTAATCAATCGGTCACCCTCAACGGCATTGGATGGGGGAGTTCCAGAAGAGGCATGGACAGGTAAACCGGTGAAGAGGCATTTCTCAAAGTGTTTGGGTGTGAGGCTTTCATGCACATAGATAGAAGCCTAAGATCAAAGCTAGATGCAAAGTCCAGAAAGTGTGTCTTCATTGGCTATGGAGAAGGAGACTTTGGGTATCGCCTATGGAATCCTGAAGATGGTAAAATCTTAAGGAGTAGGGATGTAATTTTTAATGAACAAAATATGTACAAAGATTACTTGGAAAGAAAACAAACAAAAGAAACAGGTGATGAGTACATGGAGCTTGAGGACGGTGAAGACTCAAGGACTGCAAACGGTGACAATGTGCAACAACGTCAACCAAATGAGAAGCCTCAACCTATTCCCCGCAGATCTACAAGATCAAGTAGACCTCCAGAAAGGTTTGTTCCTTCCTTCAACCATCTGTTGATCTCAGATTCTGGAGAGCCGGAATCATACGAAGAAGCTATGAAACATGAATCTAAAGAAGAATGGACGAAGAGCATGCAAGTGGAGATGGAATCACTACATCGCAACCAAACATGGGAGTTGGTTGAGTTTCCTAAAGGTAAGCGGGCACTTCAAAACAAAGGTGTGTACAAGCTGAAGGAAGAAGAAGGTGGGAAGAAAAGGTACAAGCCTAGGCTTGTGGTAAAAGGTTTTTCTCAAAAGAAAGATATTGACTTCAATGAAATATTTTCTCCTGTTGTAAAAATGAACTCAATTAGGCTTGTCTTAAGCCTTGTGACTGTTCATGATCTAAATCTTGAGCAAATGGATGTAAATACGGCATTCCCTCACGGTGACTTAGAGGAGGAAATCTACATGCTTCAACCAAAGGGGTATGAAGTAAAAGGTAAGGAGAAAATGGTTTGCAGATTAAAGAAGAGCTTGTATGGTTTAAAGCAAGCATCAAGACAATGGTACTTGAAGTTTGATCGATGGATGTTGGATCATGGATTCACAAGATGCAACTCGGATCACTGCGTCTACACGAAGAATTTGGGAGATGGGAAATTCATCATCCTAATGTTGTATGTTGATGACATATTGATTGCAAGTGCTAACATGCAGGACATCAAAGACCTAAAAGATGAGCTGTCCAAATCTTTTTCAATGAAAGATTTGGGTGCTGCAAATAGGATACTTGGTATGAAAATGTCAAGGGACAAGACAAAGAAGACAATAAAGATATCTCAAGAAGATTACATCAAGAAGGTACTAGAAAGGTTTGCAATGCAAAATGCAAAACCAGCTTCTACACCTTTGGATAGTCATTTTAAACTAACAAAGGATATGTGTCCAAAGACACAAGAGGAGATAGCCTATATGTCTAAAGTTCCATATGCTGCAGCGGTAGGTTCTCTAATGTATGCTATGGTCTGGACAAGGCCAGACATTGCACATGCAGTGGGAGTTGTGAGTAGGTTCATGGACAACCCAGGTAAAGAGCATTGGCAAGCTGTGAAGTGGATACTTAGGTATCTAAAAGGGACAACAAAAAATGCTTTGTATTTTGGAGGAACTGATATTTTTCTAGAAGGGTATGCTGATGCAGATATGGCAGGTGACAAAGATACTCGAAGGAGCACTACTGACTATGTGTTCACGGTTGGAGGCACAGCAGTAAGCTGGGCTTCAAAGCTGCAGAAAGTGGTTTCACTTTCTACCACGGAAGCAGAGTATGTAGCAATGATGGAGGCAAGCAAAGAAATCATGTGGCTTCACAGATTCTTAGAAGAGCTTGGATTCAAACAAGACAATTGTGTCTTGTACAGTGATAGCCAAAGCGCTATCCATCTTGCAAAGAACTCAGCCTTTCATTCAAGGACAAAGCACATTGAGGTGAGATATCACTTCATACGCACTCTTTTGGAAGAGGGACAGCTAAAGCTAGGAAACGTGCATACAAGTGAAAATCCTGTAGACATGTTTACAAAGGTGGTCAACAAGGAGAAGTTGAGTTTTTGCTCATCTTCAATCGGCATTCAAGGATAAGAAGCCAGAATGGAAAGCAGTCACAGGTTTGGTTTGGAGATCAGTCTCCAAGTGGGAGATTGTTAAGTATGGAGCCTGATTTACCCTTGTAATTTTCTGTGGTAAAAGCGCACATTTGTAAGGCCCCCATTATGAAGAGAAGCCATCGTGCATGAAGGAAAATCACTCACCGGAAACCAAAATTTTCACGGACAAGAATCAGGGGCAACTTTAGAGACCTCGGGGGCGGAGGCCCCCGAGACTTTTTTTTTTCGCCGGAATATTATGGCCGGACGGCGGCCGGAAAGTGGTCGGAAAACAACCGGTTGGTTGGCCAGTGGTTGGAAGTCAATGGCCGGTGGTCGGTGGCCGAATTCAAAAGTGGAATTGTCTTCTCAAGGGCGGTCACACATGGGCGGATTGGAGGGTCCGATTTGGACTTATTCGCACAAGGGCGGCTACACATGGCTGTCTCTCATAAGAGAGGGCAGTCCTTTTGGCCTATAAAAGGAGGCCATTTCTACACACATTTCATAGTGTGAAGTTGATGCAACAAGGTGAGTGTGAGGTGGTGAGAGTGAAACAAGGTTGGAGCTCTATCAAGGGTTTAATCCCTTTGTAAACTAATTCTTCTTTTGAAATGCTAAAGCCATTAAGTGGTTGCTTTCCCGTGGACGTAGCCCACATTGGGTGAACCACGTATATCGTGTGAACTCTCTCTCTCTCTCTCTACTCTATAATCTCTTGTGTGTGAAATCTATCTCTCTCCATTAAGTAATCTACTCAAAAATCTATTTAGCTACGTCTATTTTCTTACAATCAATCCGAAGTTGATTAAGCACTTTGTTAAGTCCGGTGTCGTTAACGGCCCAGTTAATCTTGTAAGCGGGAGCTTAAGCTCCTAGTTAGCAGATGATCCAAGTGACGGTGTTGTTAACAACCCGCCTTGGCTAAGGATTAAATTATACTCAAGCGTTAATCAATTAATTGATGATTACAGTGATTTCCAGGTTCAGTTGCATCTATTGTCCTTGTTCTCTCTCTTTCACACCTCCCACAGCCAGAGGCCCGGCGCCTGCCCGGCTCACGTAGCAAACACATATCCCCCGACAACGGGTGGTTCATCCTCGAGACGAGGTAGGCGTTGTTCTGCAGGCAGTGGTTGATGTGTTAGCGGTTCTACCGATGCATCCACACCACCAAGAGAGTGTCCCCCACTCTCTTCAGTAGATAGTTCACCGATTGGCACATCAGATACACCTTGGGGATCACAGGAGCATGATCCTAGCAAGGTGTACAAGAGGAGGGATGGGGCTGTTGTGGCGGACATGGTCGAAAAGGCCATCCAGTAGAGGATTTGATATCTCTGTACAGTTCAGTTTGGTCACTCTGTGATGGAGATTTGGGATAATCTTGACGATGAAAGAAAGAGCTACATAGTCAAGGCCATTCACAAAGAGTACAGGCCAATAGAGGGGTACGATCCAGTCTCGAATGGCTAGATTTTGGACGTGGCAAAGGCCACAATGTCACACTATCGGCTAGGGACAAGACACAGGTACAATGCCGGCAGTCCAAAGCCGGAATAGTTGGACGTAGAGGAGTGTTCGGGGATTGCACGAGAGACACAAGACAATCCTAACAGATTTCAGCAGTAGAGAGATGCATCTAGAGCACGTTTGGAGTCTGTTGGAGCATCACATCTTGAGAGTGGAGGCTATGACACACTTCGACATGAGTTTGTAAGTATTGTACGTATGCTCTGCATTGTTGAAAATTTATATGTTATTTGAAGATTTATCTCATGATTAAACCATAATTTTGCACGAAGTTGCTGTGAAGCGCCTTCCGACACGTAGAGAGGAGAAGTATGGGTACAAGCATGGACTTGTGGCCCTTTTGACCCAGCTGCAAGAGAAAGGAGAGGACGTCGAGTGGGAGGCATTACCATGAGGGTCTTCTTCATACAGTCTTACTCAGTCATCTTGATACAGTCTTCTTGGTACAATTTTGTTTTTAGTTCTGGTCTTCTTGATACAGTCTTACTCAGTGATTGTTTGCATGTACAGTTTGTAGTACTTATGTTTATGGTTTTGCTTTATGTTTGTGATTATGATTTGTTTCACAATTATGGTATGGCATAGAGGTTATGGTTATGGTATGGCACAGAGGTTTTGGTGATGGTTTGGCAATCAAGTTATGGTTATGGTTTTGCAATGATGGTATGGCAATCATGTGATGGTTATGGTTTAGCAATTAGATTATGGTTATGGTTATGGTTTTGCAATGATGGTATGGTTATTATGGTTATGATATGAAAAGCAACTTATGATAATGGTTATGGTATGGGAAGTGTTTATGTTACGGTTTTGTAGTTTTCGAATCATGTTTTCATTATGGCTATAAAATCTTTATGCCGTTGTGCCTATGGTTAGGAGTCAACGTTATGGTTATGCTTTTGAGAACTTGTCATGATTAAACTTTTGATTTTGTGGTTTTGTTCTTTTTATAGTTTTGCTAATCTGTATACTTTTTCTCTTTAGCGTCCACTTGTAGGTGGAGTGCGGTTGCTTCTGCACTCTTCCTTTGGACAAAGAAGGCTGTTTTCTGTTGATGCAACACTTATGGGTGAGGCAGCCTTTAAGAGAATTTAGTGCCTTTTGGTATCTCATCTTCCTCTCTTTATCTGGCACTTGCAAGAACTGCATGGTGATTTTGCTTTTCAGCTCCACTTGCTGAGTAGCCTACAAAGCGTTATGTCAGGTTGTTGATCACTAGCCCAAATATTTTCGTTCCCATAGAGGACTTCTTCGGAAGGTTGACCACTAAGGTCATAGCACAACCCTTTGTTACCCTCGAGGAATGACATCCAAGGGGTGCCTGCTTGCTCTGGCTCATGGAATGTCCTTAGTAGACATAGACCTAATTTTAGGGAAGTCTCATTGAGAAGATGAAGACACTATTTAGTGAAAGCTTCCATTTAATTAGAGATAGTGTGTGTGTGTGTGTGTGTGTGTGTGTGTGTGTGTGTGTGTGTGTGTGTGTGTATGTGTGTTGTTGGCCTTGTTTGACCTCTCCTCAAGTTGGTCGCTTGGCATGATCTATGTTACCATATACATGTGGTAGTGATGTGTGTGAACACACTAGGACCGCCGGGGCATTTTTTCCCTCTTTAGGAGGTTTTTTTCCCCGTGCATTGTATATACGCCCATCACTCTAGGGCTATCTATCTTTCCATTGCACACTAAGGAATACACTCTCTATTGTGTGCCTTGAGCTTCCTTCGTCTTCTCCAAGCTGTGTGTGTTTCTCTGCAACCCTAATTCCAACAATTGGTATCAGAGCAGGTCACGTCCTCCCGGGCTTAGTCGCCAGCTGCTCCAGCACACGCCTGCTCACTTTCTCCGATTTCAGTGAGCTTTGGCAAGCGTTCGCAGGTCGACAAATATTTTGGGTGAGCTCGAAGAGCTTGGTCTGCTCAGAATTTTGATTTGGGCTCATTTCGGCCTCCGTTTCCACTACGGGCAGTACTGCACAGGTTATTTCGTCATTTTGTGCAGATTTTCTGTCAGTGCCGTTTTCTGCATAACAGGTGCCTTATAGTCTTCTACGGTTTGTGCTATATAGCACAAGTTGTTCCCGCTCCATTTCTCCTATTTTCGGGCAGTTTTCACATCAGGTGCAGCATTTACCATGGCTGACAACAACAACACAGATGTGTTCAAGATGTTTGCTGCTGAGGACAGGTTGGATGGGGACAACTACCCTATGTGGGCTTATATGATGCAACACGTTCTTGTGTCAAAAGGTGTCTGGAACATTGTGCAGGGCATTGATGTACGTCCTGGTTCTGAAGATGTAGGTGATATTGAGGATGTTGCAGGTCTTGCTGCAAGGATTGCAGCTGTTAGAGTTGTTTTGCCTACAGCAGAACAAGCTCGTTGGGATGTTAAGGATGCGCAGGCTCATGCATTGATTGCGTTGTCTGTGAAGCGCACCATTATTCCTCACATCCGTTCAGCAAAATCTGCAAAACAGGCTTGGGATATTCTAGCAGGTCTTTATGCAAGCCGCAATGAGGCTAAAATTGCTTTGCTGCGTAAAGAGCTAGAGTCGAAGATTATGCATGAGGAGGATGATATGGACACTTTCCTTGCTAGTGTCAAGGATATCAATGAGCAACTCATTTCTGCAAGTGAAGTCATTTCTGACAGTTCCCTTGTGCAGACTGTTCTTGATGCCTTACCAGATTCCTACCAGACTTTTGCTAGTACTTGGAGACTGATGACCCAAGGAAATCCTGAAGTTGTCAAGTTTGATGCATTATGCACATTGCTGTTGCAAGAGTCACTTTCTAGAAAAAACAGGACTAGGCAGCGTGCAGTTGAACAGGCTTTTATTGCTTCTCAAAGAAAGGGTGGTAACAGTAATGCAGCCACTTCTTATGGTTCTGCTGCGAGTGGCAAAAATTCTGTTCCTAATGCTTCTGCTGGCAGCACTTCGTCTGGCAATTCTGGTGATAAGGGCAAAAAGAAGATGCGTTGCCATTATTGTAAAGCCAATGATCACTTGATCAAGTCGTGTCCTAAGTTGAAGGCCAAAGAGGCTAAGAAGAAAGAGGGTGGTTCCACTGCAAATGCTGGTTCCACTACAAATGCAGCCATTGTTGAGTCTTCTGTGAAAGGAGATTTTGATGCTGATGTTGATGCAGAATGGGCTTTTAGCGCAGAGTGCACTTACAATCCTGCTGTCCATGATGCATGCTTGTCAGTTGCTGCAGATTCACATGTGTGGTATTTCGACAGTGGTGCTACAAAGCACATTACCTCACATCGTGAATTGTTTACCTCTCTCGAGTCTGTCCCTCATGGGAATTCAGTCACTTGTGCCAACAACGCCTCTTATCCAGTTCAGGGAGTTGGAAAGATTGTGCTCACTGCTGCTAATGGCAGTTCCTTCACACTTGTTGATGCACTTTATGTACCTGGGATCAAGAAGAATCTATTGTCTGTATCCGCACTTGCTAGACTTGGACTTGTAGTCAAATTTGTGGATGATAGATGTACAGTTCATGATCTCAGTTTTGGTGATGAAATTGTTGCATCTGGGCTTTTGTGCCGTGGGCTGTATAAGCTCACTTTGTATGACAAGTGTGGACAAAATTTTGCAAATGCTGTTGCAGATTCAAGGGCTATTTCAGATGCAAAACTTTGGCATGCACGTTTTGGTCATCTGAATTTTGCCAGTTTGCTGCGTTTGCAGAAATCTGATATGGTGGCTTCTTTGCCGCCTCTTGAAGCACCTATCAAACATGTTTGTGAAGACTGTATTCTGGGTAAAATGCAGCGTTCTAAGTTTCCAAAGGATGGTTCAGTTAGGGCCACATGCAGGTTGCAGCTTGTGCATAGTGACGTTTGTGGGCCCATGCAAACTCCGTCCTTGGGCAATTACCTGTACTTCGTGACTTTCATTGATGATTACTCCAGGCATGCGTGGGTATTTTCGCTTAAAGCGAAGTCCGAAGTTTTTATGTGCTTCAAACAATTTTTGGCTATGGCTGAAAATGTCTCAAAATGTACTATGGGCACCCTCCGTTCCGATCGAGGGGGGGAGTATATGTCTCATGAATTTAATGCATTTCTGGCTAGTCGTGGGATAAAACACCAATGTACAGTGCCTTATACACCTCAGCAAAATGGTGTTGCTGAGAGGAAAAACAGGTCACTAACGGAAATGGCACGATGTATGGTCAAAAGTCAAGCTTTGCCGCATTCTTTTTGGCTTGAGGCCATCATGTGTGCCACTTATGTACTTAACAGGTGTCCTACGAAAGCTTTGCAGTCTATTACTCCATATGAAGCATGGCATGATAGAAAACCTTCTATTGAGCACATGCGTGTTTTTGGCTGTTTGGCATATGCTTTGGTGCCACAAGTGCAGCGCAGAAAATTGGATGATAAGGCTGTCAAATGTATTTTTGTTGGTTATAGTGCTGAAAGCAAAGGTTACAGGTTGTATCATCCGCAAACAAAACGTATTTTGGTTTCACGGGATGTAGTGTTTGTGGAAGATTCTGTTCAACCCTTGCTGTCATGTACTAGAGACAGTAATGTAAGCTCACAGGACATTTATGACACTTTGTTGCCTCTTTTCAGTGGTGGAAATACGAATGTAAGTTCCAATGAGGCAAATGTACAGCCTATGGGGGTTTCTGAAAATGTTTTAGAACAGCCTATTACTGATGCAGATGTACATGATGTACTTGATGAGGAAAGGGCTGAAAATGAGCAGGCTAGAGGTATGCCAAAATGGCTGGTGCACACTTTGCGCGACAGTAAATTGGATGCACCTTTATCTAGTCGTACTCGTTTAGGCTCTCGCCATGCATCTTATGCATCAGATTGTTATGCTTTGGCTGTGTCTAGTTTACATGATGTTGAGGAGCCTCTGTCTTTTGATGAAGCACAGAATTCAGAAAATTGGATTGCTGCCATGAAATCAGAATATGATGCACTTATAGAGAATGACACATGGACTTTATGTGAATTGCCTCCTGGCAAAAAGGCCATTGGTACGAAGTGGGTTTACAAGTTGAAACGCAAGCCGGATGGTGAGATCGATCGCCATAAGGCTCGACTTGTTGCAAAGGGTTATGCACAACAAAAAGGCATAGATTATGAAGAGACTTTTGCTCCCACTTGTCGTATGACTACTGTGCGTTTTCTATGTGCATTGGCAGCTCATTTTGGTTGGGATGTACATCAATCAGACATTGTTACTGCTTTCTTGAATGGTGACATATTTGAGGAAGTTTATGTAACGCAGCCTCGCGGTTTTGTCATAAAAGGACAAGAGGACAAAGTGTGCAAATGTAAGAAGGCTTTGTATGGGTTGAAGCAATCTCCTCGTGCTTGGTATGAGAAAGCTGACACTCATTTGGTTAAACGAGGCTTTCGTAACAGTCCAACAGAAAGCACATTGTATGTAAAGCGTGAGGATGATGTATTTCTCATTGTGGTTCTTTATGTTGATGATTTGTTGATCACTGGACCAAATGAGAGACATATTGCTGAATTTAAGGCTGATTTGAATGCTACTTTCAAGATGAAAGATTTGGGGCTGTTGCATCATTACTTGGGTATACAGTTTAAGCAGTGTGATGGTGGTATTGCCTTGTGTCAGAAAAGTTACATAGAGACATTGCTATGTAAGTTTGGACTTGAGGATTGCAAACCTATTGCCACTCCCATGGAAACAGGTTTGAAGTTGAGTCTACACGATGCTGGCGATCCTGCTGATGTCACTCTTTACCAAACTGCTGTTGGCTGCCTCATTTATGTATGCAACACGAGGCCAGATATTCAGTTTGCAGTCTCGCAGGTCAGCAGATTTATGCATAGCCCAGGGTCTAAGCATTGGCAGGCTGTCAAGAGGATTTTCCGCTACCTTAGTGGCACTTTACATCTTGGCTTGTTTTATCCCAAGGGGGGATCATTGCCGCCAGACTTACATGCTTTTTCGGACTCAGATTGGGCTGGTTGTTTTGACACGCGAGTGTCCACAAGTGGTTTTTGTTTCATGCTTGGCAGTTCATGTATATCATGGTTGAGCAAGAAGCAACCTACTGTGGCCACTTCGAGTTGTGAGGCTGAGTACAGGGCAGTCTTCACAGCTACGGTTGAGTGTGTATGGCTCAGACGCCTTATGGCTGACTTGGGTGTTGGACAGGACACTGCCAACACTATCTACACTGACAGTCAGAGCGCATTGGCAGTTGCGAGGAACCCAGTTTTTCATGCTCGCACAAAGCACATTGAGGTGCATTACCACTATGTCAGGGAGAGGCTCTCAGCAGGAGAGATCAGCTTGGCTTATGTGCCAACACAGGACAACCTTGCAGATCTTTTCACAAAGGCATTGTCTCGTGAGAAGCTTGAAGCTTTCCGCAAAGCTTTGGGCTTACTCCCCTTTGTGGACTGATCCTGTCCTCAGGGCATGGCACTTCCCTTTACTCATGTGCCAGCTCTCGTTCACCGCATCACTCCAGGGGGGATTTGTTACCATATACATGTGGTAGTGATGTGTGTGAACACACTAGGACCGCCGGGGCATTTTTTCCCTCTTTAGGAGGTTTTTTCCCCCGTGCATTGTATATACGCCCATCACTCTAGGGCTATCTATCTTTCCATTGCACACTAAGGAATACACTCTCTATTGTGTGCCTTGAGCTTCCTTCGTCTTCTCCAAGCTGTGTGTGTTTCTCTGCAACCCTAATTCCAACAATCTAGACCATTATATCCTAAACTCAGACCGATGGCCAAGTGTCTCACATAAAAATTCACGCTCGGTTTAATCGTTGCTACGTTTAAACAGCATAGTGTAGAGTGCAAGCAACAAAATGAGGTGCCCCCCACCTCAGTATTCACAGCCTGCTAGTTGAGTCGTTCTACTGTAGTGATTACGATGTCAAAATTTTTGAACTGAGAACTTATCACTAAAGTAAACCTTACATCATCTATAACGTAGAGCATAAAGTTATATGTGCCCCTCTTAAAATTTAATGCATCTCTTGGATCTTTTGTATTTGTATTAGCTCATGTTTTGTGTGTCATAGAAAGAATATGTATTCACAACCATGGACGTTTCAACTGCACAAGCATGACTCCAGCAGGTCGACAACATTGAAAGGTCCGTTATCAGCATCTAATTCACTATGCATATACGTTTTCTTGGTGCAACACATAAATGCTACAGGGCAGGGCACGACTTTCGTTTCTTATTACTTCTGGAGAGAGCACAATGCCCACTCTCCACCATACACTTTTGTATGACACCTATGCATGATATGCATTGTATACTTAGCATTTTCAATATGTGGTGCTTCATTGTTGCAAGACTAAATGTTTAACAATTCATATGGGTTGTATATAGCTTCACACAAACATTGACCTCCGGCTTGGACAATTGAACGACACCCGTACATGATTATCACGTCGATAGTGTAGTTTAATTCTATATGTATTCTATGAAGGCACTGAGAGTGCCCTTTACACGTGTCGAGAGATGCGAGTTGAAAGCTACAGTCCAAAAGTTCTCTGGGCACGATAAAGAGGGAGAGGGAAAGAGAAAGAGAGAGGCCGCCGAAGGTGCCGAAGGTGACAGGCCATACTAGTTTTATAATATGTTGATGTTTTTTTTATATTTTGAGTTTGTCAATGCTTCCTTGAGTTTAGTTTAGCAACATATTTTCTACATGCTCATAAATGCTTGATGTCAGTATGGGTATGTCATGTTATGTTCTCATTATATTCTATAGCAACGACCACCTGGAACCAAGCCTACTTCGTTGGAACCAAGCCTACTTTGTTAGTGCTAGACCTAATTTCGGGGAATTCTCATTGAGAAGATGAAGACACTTGTTTAGATAGAGATATTTTGAGAGAGAGAGAGAGAGAGAGAGAGAGAGAGAGAGAGCACACTTTTGTACATATACAAAATTTGTACAAGTAAAGACTAGCTATACACGTTCCTTCATTGTAAAATCTTTATTACAGCTATTCATAGATTCCAGAGCCTTCTAATTCAAAAGGCCGTTGTTGCTACAGTAGTCATAGGCCATCTTAGTTGCCAGCAACCACCATGGTTTTTCAGTGAGCCTGCGTGCGTGCTCCGGTAATGGCTGCCAAATGTTTCGAGCTTCATCTTTTTGGTCTAATGGGGCCGCTTGATCCAGCTCTGCAGTCTCGTGTACAATTACCCCCTCTTCAACTTCAGGCTCTTCTTTAATGGTCCAATCGTCTTCTCCAATTGCCGAGGCTGACAGATCATGAGAGGGAGCGGCCTCACAGCTTGCTATATTAATATTTCCGCTCTGCGCGGGTTCATCTTCAACAACGACGTCGTCGTCCTGCGATGGAATAGTGGCAACTGCGACAACGTCATTAGAAGGCGATGGTGGAGCTGCAGGTCGTATCGATGGAGTTTGGGGAGTTGTATTCTTGCGACGTCGAGGTGGACGGATGCGGCGTTGCGGTTCGGGGCGTTTAGTCCTGGCTGTGAGAGGGTTCGGCGTGTGATGAAGGACAGCTGGGTCGAATGGAGGTGGGGGGAGAAGGCCAGCGAAGGGAGAACGGGGAAAAGGAGAAGGCTGGGGATGGAAGAGGAGCGGGCCGGCAGGCGGATAAGGGAATATTGCAGGCGGACGAAACGCAGGGTCATGAAATGGTCTCGCAGGCATAAACAGGCAGCGTCTGGCCACCGAGGGGCGGGGGTGGACCTACAAACTGCGGGTGAGGGTGGCCGGGGGGTCCGGGCCACATTGGGAAAGGACCAGGAAAGCCTGCGGGGCCCTGATGCCGCTCCGTACGCCAATGCTGAGCCTTCCTCGCAGGGCGAACCATGTCTGACACCGGCGTTCCTTCTGCTCTGCCTTTCTGTCCCAGCCCTCTGCTTTTCTACATTTCGCACAATGAAATGCGACTAGCCCATAAAAAGCACCCGATACGGCGTAAGAAGTTTTTTTAGGGTTTCTTTTTTTTCCCAACAAAGCCGTGAAATTTATATTAACAAGAGAAAGAAGGCTTAGTTACCAGGCATACTCGTTCACTTGTAAAAAATTCATTTCCCCTAAGATTCCCCTCACCTACCCATTTCACTCCCCTACCCTACAATGCTCTCATGTGTGTCGTGCCCTCTAACTCTCCTTCCAACCCGCCTTCTCCATCTCCTCCTCCTCATACATCTCATCCAATATGGCCATGGAGCAACTCGCTTAGAGACACAGAGAGGACGCCTCATCCACAGAGACAGAGAAAGAGCAGCTCGCACAAGAGCAACTCGTGCGGAGAGAGAGAGAGAGAGAGAGAGAGAGAGAGAGAGAGAGAGAGAGAGAGAGAGAGAGAGACTCCTTTCCCGCTCTCTGCACTTTTGCCTCTTGCGAAGCCATAGGCATTCAAGGTGAAAGCATAGGCGATTGCATGTGTCAAGAGTCGGAGACATGTGGAGTCGTGGACTACTGCACACACACACACACACACACACACAGCATTGCTATGCAAAAAGCGAATGTCACCATGCAAAGAGAGAGAGAGAGAGAGAGAGAGAGAGAGAGCATCCAAGTAGATTCTCACAAAGTTTCATTTTTCAAAATGGTAGACACGTACTTACATAAAGCACCTCAAAAAGGTGATTCCCAAAATTGAAATAGTCTAACCCAAACCATCCTAACCCCCCAGTCCATCTCAGATCACATATACAAAATCCAAGATCCCAATACAAAAGGTTCCTATGACACTCCAAAGGCATGTGACGAATTTATCATATCCTGCAGATTTTCCATAAAGTCCCCAAGTTTGGCCACAACGTCATAGGCATCTTTAATTGCTTCCCTGTTGGCAGCCGGCATGTTGCCTATTTCCTTTAACTTTCTCTTGTTCAGTGGTAGCGCTCTATCTTCCTCGGTGAGGGAGATCTAGAACTTTTCTGCATCATGTGCAATCCGGTTACGCAGATAATCGAGATTAATATGGTTGATCTTCAGCTTGTAGACCTACAAATTAAACTCAACAAAAAGAGAACTCAGGCGGAGTGCCTGGTAAGTCCCATCAAACAAATAGCCATTTCTCAGTTTCCAAATTATCCACAATAACTCTGCCCTCGTATGGTTCCAATAACAGGAGAGAATGCCTACAAAGTCACCTAACAACAACTGTCTCCATGAGATGGGAGACTTAAAGACTACCTTTAGAGGAGAGAGTATATTGACTGACTGGGGGTAAGACAGAAACAGATGGAGGGTGAGCCATAATAGCACTGATTTCTTAGGCTCGGTGTCTTTATCCCAAATCTTTCTGAATTCAAACATCCATGCGTTGTCTTCTATCGAGACTAAAATTCCATCTTCTGTTTAGAGTGATTGTAAAGGGGGACTAAAATCCCTAATCAGAATCTAGGGATAGTTGAGCTTGAACCCCCCTTTCTATCCGAAGGCATTAAGGTGAATTGTGTCCCTGTGAGATAGTTTCCAAAGGTAATCTTTAGGAGACATTTCCATTATTGATAGGATGAGGGTTAATTCTCATGACTAACATTAGGAAGGGAATGTGATATAAGGGGGCCTCTTTATTTGCCATGGGATTAAAAAGGAGATTATGGAAGGGACAAATGGGTGGATGCCATGTGGACTGAAATGGTGGGTATGGCAAGGCCTTAAAGCAAGTGGTCAAACTTGTACTCTTTTATGAAATATAAAGAGAAAACTCTGAAAACTTCAAAAAAAATTGCACTTTTCTCTAAATAGCTAGGTAAAAACCAATCCTTTCTCTCTCTAGTGTGACTGCCAGTTTCCCTTACCCCTCTCTCCTAAAAGGGGGTGCCTCCAAAAAAACGTGCTAATCATTCCCTCCATCTCTCTCTCTACTCTACCATCTCTAACTTCTCTTCACTCCACCTTGCAAGTTGCTTCTCTTTCCTTAATGTCACTTTTCCCTCCCAAAAAGCTATGCAACAGAAGTTTGAACCTCCTTTCACTCACCAAGCTTACTGCATTCTCATCAAGCTTGGTGCATTCTTCTCAAGCTGAAGTTCTCCATTGATTTGTGAGCCTCACTACACACCTCTACGTAAAGCTGAAGATTTGTAGCATATCCTTCTGCTAGATCTTCCCTCTTTCTTTCCTCAACATGTTTCCTAATCCATCTCTATTAAGGTCTCTAGAGAATATCTACATCCCTCTCAAGCTTTGCAGCATTATCTTCACCAATTAGCTAACTTGCAGCTGGAGAAAAATAGTAGTAAGTGGCATTACCGTCTTTGTGTACCATCAATAATCTTTCTCTGTATGCAACTGAGAACATGGATGTGCATAGATTAATCATAAGAGTTTTTTTGCAGGTTGCGCCACTATTCCACGTGGCATTATCAGGTACTCGACGACCTAGAAGTTTCATTGACTGCATTTCATGCAGCAACGTACAAGACGACAATGGATTTGGGTGACAATAGAGTTCAAATGATTAATGAGGGTGACAATGTAGCCCAGCTCAAGAGGTGCACAAAAGGTCTTAAGGAGACACATAAACACACCATTGGAAGAAAAGAATCATGGAATTCAAGAAAACCTAAGATGGCAAGCAGCTCAGAAAGGTGCAGCATTTGTACTATGCTACTTCACAACTGAATCTAGAGACAATAGTGGCTCCATCGAGGTCTCTTACAAACTATAATTTCACCCCTCTGTCAAGTTCCTAGATTGTCTATTTTGTATTATTTCCGTATATTTTGCTTTGATGACTGTAAGATTTCCATTGTTTGGTCATGTTTTCAAATGTTTTCCCATTATTCTTTGTAGAGTGAGAGCCAATAGAGTCCTTCAGAGGAACTTTTGAGGCCATCCACGTTGACCTTGGCAAGCTGCTCTATGCTGGTTTTCCATTCTCTAAGCTTGCCTTAGGGGATTTTTTTTAATAACCATACTGATGTCATGCCTAGGCAAAATGGTATGGTAATCTTTCTCCAATTAACTCGCCAACCATGCAAAGTCTGGAATGGCCTAAGCCAGACCGTGCCTTGATCGTAGTAACCAAAAGGAGAATTGAAGCAGATGTGCATGCAGGAATGAAGTGTACATATGGTTCCCACAAAGCTACAGTAACATGGTTTACGTCTCTTCATGTGTTTGTTTATATCTTTTGATTGCAGAGTGTTCCCAGGACACGAACAATGTGGACTTGCAAAGGGGGAAGCACGATCAGTAGCTTCCTTGTAGTTGGATGGGAGATTAAGGTGTTCAACCACGAAGGAGATAGAACCAAGTGACATGTAGTTGCTGAGAATGTGGTGTTCAAATACCATATTGCTAAGAAAAGCTTGTCAATGCTCTTTCCCTATAGAAGATGGAAGTTGACAATGGGAGAATGGGAGACACCTGACCATGATGTTGCTGCTAGAGAATTAATTGACTTGCAGATATACCTCCACAACAATGCAGTGTACGATATCTCATTGAATAACGACTAGCACCTCAGTCATCTTCGCGAGTATCTTAATCTCAAATATACCTTGCCCGAGCAATATCTCTTTGTAATTAACAAAAAGGTTGCTCATTCCAAAAAAGAGAAGAGCTTTTTGTGTGAGAACATTGCGCTTTCGTGATGTATTTTTGTAAAAGCTTGTAAATGACATGGATTTTGCTCCCATTAATACATATGGTGTTTTGAATCTCATCTTTGCGCATACTTCATTCTCGATTTGTTCAAGATTTCGATTGAAATGTGCAATTTGTTTGATTTTGAGCACGAATGCTTTCAACGCTTTGTCGCATGGTTTTGTTTAAAATTATAGTTTTAAGTTGATTTGATGTTAGTTTACAATGCTTTTTAAAAAGTGACCCTCGATATATACTCGATATATAAGTGACTTTCTAGGTTTTAAACTTCATTTTTCACATTCACTAAACTCTAGCTCTAAGCTCTCTTTCCATCTACTTCATAAATGAACCCATGGCAACGTCTTTTGATGCACTTCTCACACAACTAGAAAAGGTAGGACTTGCGAATCGAGTACATGAATGTGTTCGAGGGGACGATGGACATGCAAGCAACTCCCAACCTGCATGAAAAGGAATTGCAAAGATTTCTTCACTACATGGCACATCACATGGAAGAATGTGCCATAGTGTTGGAGGGATCAGACATGGCATCGTTGTGAGTGGGTTTCCTCAAATACCTTATGCTGTAAGCAAAAAATTTATCTTTCACTTGTTGAGGTTTATTAAAGGGCTCACTAAATAGGTTTGTAGGATAGAGGATGAGGATGACCTCATAGACTTGGGCATGGGGTGCATAGGCACCCAATTCATTTCTTGAGACATGGTTCTCATCTTACTTGTGCTTGAGGGCATGAAGAAGGGAAAATTGAAGGAAAAGTGATAACTTTGGTCATCCTCTTTATTATTATTGAGCTATGGGTCGGGCTTGTTGGCTCCACACATGTATTCATGGGTGATTGCCGATGATAGACGCACGCCACATTTAGTAGCAAAGAGAGAGAGAGAGAGAGCATCTCATTTGTCGGCCCAAGTGTGGTCGCCCAAGTGTGGTTGGGATGACTCACATAAGGGCTTGCAACCCTACTTTTATCTTAATCTTGAATGTACGGTTTGCTTGCTCTCTTTCTCTACAGTGTAGACTCCTGCTGTGCGTGAGTGTTTGAGAGCGTGTGTGTGCGAGCGAGGGTAAAGCAAGGGACCTTACGGTAGTAGCGAGGCTGTTGAGCAGTGGTGACAGAGGGATCCCTCTTCACGGCGACAAGATTCCTACAACGACAGAAAAACAAAGGTGAGTGACACACTATTTGAGGTTGTGAGCTTGCTTGCACACGGGTTGTGTGTTTGTAGCCTTAGTGGCTCACGTACAACGCACGACAAGTCCCCGACGACATGACATTTTTGGCGTCACTGTCAAGGAGGCGCTGTGCGTTTACCTTAGGATGCAACCGTTTATTTTTCCTTCCTGCAGTTTTTAAATTTTTAAGGCTTCCTATAGATCTGTTGTTTGGATGAGGAAAGCTTTAGGGTTAGGACAAATGTTGTGTTTGCATTCTTCTATTTTTCTAGAAGTAATTTCAAGCATTCTTTGCAACGTTCTGCACTTTATAGTAATTTTTGGAGTTTTTTTCAAGCCCTGCATTAAAATCTTAGTGTATTCTGTATTTTGTTGAATTTTCGGTTCAAATTCTATCTGTTTTTTTCATTTTACAATAATTTCCTACACTTTTTTGCACAAAATCTATATTTCAATCCAAAAATAAATCAATCAAGAAAATTAAATATAAAACCCAACAATATTTTTTAAAAAAATCGTGTATTAAAAGAATGACCTATAGGGATTGGGATCATTCCCCAAGCCCAAGCCCAAGCTCTAGTCCTCAGTCTTATGATATAGTAGAGACCCAAGACTATATGTATAGTCTACCCCCACAAGAGGGAGTGAGGGCATCTGGGACAAATCCTCCACCCTCCCCTTCACACTTGTACCCTTGGGCTTTCCATTTTAAGCGTTTTCCCAACTAGATATAGACTATTTTGAGGATTTTGAGGGCGTAGAGTAACCAAATCTTGGGTTGTAAAGCACACCACATCTCTCTAATGGGGACGCTCGTTTTGAGCTATCACACGCTATATTCCATAGCTTCGTCAGATAAAAAGGCCAAAAAATCAAAAATTATGAGTAAAACTAAGTTGCAAACACCCCAAAAAAACTAGGTGAGCGGCCTTCATGGGCACTCACCAACACTTCTAGGGTTTCAAGGTCACATGCACCTACGCTCTGGTCGTGTGCTAGAGCACGAGTACCTCTGTTTACACGGGCACCCATTATCCCTCCACATTAGGCTCTAGGTCATCAGCGGGAACCCAAGGCAATACTACTGAAGACCCCAACTACCAGCTAGTGACTCTTCTGCCTTAGATGTGATGGAAGGTTATCTTATAAAAGAACCCTGAGGAAGAAGGAGACACGCCCAAAGGCCTTTCCATTGAGCTTCAAGATTTTGCGTTTGAAGTCAAAATCTAATTTTGACATTCTTGCTTATTTATTTTATTTATTTTGGCTTCTACTATCTTTTATTAGCAAAAGTTATAGGAAATTAATCAAACTACTAAAAACAAAATCCATTCTACACCTAAAAATACTAAAACACTTCTAATGTTATTATTTGGCTATATTTTTTGTGGATTGCTCCATTTTCATAATGATTTTGGTCTGAAAACACACAATATAAGTAAAGACTATACTAATTTTTAACTTTTTGACATGTATGTATAATATATACTCACCCCTTAGGGGTTATCATATTGTGTTTCCCATTCATCTCATTATTAGGACATATCATCTAATTTTTTAAAGAAAAATTTGCATGCTAGCACACATTTACTTCAAAACATTACCCTTTTTCTCTTCCAGACTTATATGCTTGGGTCCACATTCAAAATTTCTCCCCCCCCCCTCCTTGCTCAAGTCCTCCAGAGTGATAAAGTACAATCCAAGTTGTTCAATGCATGGGTTAGAAAGTCATGTCTATGCATGGCCCTGATTGGCCCTATAATGATGTTAATGTCCATGCATGTAAACACAGTATGATGTGCAAGAGGTGGGTCTAAAGTATTGCACTCAAGGGTTTCCGATGGTGAGAGTAAATTCTATAGCAATTGTGCTTGCTCTTTTATTGTGCGATATGCACTATCCACTATATGATGATTGAAAGTCATGGTCACAGTTGTAGCGAAGGGTTTGACTTGTGGTACCCATTTGTACCTGATCAAGGTGGAATTTAGTTTTGGTGGAGTCTTTGGTACCCATACTTTGACTTGTCTATTGTGAGAAATTGGATTTTTTATCTTAGTTGTATATTCCTTATTTGATTGCCATACCCATTTCATCTTTGGTAACTGCGGTTTTTGTTGAGTATGTAGATACAATGGGTTTACCTTAGGATTGTTGAGGTGCATAGAAACTTTTTAGGCACCCAAATTTGTTGAGGTTGGTTGGTGAGTTGAATTTTTGGTATCCAAGTTTACCTGGCTCCCTGCATGATAGGTTGATGAGAAGAAGTCCTTAGTGAAGCAATAGTTGTAATTGTGGCTGATGACACATGCTTCTTTAATTAGAAATCACCAAGAGCTTCTTTCCACTCCTCTTTGTTTTTTGCAAATGGTATTTTTAGTTATCCTCCTTTAAGTGTAAGTTCCAAAATTTTGGCATCCCAATCTTGGATTTCTTTGTAGGTTCTAGCTCATCCAAGGAACACCTAATATATGGCCATTGTTCATATGTTCATCCACTATACATATGAAAGTATGCGGGCAAGAGAATCCATGAACCATAACATTCAAGTTGATTTTCCCTAGATTTGGAGTGACTCTTTTAATGCAGCCCTTGACAATGGCTCGACAATACTCAAGTGGTTGAGATTTGCTTTCTGATATGTAGAATAGTTGACCGCATTGATGCTACTGTATTTGCTAAAGCCTTTACTTTATAATCCTCTTTCAAATTCATGAAGATTCACACATCAAAACCATGTATCCACTCGTCCTCATCAGTCTCAACTCCATCTTCTGCTGGGGGTTGAATTTGAGAGTATTGAGTGGTATAGCTTGACAGACCGGTTGTCTTGCAACCTTTTGTCTTAAAACTCAAATTTGTGCTTCCTCTTGGGCCTCCTCAATTACCTGCTATCATTTAAGATTTCTGGCTGCATGCATTCTTTGCAAAAGATCATTAGTCAAGGGACAATTATATTTTTGAAGTCGACATCCACTAATCTAAAATTCCATAATTTCCCCATCTAGGGTGGCTAGTTTGACTGCACCACTCGGTGAAACATCTCCAATGGCAAAAGGACCATGTCCTTTTTTCTTGAACTTGGGTATATGTTGTTTCAACGAGTATACTAGGACTAAATCCCGTTCTTTGAAAACTTTAGTCAACAAATGTGAGTCAAAAAACTATTTTTGTTTTCGTTTCCATGCATATATATAGGCAATGGCCGCTAAATATTTTTCATCTAGTCGTTCTTTCTAAGTTTTCAACTAATTATGACAACTCGTGTCCGTTCCATTCCAACTCACTTGCGCCTGTGAGTGTGGGTAGTAAGATTTCCATCGGCAATATTGTATCCAGGTCATAGACCAAGTTAAAACAAGTTGTGTTCAAGGACACTTTGAATGAGACTTGATAAGACCACAAGACAGAACAAAGATGCATTTCCTAGTCCGTTCTACCTGAACTAACAATTTTGGTTCGTACAAAGCTCAGAATTTTGGTTTGTATGTTCTGCTTGACCATTTTCTTGAGGATGATAGGGTGTAAATTTATTATGGATTACCATAAACTTGTCTAGTAGGTGTTCTATCACCTCATTGAGGAAATGCCTCTCACAGTTTGTGTAAACCATAAAAGAAATTGTGACACCCTCAGAGATCAATCTCTACCAAAGTTGAGCAAAGAGTTTCATGACCATAGGGAAATGATGGGTTTTGGCCAAGTACTATTGTAATACGGGATTGTAGTGGTATAGAAAGAAAAAGGGTCTCGCCTGATCCAAAGTGAAACTTTCTCAACGGGCTCCTTGGTAACAAGGAATGGATAAGCATGTTTTACAAAACTTGAATATTTGAAGAGATGTGAGAGGCAATATGTACATAATGTACAGATAGGCATGAAAGAGAGTGGGTTGCTAGAGCCTACTACAAATGTGTTGGGTTTGTGTGAGCGAGTTTCTTTTGTAGATACTATGTGTGAGATTATGTTGTAGCAGAGTCTAGTTTGCATCTTGTTTTATACATAAATATATTTCCCAAAATATACATATGCAGTTCTTGTTCACACTAGCTCTTCTCTTTCTTGTGAAACCTTGGGGGTTCCCATCACCTATAAAAGGGTACCTCTTCTTCCTTCAAAAACATTCATGAGGGAGGGAGAGGATTGATTCCTAATTGTACTTAGCCATAAAAATAAGACTAAGCCTACACTTGCTCCTAAATGAAGACTAGACAATCTTGTAAGCTGTCCTTGGAAGATCAACTCTAATCAAAGAAGGTGTTGAACTTGGTGCATCAATCAAGGCTTGAAGTCTTCCCTCTTCTTCTCTCTCCATCAAAATGGTGAATAACTCCCAAAGAGTTTTTCAAGTAAGATGTGTTTTACTTTGATATTTTGTTGGTCTCTTGTTGTTTTCTTTTTCATCTCTTCCCTCTTCTTCTCTCTCCATCAAAATGGTGAATAACTCCCAAAGAGTTTTTCAAGTAAGATGTGTTTTACTTTGATATTTTGTTGGTCTCTTGTTGTTTTCTTTTTCATCTCTAATCCAGCATATATCTCTAATTTCATCTCCCTCTTTAACTTGTTTCAATGAAATACTTGTTTCACTGGGTTCCATCATACTACCCCTTATAGACTATAACTTTTCTTTTGACACAAGTGTAGTTATCTTGCTATGAACCAAGAGGATTTGTACACACAATTAATCCCAATCACTAGACAAAACGTATACATTATGGTAAGCACAAGATTACAATTCCAAAGAACAATTAGTAGCCTATTTGGTTGGCAAAGATTGAACACCATTAGCTTATCTATTAAACATTTCATATTACCCATGATATGATACGACCATTGCTTTGATGTTTTCATCTTTGTGTTTTTGTTATATGCTCTTTTGTGTGTGAGTGCAAGAGAGAAAGAATGGGGCTTCTTTAAAAATGTTTCCTTCCAAACCCTAGACTTCATGGCATCTATGGTATAACTCCTTCATATAGTTTTTGGAGTTCTCTCACAAACTCTCACAGCTAAAAGCCCGGTGCTTTCCTAGCAAGACCGCAAACTTCTTGAGATCCCATTTGCTAAATGGGATATAGAGTTTGTGGGTCCAATACAACCACCCACAAACAAAATTCAAGCGCAATATATTTTTGTGGCCACAAATTAGTTGACCAAATGGACGAAGGCACCAGCCACCAAGAAGAACGATGCTACTTCATAAGATTTTCTCGGCCCTTTTGATTGTCACACAGGTTGTTGTACAATGATGCTACAATCTTGCAAAGTGTATTTCTTATAATCAGATAAAACAATGATTTCTCTTGGTTTGCTATCCAATTCCATCTCCGTGGTCCAAACTTCTTTCAAGGTTGGTTTTACTTCTTTGTATTTTTCTTTATGCTGTGTTTTTGTCATCAGAGGCTCTTTTCCTTTGGTCTTTTCAGGCTTGAAAGACTTTGGTTTTGTTCCTCTAAATGCTTTGCGTTTGATATCTTCCAGTCACTACAAGAGGTTGTGTGCTCTTGTGACGCTGTTAGCGACGGAAATACACTGGGTTTTTATAACCCCCGGCGTCGCTAAAACCGTCGCTACGAGCGTCGCTACGAGAGCGTCGCTATATGCGTCGCTATATGCGTCGCTATAACCGTCGCTATGAGCGTCTCTATATAGCGACGCTCATTGCGACGGTTATAGCGACGTTTACACAGAAGACTATAGCGATGCTCATAGCGACGCTACAGAGCCATAAATAGCGACGGTTATAGCGACGCCCGAGAGAATTTTTTTTTGGTGGCAGGGCATTGAATGCCCTGCCACCCATCAACCATATTGTACTTGATTCACTTTTTAAAAAAAGTGCAAGGGTAGATAATAGACCCAAAATAGTCACCCACAAGACGCATTGTTTGCAAAATTGACAATTGTACACATCATAGGCAAAATGAATTGATTGGCAAATGTAATAATGACAATTGTACAACATCATAGGCATAAAGAATTGATTGGCAAAAGGAACTGCGGTGACAAATGTAATAATATACATGGTTCAAAAAGACGTATAAAATCCTTCTCATGATACATAAGCTATGAGAAACCCTAAACTAATGCTATCTAGCTACGGCTAAACTGACGTCGTCTAGTCAGACGTCTCATCGCGTCCAAGCGGCGTATCTATCGGATTCTGCAAAAAAAGACAATAAGACAGCTTTCAGTAAGTATAAACATATAACGACATTTATAAAACAATACAAAAAATAGAAAAGAGTAAACCCTAATACTAACCATGCCGCCGCGAGAACTGAGAATGTCTATCAGGGCGTTTAAGCCCTTCCTGCCTGCGTACTCGTGCTTGTACGGTGTGGGATCACGTCCTGTCATCGACCACTGTCAAAACATACAAAGATTTCATTATGTTAGAATTAAAAAACTCATAAACCCTAAACTATCGAACATAAAGAGCAATGTGAAAACACTTACAAAATCGGCCTCAAATGATGCCCATCCACCGCTCCCCAAGTGGTGCGAGCTCCCTGCCTCTACTCGCGCTCTGGCTGCATCCTTTTGTTGCTTCCACTTGTCGGGATTCTCGCGCGCTGCTTTCTTCGCATTCTTCCAATCTTCTTTGGCCAGCCAATCTGGCCTGTTCCACCCATTCTTGATTGCTTTTTGCACTTCGGAACGCTTGTGTTTGCAGTATTCGCGCATTCGAATCTTCATCAGGTCTTCATTGAAGCGCTGATACCGTGTTGGAACGGGAAACTCATCATGAAGTATGCTGATGACTCTGTTTTTTAAATCACTTGGTACTTCACTCCATTTGTTTAGTATGTAGTGTCTAAACAGCTGAGAGCAAAGACCACGCATGCGCGAGATCACCTTCTTATCGTCATCATCCATGATGATGCCGCCGCTGAAGTCGACGGAGTAAGACAAGCCCTCTGGCCGGTGACGCGTGAACCTGGGTGTCTTGGCAGGGGTCTCTAGCGGCGTGTCGATGGGGGTACGGACGTCAGGTGTCTCCACCGGCGTCTGGGCCCCGAAGCGAGGAGTGTCGAGTGGGGTGGCTCCTGGCGGAGTAGGTAGACGTGTGTAGCTTCTAGGAACAGTCAGCCGTGCAAAACCTGGCATAGATGGCGATGCTGTGGCTGGTGTGGGGGCGGGCAAAGAAGGGGAGGGTAAAGAGCCTCGTTGAACACGAGGCAGTGTGGAAGCATCAGTGGCGGAATCCCCACAACAACCGCCACCGCCACCACTAGAGCGCCGGTGTCTAGACGAGTGTGAAGCTCGTCTCGTCGACGTCGAAGCTTCGGAGCGCGCCGAATGCTCCGAAAGAGAGGGAGATGCGGATAGAGTAGGAACGCGCGATGATGCGCCAGAGCGATGACGCTCCACGTACCACTGTCTCTGCTGCGGTGACAAAGAAGAAAGAAACTCCTCATCATCCATACCTGCATTAAACACACGAATATTTAAACTTAATATTGAATGAATAGAGTAGACAATGACGCAAAGACCATTAAATACAATGACGTAATGACGCATATAAATACAATGACGCAATGAATTGAGTGATAGAAGAGGCAAGTCGAAAACTCAGAATTTTCAATCAAAAGATGTGAGCGCGAGTAGAAAAGAGCGTTATACACCATGGAAGGTACTTAGAGAGCCAGAGCTTTTACAACACGGAGCAAAATTGTTCAAATACAATATTTGTGGCTTTAAGAGATCTCTCTCTCATCCTCGCATAACTCAGCATAACTTCCTATATCTATATAGAGCTCTCCGTTTAAACACATATCCTCTGTTTCATTTTGTAGCTCCTCTGCATGCACCCCATATAGAGTAGTAGCATCTTGATGCTCGTCTAGCACCACCGCAGCGGCTTCTGATTGAGCATCTTCTCTGATCTCCTCCATTGATGCCATTGTGATTGGCACATGGTAGCCTTCATACGTCCTTGTACATACGTTGTGATTTACAGTGTCTGAGTGGGGAGTGTCAATAGATCACCTGAGCATTCTGTTAGCCCGGGATAGTCATGCATGGTCCACATTAGAATGCCTCTGATCAAAGCATTCCGTCGTCCTGTGTGTCGGCTCATACCCACCACCTCTATGCCAATCCACAATTTTTGTAGCTCTTCCAATAGTGGACGAAGATACACATCCATATTCCCCACTTTATATCGCACTGGCACAATCAAGCTTAGCCATAGGTGCCCCTTCTTCGTAGTCAACCACGGGGGAATGTTGTAGTTGACGATGACAACGGGCCATACACTGTAAGATGTTGATCTTTGACCAAATGGATTTACGCCATCCATAGCCAGGCCTAAGCGCAAATTTCGAGCTTCCCTGGCAAAATCCGACCATGTTCCATCTATATGTTTCCAGGCTGCGCAATCTGCAAGAATTCGTAGCACACCATCCGAAGATTTATTCTCCTCATGCCATGATGCTAGGGCGGCCATGGACTTACATTCGAAGAAATGCTTGATGCGAGGAAGCAGAGAAAAATGTCGCAAAACCTATATATCAGATCATTATACATTTAGAGTTTTATTAAAGTAAACTAATTGTAATAGATCACCTGAAAAGCGCTGTGACGCTAGTGTCACTCCATCCAAACTTTGCCTGCATGTTGAGAAGAACCAGGAGTGCTTTCAATCTAGACATACGTGCTCCATTATACAATGGCGTATCGGCTTCACTTTTCATATCATCATAGATAAGCCTTTCTGAATCCATGATCGTCTCGATCATTTCATCAATCTCGGGCTCAAACATTGCCTCGTTGGGACTGTGCTCTGCATGATCATCCCCCGAGCTGTCAGAGGCTACATCTTGTGGCTTCATATATGCTGCTTGACCAATGCGCCTGCGAACACGTCTATTGGGTTGCAAGATTGCTGCTTGTTGGCCAGCGTCAGAGTCCGACGAGTTATAATTGGCAACAACTCGATCTATAATAGATGGATCGAACTCGCCAAATTCGCGAACGTGCTGCAAAGAAACACGTCTTGTCCATCGCACAGCATGCTTGCATTGATTACAAGGACATAAGACCCTCGTTGAGAGATAGGTGTTTCAGTTGGACTGTCCCACATCCTCGTCACTACTCATAATGAGGATAAAAATCTTATAACCTGGACAACAAATTTAATATTCTATTGGCATTCTTCGTCTTATCTCTCTCTCTCTCTCTCTCTCTCTCTCTCTCTCTCTCTCTCTCTCTCTCTCTCTCTCTCTCTCTCTCTCTCTCTCTCTCTCTCTCTCTCTCTCTCTCTCTCTCTCTTTACCTCACATTCTCTAGTCATGTCCAATCCCCGCACACCTCGGTCTAGAGGTGCACGGAGATCAGAACCACCGGGTTATAATCTCGTCTTTATTGGTCAATACCTATATTTGTGGGTACAAGAAATCTACACACCCACGTCTACATGATACTGCATGTAGTGGACAAAACCCCTTTGCCTCTTCTCTACCTGTAGCACTTCACAGCATCTTAACATCTTTTCACAGTAGATCTTTTCACTGTTCGTCTAACTCTAAACCCTAAACCGTAAGTAATTCTTGCGTGGACTCGATCTAACGTAAATAAGCATAAATCTAAATAAACGTAAATCTAATTTAACGTAAGTCTACATCTAACCTAATCTTTAACGTCTTTTGGGATAGTTTCCTACGACGTTAAAACTCTCTTCTTCTTGTGTGTGTGTGTGTGTGTGTGTGTGTGTGTGTGTGTGTGTGTGTGTGTGTGTGTGTGTGTGTGTGTGTGTGTGTGTGTGTGTGTGTGTGTGTGTGTGGGTAAACCTAAATAAACCTAAGTCTAATCTAATATAACATAAATCTAAATCTAACGTAAATTATGTTATATTAAAAACAAAGAACTAAAATAACAGGGATTATAAGAACCTTAAAACTGATTTAACACATAATTTTTCACATAACTCGGCAAGAGTTGGCATTCTCATCACTAAAGATGTGAGAGCTAACTTCCGGCGGTGACGCTGCCTCATCTCCATCCACATCTGACGACAGCAATTGGCCCTTTAGATCGTTCTTGCTCTTGTTACTAACTTTGAAGTTGATGTTGAATGACTAGAGGTTGTCTAGATGGTCATTGTGTCGGGGATGTAGTGACTCTTGCCGCCGTGAAGATCCACCTTCTTCCCTATCTTCTGAAGACATTTCACCAGTACTTTTGGATCGACGGAGCCCACCATGAGTGAAGGCAGCAATACCCTATATTCCATTGAGGGCTTTCTTCACCCGCTTCATGCAGGCATCGCAGTCTATGGAGACCTAAATCTAATCTAATATAACGTAAATCTAAATCTAGCATAAATAAACGTAAATCTAGTTAAAACTAAACCTAAATCTAATCTAATTTAACTTAAATAAACCTAAATCTTATTTAACGTAAGTCTACATCTAACCTAATCTTTAACGTCTTTTAGGATAGTTTCCTACGACGTTATAACTCTCTTCTTCTTGTGTGTGTGCGCGTGTGTGGATGTGTGTGCCAATAAAAAGAGATAAATGGTATAACCTTTCTATCACCCATGCCAAGTATGATAGATTGGTTATGCCATTTCCCTCTTAAATAATAGGTCTTGAGTTCAACACCTCGTCGGCTAGACCTTTAGGTCTTTTAATTTTAATTAGTTTCCTACGACGTTAAATTAGTTTCTCTCTCTTTCTCTCTCAATGTGTGTGCATTTTTTTGGATCGTATGCATGTTTTCTCTCTCTTTTCCTCTCTCAATGTGTGCGTTTTTTGTTTATGCATGTTCTCTCTCTCTTTTCCTCTCTCAATGCGTGCGTTTTTTGTTTATGCATGCTCTCTCTCTCTTTTCCTCTCTCAATGTGTGTGTGCATTCTTTGTTTATGTATGTGTGTGTGCGTTTTTGTTTATGTTTGTACTCTCTCTCTCTCTCAAAAACACTATGTGTGTGTATGTGTGTGTGTAAGAGAGAGAGAGAGGGAGAGAGAAAGAGGGGAAGGGAACATGAGAATGAGGAGAGGGAAGGAGCATACCTGGCTCTCCTTCCTCTCCTCGTGTGTGTGTGTGTGTGTGTGTGTGTGTGTGTGTGTGTGTGTGTGTGTGTGGAGAAGAAAAAGAGAGAGAGAGAGAGAGGAGAGAGAGAGGGGAAGAGCGTTACCTGCTCCTTGCTTGAGGGCGCCGAAAAACTCAGATCTGAGATCTGAGTTTTTTGGGCGCGCTCGGTTATTTTCTTAGCCCAGTCGGCGTCGCTATGAGCGTCGCAAATTTCTTTGTAAATTTGCGACGCTCATAGCGACGCCGGGAAAAAAAAATTTGAGCGTCGCTGTGTGAGCGTCGCTAATATGAATAGCCTCTTGTAGTGAGTTCTCTTGTCTTTTATGAGGTCTGCTGCATCTACTTTCATCAAGAATTGGTTTTTTTTTCTAGTGTAGGTCTTGCGATTTTATTTCTTAAGTTTTTGTCTCGTTTCCTCAATATCTTTGTTGGCATCTTAGGTGTTGGTTTGGAAACTCTCCCCTGAGTAGAAGTATGGATCTTACGTGCTCTTTTTTCGAGTCTGATTCCTCTGTTGTAATTGTTTTCTCTTCCAACTCTTTCATGGCATCATAGTAGTGATCAGAGAAGATTATTTCGGGGTAGAAGCATGTTAATGTGATATGCTTTTTATGCTAGTTCGCATGTGTGAACAAGCATACCTAGTTAGCATAAGTTTAGGCATGTAAGTCACTATATTAGTAATCATATTTAAAACCTCCTATAGTAAAAAGTACAATAGAATAATCAAAAGTGGTGGCCTATCGAATTTAGTCTTTGAAGCTATTTATTGGCACACATGGGCATTACAGAGGAGAGAGTGGGGAAGTGATGAAGCAAAAGGGCCGGTGCAGTGTGAAGCTTGCAAGCAAGGTGGTGCACGGAAGGCATGTGCATTCTCCTCAGCAGCCAACAGTAGCTGCTAAGCAAGAAGGGAGTTTGGAGTTTGATGAAAAGATTTGGGAAGAGCCAGTTGCCCATCCTATATGCAAAAAATGGAGAACCCCTTCAGCTTCCCCATCTCCCTACAAAAAGGGAAAATCTATCTTCATCTCAAGGTTCCCCAATGTCCCATTTCAAGCAGGCAGTCAATGTGGAGAAGCATGACTCGGGTACTCTCTCTCTCTCTCTCTCTCTCTCTCTCTCTCTCTCTCTCTCTCTCTCTCTCTCTCTCTCTCTCTCTCTCTCTCTCTCTCTCTCTCTCTCTCTCTCTCTCTCTCTCTCTCTCTCTCTCTCTCTCTCTCTCTCTCTCGTGCGGGTTCTGTATATTTTCACTTCTACCACAAGAAGCTTCATGCAATACAATTGAGCACATTTCCATGCAATACAGTGGAGCACATTTCCATGCACATTTGAGCAATACAGTGAGCAATTTTGAGGTCACTTTTGTGCCCTGTAAGAATATGTAGAGAGAGAATATATACTTTATTTAAAAAATAGTGAAATGTTTGTAAAAAGGTGAGTTTGCGTCCTTTTTACCTCCGCGGAAACATGTCATTGTCAAATCTTTCTAGGAACTTTAGTATTCTAAAAAATACTCCCTCCAAAACTAACGAAAACGTCAGTTCTGGCCCAAAATTCAAAATTTCACTTGCTGAAACAAACCTTTTCTGTGTCGTCTTCTTCCTCGTATCTGCAGAGCTTTTCTCTATAGTACTATCTCTAACAAATACTGTTAATAGACTTCCATGGAGAAGAGAAGCTTATACCATCTACACATTGAGCTAAATGAAGAATATTGTCCAGTGCGCAAGAGAAACAAATGTGCAGAGGTGTCCTCATCCATATTTGAAGCAATGCGGCAAGATTAAAAAAAACACATTGATCTCTGGACTGATGGAAGATTGTATCCAGTGGACCCAATGACAAAGGGCACTCCCCCATTATCAAATTGTTCATCTTTGATAAAATTTGTGGGTGATGGTCAAAGAGGGTTGCTGGGTTATACACAGAGTCTTGCGGTAGAGAGAGATATTCTTAAGTTAGAAGATCATTTGGCCAAACAAATGATAAATACTCTTAAACAACAGCTTGAGGAATGTAAAGAGAGCAACGAAAAGCTACAAACTCAGCTCAAACAAGCTAGAAGAAAGAATACAATGTTAGGAAACAGACAAAGAGAAAAGAAGTCAAAGAACATTGAAGCCTTGAGACGTGGTGGAGGAGGTTGCAGTAGGAGAATCAGAGCAGCAAGGTATATATGCTTATTTTATATTGTTAAGTTGCTACTATTCTTTGTTAATATGCTTAGGTTACTTTTCTTTGTTAATATGCGTAGGTTACTTTTCTTTGTTAGGTTGTTAATCTTTTTGTTAGGTTGTTATTAAGACCCTATTGCAGCTGTTCTTTATTAAATGATTTAATTTAGTTGATCACTGTTTGTTTATTTTGTTGATGTCATTTGGACAAGATCAATAATCAGTTAATTTTGTACCTTTTGATTTAGGACTTTGCTACAACCAAACTCTGCATCAAACATGGAAATGGCAGCTAAACATTATTGTGATGTTTTACCTCCCAAGGTTGCCAAAAAGATTTTCACAGAGAAGAAGTTTAACAAGGCAAAGGAGCAGTGCATTGAGGGATTTTTGTAGAGCTCTTGCTTGGACAAGGAGGATGTGCAATATACTATGGATAAGGTAGGCATTAGCAGAGATGGTTATAGCAAGCTGTTTAGAAATGTGAACTCAATAAGGTTAAGATTGAAACAGACCTGAAGAGATCTTCAAATGGAAACAATGTGCCTAGAAAGGTCTTTGTTGGTGGTGTGAAGGCCAGAGCTTTCCTAGGGTTTCATGGCAAACTAGGAAAGGTAAATGCCAAGAAGGGTTCATCCAATGTGAAGTATAACCAGTGGAAAGCTCTCCACAATGCCATCAAAGATCATGGTCTTGAAGGTACATCAAGAAATGAGGTCCCATAGGATGTGGGCAAGCACATAGGATGCCATTGTGGCAAAATAACCAGCTCTAGAACCAATAAGTCCAGGGAAGAATCCAAAAATTCTGATGGCTTCCTCCTTTTCCACCAATATTAACTTCTCTAACCCTGGAGGAAGCTGATATGAACCAACAACCTTTGCAAGTGCTTTAATTGCAAGCATTGGCAGCAATGGTTCTCTTGTAAACTTGTTATGGAATATAATGACAGTCTCTTTGTTGAGCTTCCCAATAAAGTGTCCCAAGCTCTGGTTCCTTCCTAAATTTAATGGTCTGGAACCCTTCCCCCTGCCAAGGAATTTGTCTGTGTCCAGTATTTCAATCTGCAAAAATATGTCTTGGTTAATTGTTTGGCACATTAATTAGACAAAGAAAAATGGTCATAAACATACCTTAGGAGACTCATCCTCCTCAAAAAAGGCAGGTTCCCATATATCAATGGATCTAGTTTCCCTTACTTCATAATCTCTGGTCTTTTCCTCTCCCATATGCTCTATTTTAAGCCTTTTTTGGATCTCATTGAACTCCTCTTCAAAATGTACACCCTGTTGCTCATATCTCAGAACAATGTCCTGCACAAGCTTTCCAACACTTGAGCTGTCAATAAAATTTTCTGTCTCTGTGTCCAAGACTACTAAGGGGCAAGAAGAGTAATCAATGAATCCTATGTCATTACATCCCCACTCAGCCAAAACTTCCCTTAGATCAAAAAGATGTTGAATATCATTCAACAAAACATATTCCTTTTTGTTAACTTTGTATGTGGAAAATGTTGTTGTGCAATGCAAAGGATCAACATCTTCATCCTCAATGTCAACATTCTCCACTTTAGTGATGTTTTCTGCTTTAAATTTTGCAATGTCCAACATCTCAATGCTTTGTAGTTTCTCTTCCTCTTCATGGAACTCCATCTCCCTCTCCTCTTCCTCCTCTTCCTCCTGGTCCTCCTCAGCCTGAGAAATCTGCTTTGGAATCTGTTTGCCCTCTGGTGTTGGGAGTACACTGAAGAAAATGATAAGTCCAAGGTCATACTCTACCAACTGGCAATGCATATTACCATGAAATTTGCAAGGCTTTATGATATTTTTCCAGTCTGGATGAAAGCTTGAACACTTCTTTGCAATACCTGTCCTTGCCAAGCTACCTGCTTTACATATATCAAGAAAATGAACAAGATTATCAAGCCTGTGATCTTTGGTCAATGCTGTATATATCTCTATCAATTCACTAATATGTGTGGAGAAGCCATCCACAAGTAGTTGAAGCTCAAAGGCATCATTAAAAATCTCTTTGACACTTTGAAATCTTGCAAGTTCATTAACTTTGTAAAGAAAAGACATCAGCCTCTCATCAGCGGTCTCTTGCATATCCTCTATATCCATTAGGACAATCCACAAATGTCTGAGAAAGAGAAAAGAGAAGTCCATCAAGACATTAAGAAGTAGACATGACATTAAGAAATATATTTCTTCTATGACTAAAATATATCAATAAACTACCCTTCCTTAATAATGCAAAAAACTAATAATGGTTTACAAACAAGTATGCAAGTTGTAAATCTAAGCAAGCAAGAAAGAATTACAACAAATTGTGTCACTTTCTATGCGAACTGTGAGGGTGAGGAGAGAGTTGGCACTCAATAAATTCGCTTACAGCGTGTCACTGGGTAAGCGGTCGACACCTTCAAAATTCGCGCACGGGGTGTCGCGGGGTGTCGCTTGGAGGCTTTATTTCTAGCCTTGTGAAGGACAATGAGCGGAAAAGTGGGTTGGGTAGGTTGTTTATATGGCCAAAAATGCCGCCTCGGGGGGTGTGCCAAGTTTTTCCGCCTCTAAGTTTGTGCCCAACGGCTAGTATGCGCCTAGGGAGTTGTGCACCTAGGGAGTTGCGCATAGCGCCCTATACAAGCCCGAGAAGCACTCAAATCGAGCACATTCTTGCCCAATTTTTTCCGATTCTTGCTGCGCTATTATCCGATTCTTGCGGCGCTTTCACAACCCAATTTTACCCGCACTTGGAACAATTGTCACCCTGTCACCCCGTGCGCGGTCTTTGTATGTGTGAACTTTTTCCTCGCTTTGCTATTTCGCCTACGGGGTGTCACTCGGTCGCGAGCCGCTTGGAAGGTGAAAACTTCCAATGCTATGGTTATCCCGCACGGGGTGTCATAATAGGAAAAAAAATTTTGTTGTTTGTTACTAATGTTTGTTGTTTGTTGTTTGTTGTGCAGCAATCATTCCTATTCCTTTTGAAGATGGCAAGGACCAAGAAGAACAATCGTCACCCCGTGCGCGATCTTTGTATCTGTGAACTTTTTCCTCGCTTTGCTATTTCGCCTACGGGGTGTCACTCGGTCGCGAGCCGCTTGGAAGGTGGAAACTTCCAATGCTATGGTTATCCCGCACGGGGTGTCATAATAGGAAAAAAATGTTTGTTGTTTGTTACTAATGTTTGTTGTTTGTTGTGCAACAATCATTCCTATTCCTTTTGAAGATGGCAAGGACCAAGAAGACTACAAGGAAAGTTGATGAGCCTCTATCCAAAGATGAAGAGATTCCTAAGCCTAGCAAAGCTTCAGCTAGTACTTTACCAAACCAACCATCCACTTCTAAAGATCCTGGCAAACCAACCTCTGCTGGCACAAAGAAGACCAAATCTCAGAGGAAGGATTCTTCTCTACCCGACCCTAAAACAAGCAAAAGGAAAGATACACATCAGAGGAAAGCTTCCAAGCCTGTGCAGCCTAAGCCTCTCCTTACAAAGAGAAAGTTCAAGCAGGGGGTCAAATGTCTAAGAGAGATAAGGAAGGCCATAAAGGCCATCAATCTTGCAATTCCCAAACTGCCCTTCCAGAGACTGTGCAGACAAGTTGTAGAGGAGTATAAGATTTCCATGAGGTGGACTAGTACTGCATTGGCATGTATCCAGGAGGCTTCTGAGGACTTTATGATTGAGATTTTCCAAGATGCCTATATTTGTGCAGCTCATGTCCATAGGGTTACTCTGATGGACAAAGACATGATCACTCTTAGGAGGCTGACATACAGGTTTTCAAAAATTTTGGAGCCTGTCCCTATGCATGATATAAAGGCATTCAATATTCTCAACATTCCTCCATGGAGGAAGCCCAAGGAGCCTGAAGTAGGAGTTTTTGATATTACTGAAGAAGAGGAAAAGGAAAGGAAAAAGAGAGCCAAGTAAGACAAGGAAATTGCAGAGAGAAAGGAGCTTGACCTGTTGGAACCTCAGCCAGTGCCCCTTTTGAGGAGTGTCAATCCTACTGGTTTTGTTGTCACTCTATTCAGTGGGGAGGATCCTAGGGAGGATTACAATTCACTTGACTCTGAGACCTTGGAAATTCTCAAGGACTGGACCAAGGAGATGAATTCTCCACTCCTTATCACATGCCTTAGGTTGTTTTTGTTTTCCTCTGTATTTTTGTTTATAGCAAGAACTCTTTATATAACAAGAACTCTTTACCAGGTTAATGATGCATTCATATGAGCCAGACCTTCAACAAAAGGTGGAGATTTTAGACCCTGATATCTCCCAATTTCTCAGGACAGAGACAAACATTAGAGAGCTCACAAAGTGGTTGACTCATGTGGACTTGGAAATCTGTGAATTTTTCTTGATTCCTTATCATGAGAGGTAAGTTTTCTACCTACACCTTGTGAAGAGAATTTGCTAATTCACGTTAGAAGGCTAACTGAGGCTTGTTTTTATAGCTCACATTGGAGTTTAATTGCAATTGGTATTGTGAAAAGAAAATGCTACTTTGTCAATTCTCTTGCTGGAGTACATGGTCAAGCAAAATTGTAAGTATAGCAGCAGACACATTTTGTAAACCATAAGCACATACTTTTAGTAAAGCAGAACCTCATTTATAAAGAATTTTGGATAGTGCTACTATAAGATTTATAGATGCTGAATGACATCCATTTTGTAGTGGTGAAGGTTGGAATTCTTTATGCTTTGTTCACTTCAATGGATTATCCTCAAAGATTTTTTCCCAAAAATACATGTAATGAATTGCAGGTTCCAATCCAGCCTGAAAGCCATTCATGTGGATGGAGGGTATTGACAAATGCCAAGCTCCTCTTGGACTTCATATACTGCAATGACAATCAGGATATAGAAGTATAGCATATTTCATATTTGCCAGCTGTATTTTTTCTCATTTTATTGTTCCTAAAACTTGCTTTCTATTGCCTTGTATAGATCAACAAAGAGTGCTATGGTTGACAAGAGCAAGGATTATCAAGTATATGATTGAAGCAAATGGAGAACTGCAAGAGGTATTTGAAGGGGAAAGCAAAGCTGGAAGATGAAGAAGAGAGTGGTGAGCAGGAAAAGGCAAGTGAAGAGATGGATGATAAGAGAAAGAGGAAGCAGCCTTCAAGCCCTCCAGTCAAGCCCACTTCAAAAAGAAAATCTCCTGCAAAAGCACCAACCCCATTAAGGAAGTCCCCTAGGGACAGGAAAACTCCTGCCAAAAAACTATTCTAGCTTATTGTAGCCCACTTGTATCAAGCTTCTCAGTTCTCTATTGTATCCAATTGTCTATTCTATAGCCCACTTGTAACCAATTGGCCCTTGTATGGACCCTTGTATGTAAGTGCAAATATTTGAAATTGAATACTTGTTTTAAGACTCTGTTACAAAATCAAATCATTGGATGTTTGAAAAAGTTGCATTTCAATAACAAAATAAAGATCCTTTTAAATCATGTGATACAAAATAAGATCCTTGTAGGTCATGTGATACAAAATAAGATCCTCGCAGGGCATGTGTTACAAAATTGCCTTGAAGGATGTTTAAGGCACCAAATGTACAATGCCATCCAGATGTCCTTGCACTGTAGCCTGTTTTCATTCCTTTTTTATACCTACAAAAACAGTCAAAGTTAAATAAAGAACCAATAAGAGAACAAGAGACTTTTAGGCATAATAGTTACCTTTCTACCATTTACTTGAAAGCAGAATGTTGTGGGCAGTTCAATTTCATCATTTTGCAGGTCCAATCTCAATTGTTGTAAGCTACACATGCCTCTTATCTTTACAATTGACAGATGCTCATTGTTTACCCATATATCAATGTCTTCTATTGGGCTGTCAATGAAGTCCTCCATGTCTTGATCAAGTGGAGTTAGCTGACCACCAACATAGTGCCATCTTCAGTAATAAAATGACATAATGAAGTTTTGTGTCCCTATCATGTATTTGCAAGCAATTGAGCCAGCTTGCACATAACAAGTGATTCCATTCACTGTTTTGGTGTTCCAACCCTCATCCACAAATTCAAGTACATTTGCTGAGTCTAAAGTCTTCACTGAAAACATTGTTCTAGAACAAGTCTATAGAAACTACAATGGGCATGAATATAGAAATTCTACTCTGTCCATTTTGATCAGTCGTGTTGTAAGTGATAATGGCTTCAATGGAAGTTCTTGGTTGTTTTGATGGACAGAGAAGATTCCATGGTGAAAAAAGAAATGAGCAGAGAAGTCTAGTCTGAGTTCAAGAGAAGAATAAGCAGAATGTGCAAAAAACGGTTCAAAACTGGAAAAGATCATGAGATATAATCCAAACGTTGTTTTATGATGGCAACGTGCAAAATGAAAACAATATAATATGAGAAGTACGTCTTTCTAAAAGCGACAGCTATTAAATGCCTTTGCACTTTTACTTGTTTACATTGCTATTTACCAGCTCAAAGTTGCGGTAAAGATAGACTATTTGCTTTTTTTGTGAGTTTTCAAAAATAGAGGTTCCGTAACGGAAGCTCTTCAACCATTGGTTGAGACCACTCTCTCTCTACACGCTAAAAGGCACAAAAATGACCTCAAAATTCCCCTAATGCTTTGATGTGTGCAGGCCCTTTGATGTGTGCAGGCCAATGAAAATCTCCGAAGGTCATGTTCCCCATGCTGGACAAATTTTGTACAACTTTGAAAGAGTTCAATGCTCTTATGGACTTTCCATGGAGGGTTTAGATTCCAAAATGGTTAGGTGGGAGCAGGTCACTAGTCCCGAATGGTTCAGTGTGTCCAAACAAACAAAGGATCCTAGCCAGTACCACATCAAATGCAGTACCATCCGCACTAAAATATATGAGTTGATGATGAAAACTGCACTATAGTGTATACCAGAATGTCCCAACCAACATGTAAATTTCCTTTGCATTTGTAAAGGGTTTCATGAAAGAATTCAGTCCTGTCTTGATTGCAAGCGGGAAAGCCATTAGGTTCAATTGGGCGGAGTTTGCGGTGCAGTCCTTGCAGGATATTTGAGAGAAGGGCTATTATGAGGGCCATGTTAACAAGTGGAGAATAAGCAATCTTCAGCTTCCAGCTTCAAAAACTGAGGATGAATCTGCTGACATCTCCAAGGAGAACGTGGCATTGGCAGGAAAGAGTACTACCAAATCTATTAAGGCCACACTTCTACCTCATCAAGATAGTTAACAGGAGATGGAAGATTCTTCATTTTGTGGGTTGGAGGAATGGCAGTGCATGAAGGCAGTTATTCTCCATATGAAAACACAACTACAGTATGATAAACAGAATCTAAACAATGTGCAAGAGGCCTTGGAACTTGCTAGGGCTTTGAATGAAAAAAACACGAAGGTCAATCCTATTGTCACGGACATGAGATAGCAGTTGCAAGCAGCTGAGATGGAGTTGCAGGCTCTATTGCAAAGCAATGATGTGGATGCGGCAAAAGATGGAGCTTGAAATCTGAATAGAGACAACCATAGAGGCTTTGGGGTTTCCTCTTGATGAAGATGACCCCATAGATATGACATAGACATAACCTGTAAACAAGTAAGTGTCTGTAAGTTTCATCTTTGCACTTTATGTTTGGTACATGTGCTCAGGTAACTCATGTACTTACCATGCTCTTTTTGTCTTGGTTTTGTAGGTTGAGGTAGACAATGAAAAATCCAAGGTGCAGAAATTTGAAAGCCAACTTGAACTTTGGATGCACATGTAGTCCAAGCTGCAAGGCTTGTTTCTCTAGACTACCCTAACTAATCAAGCCCTTGCTAGTGACGGTCGGTTTTTGAAACCCCGACCGTGAGAACCATACCCTAAGAAGGAGAGAGCATATCACCAAAGAAAAAAAAAACAAAAAAGGGAAGTTCTTTACCATTTACCCCCCCTCTAGGTTTAACCACTAGCGGGGCACCACCAATTTGGCCACACCTCTCCATTATCACCAGAAGATGGACTCTCTCTCTCCTACTGCTCGGTTCCGCCAATTCTCTCTCTCTCACTTACTTTGCCGCTGCATCACCTGGCCCAATGGGCGCATAAAATGAGATACCTCTGTCAAACCCTCTGGCGGGCCACCACAGATATTGTATATTATTTCTCTCTCTCTTTCAAATATTCTCTCTCTCTCTCTCTCTCTCTCTCTCTCTCTCTCTCTCTCTCTCTCTCTCTCTCTCTCTCTCTCTCTCTCTCTCTCTCTCTCTCTCTCTCTCTCTCTCTCTCTCTCTCTCTCTCTCTCTCTCTCTCTTTGCTCGTCCACACCCCACCCCCGGTGGGCCACCATATTATACCCATCTTCCCCTCTCGTCCACACTCCCTTCGGCCTTATGCCCCCCCCCCCCCCCCCCCCCCCCCCCCCCTATCTTCACCTCCCACTAGCTCTCTCTCTCTCTCTTGCAAGAGCGGTCCCGCAAGCCATGGAAGGAATCTACTAGCTCTATCTCTCTCTCTCAATTCCCTTCCCCACACACCACACACACCCTATCCTCTCAACCTCCCTCACCCCACTCACACCCTCTCTCACTCTCTTTTTTCCCCATGGTGGAAACCCACCGTTAGGAACAATCTCTCTCTCTCTCTCTCTCTCTCTCTCTCTCTCTCTCTCTCTCTCTCTCTCTCTCTCTCTCTCTCTCTCTCTCTCTCTCTCTCTCTCTCTCTCTCTCTCTCTCTCTCTATAACACACCCCCCCCTCGTTGACTAAACCCTCCCCCCCCCCGGTTTGCGCCCTCTGTTGAACCTGCCTACGCCATGCTCACCCACGACCCCGGACCCATCCCATGCGGGCGGCCCTTGAAGAAACACCACACACACACCCTATCCTCTCACCCTCCCTCACCACCTCACCCACACTCTCTCTCACTCACGCTCGCGCACACACCCACAGCCCCGCAGGCGGCCACTCCTTGTGCTCTCTCTCTCTCTCTCTTCTCAACCTATGCAGGCGTCGCACCCGAATTGTACACACACCATACACACACACAAATACCCACCCACACACGCTCACGCACACACTCTCTCTCTCACTTCATCCCTCTCCCCGCCTTTGTATCGCCAGCAGTGAACCACCAAAATTTTATATATATATATATATACTTATATGTATATAATGCTTCCCCCCCCCCCCCCCCCCCCCCCCCGTTCCCACATACGCTCGCTCATGCACATATATATACACACACACACCCGCTTACCCACTCATATGCACGGGCACCCATACATACACACACGCATAAACACACACACCAATGGTAAATACAAAAACAAAGGATTCACCGGTAACGACGACATCGACAAGAAGGAGGACGACCCAAATTACGCGACACCGACACCAAATAAAGCAAAGGCGCTGAAGGCATGCCCCGACCGACCTCGAAGTGACGAATGCTACACCGACGCTCCGACAAAGCTACCATTTACCGGCATCATGCAACCACAACGCCCTCTTCAATAAACCATAGATTATTATCATCATTTTTTCAGTTTTCACCCAATCCTTGTAAAAAGATCCCAACTTGTAAATGCTCATCTCTCTAGCTGATGGTCACAAAGGCCCACCTAGAGGTTTTCCTTATGATATTTCCCAAGACAAAGCAAGGGTCAACCACCCAGGCCCCACCACCTTGCTTTGTCTCCCCTGCCCTAATACACCAGATTATCCTAATCTAAAGCATCCAATACCTATAAAAAGGCACTGATAGGTCACTATCAGGTGGGCATGTTCATGAGAGGTCAGCACTTGGTAGTATTTTTGTGGGAGGAATTGGCAACATTTGCATCACAAGAGAGGGGACTTAGCATAGTGGTTTGCTTTGGGAATCGTATGATGTAAAGGAAGCGATGTCCATGTCTCGACTCCAACGGTCGATGCACACACACTCATGTTAGCAAGTTTTCATGTCAATGAGTCATCTCTAGAGAACGCACCAAGTAGGTTCACTATCTCTCTCTCTGTCTCTCTATCACCATGATGTGCCACCTCGTCGGAAATAAGGTTGCTATAAATATGGCAAGAGAATAATTCTCCCTCACACCCCCCAAGAGTTTTCATCACGTGTCTATTCTCTCTATTCTCTCTCTCTCTCTCTCTCTCTCTCTCTCTCTCTCTCTCTCTCTCTCTCTCTCTCTCTCTATGTGTGTGTGTGTGTGTGTGTGTGTGTGTGTGTGTGTGTGTGTGTGTGTGTGTGTGTGTGTGTGTGTGTGTGTGTGTGTGTGTGTGTAGAATTCGTGATATTTCAAATCCCCGTTGTCTACGTCCTAGTCGCTCAAAGCTAGGTGGTGCCCTTACTCGTTTTACTGGGACCGGCTTGCAACGTGCATCGGCTCCAGGCGTTTTAGAGGCCTTCAGGGTCCGTTTCTCGCTTTGCTCCCGTCATTTGGTGCCCCCACTGAGGAGGGCTTCTCGGAAACCTTCAGTTTACAATGCTGAAAGTAACGCATACCGTCAAGCATGGACGAATGGCTGAAGGATTTCTCTAATTGGAGGACGGAAGTGGAGGAGACGAAGGAGGCACTAGCCGCCTTCATTGAAGTACTACTGTCAGGCTGCAGTCTCGTCAGTATTTAAGAGGTAAGCTCCCCATCTCGTGTTGCTTGTTCTAACCACAAATTCAGAGCATCAGGTGGGAGGTCTATGAAGTGCTATCACTGCTGTCAACCAAAACACGTTGTCAATGAGTGCCAGCAACGAAGACAGGAAAGGGGCTGAAATCATCTACATCGACATTCATCGTGAGGAAATCATCCACATCAAAGGAGGAAAGAAAACGGTAAGGCCTCTCTTTCCTAAGGAAACTGCAATCAAAGGTATAAACTCTACTCCAAAATGGCCTAAAGGGGCTGCTCGAGCCAAAGGTAAGGAAAGGCTAAGCCAGTCTCTGGAAACACATGACCCCAAAGGAAGAAGCATCTAGCCAAGGGAGTGCTTCAAGTTTGGAAATCCACGTCGTACCCACTTTGCCAAAGAGAAGGTCATCCGAGGCTAAGCGGCGGAAGGTCGCCTATCGATTCGCACGACGCATGCAAGTACTGCCAATCCATTTTGACAATCCTAAAGCAGAAGTGGTAAGAGGGTTCCCATGCCCTAAGGAAGAGTGGTTTGGCTACTGCTCTCGCTGTTTTGGAAGATGGGTAGAGGGTCTTCCTCCTCTCCCCGTACAGCTCATCCTGAGGAAGCTCTCCACCACGGGTGAGACCTAGCGGGCTGGAGACGATTTACAGCTGAATGGAGTGGAATTCATGCAACACGCCGACTACGATAATTATCTACAGTTTCTGCTAGCCAAAAGGCTGGGAGTAGTTAGACACGTTGCCATCACCCCGTACATGCTGAGCGACGAAGGAAAGGTGAAGCCCATCAAAGGCGACGACCTTCTGTGGATGTGCCGACTCATCAACACTGGAATGGTAAGAGTATAAGTAAGTACTTCACCCTCTATGCATGATGGAAAATGGGTCGATAGTATTCCCGTTTAGATTCCTACAACATATGCATTTGAATATCTATGTAGATAGGAAACTTTTCTACCAACAGAAGATTGTGTATCTATTCGGTGTGGCGGTGCTAGGAGAAATCCTTAATTCCCCAAACCCTATCATTCTCCCCATACTAGATCACCACCACTCCTTTAATGTTTCCATCTTTATCTTGTTTTAATGTATCCACCCAACTCTGTAAAAATCCACTATGAGCTGCTACTGTTGTTAATATATTATTAAAAAAAAAAATTATAATTTCATGAGTCACTACCATGGCAAGTGCTTCTTTCCCCACATTCAGTGAAAACAAGGGAGAAGATCTCACCACCGACTTTCTGGATGATTTTGACATCGCTTGTGTGGTTTCCAACAAGGATGGCGATGCCTCGTGGCTTCAAATTTTTCCTCTACTGATGAAAGTAGAGGCCAAGTCCTGGTACAATGCTTTGCCCCAAGCTACCAAAAATGCATGGGATGTGTTATGTGCTGCCTTTGTGAAGAGGTTTGGTGGAGGCACAACCTCGGAGAAGCTATGGCAGTTACTGACGGAATTGAAGCAGGGAAGTCTGGTAGAGTGTGCCACCTACTAGTCCAAGTTTGTGGATTTGTGGGAGAGATGTGTTGCCTCACTGAAGGAAGGTAAGAAGCACCTAATTTCCTGAAGAATGACCGTTTCAATGTTGTCCTGTGGTTGCCGTTAAGGAGAAGGAAAAGGGAAGGTTTCCTGCAACATATGAGTTGGCAGTAGAAGTAGCCCACCTTAAAGACAAGAAGCTACACATGCAAGCAAGAGTCAATGAGTCAGATGAATCAAGCTCAGCCCAACTAACCCCAGTGACTGCAACGGCCGCTCATAGAGCCCAACCACAAGAGGCATCAGAAGAGCAACAAGACCTGTTGAGTCGCATCACCACCCAACTCGAGAGTTTATCTGTGCATCTGGTGCAGAAAGGGCATGCACCTGTCAGAAATCCAGAACAAGGAAGAGGACAACGAAGGAAAAACCAAGAGTACCACTGCTATAATTGTGGGGAAGACGGCCATGGTATGTACTACTGCCCACATCCAAGAAGGCAGAATTTCAATAGAGGAGGGAGACAGAATCAAATCTCTTCACCAAGGGCGAGACCACCGCCACCCAAGCAACCAATCTCACCTATTCAAATCCCACCACCAGCCATGCAACCCCAACTAGCCCCATCAGTTCAATTCCTATAGCCACCGATGCAACCTCCGCCACAATCACCACTTACACTCATCCTACACCCACCACCAATTGGTACCCACACACCAAGTATCATTGGTCTTGCAGAAGAGGTCAAGATGAAGATAATAGAAGGAGGATCAAGCGAGAAGTTTGTTCAAAGGACTGAGGCAGTGGAACAAGAGGTTAAAAAATCAAAAGATGCTACCCCAGTGGGGGAGATAAGTCAAGAAAATTGTGTTACAAATGTGAGTACATCTTTAACCCTGGATGAAATAGGCAGGCGTAAGAAGGCGTAAAGTGTTGATTAGGCCTCATCAAAGTAAGAGGAATTCAAAGAGCATGGAAGAAACAAGAGAAGAGGAAGACCAGGCTGCTAGTAAGGCTTTGCAGAAGATGGACAACATATCAAGCAAAGGGGAGAGCTTTGAAAACAGAAGCTAGTGCACCAGCATGGACCAAGGACGGTGTAGCAAGCTAAAGGAATCTTGCATCAAGGAAGTTTCACTAGAGGACCATAACGAAGAGGTAAGCAAGACTGAAGGTTTGGAGTTGGATATTGCTTCAGGGGTTTGGCATCCAAGCAAGACTTTATTGTGTAGTGTCATAGACTTAGAGATGGGTAATGCCTCTAGTCTACTGAAAGGTGTTATAAATTTGGAGATGGGTAATGCCTCCAGTTTATGTAAGGATGTACAGATTAAGTTTGATGATCAATATGCTGCCAACCTTTTATGGGTGTTCCAAACACCTCCACAACACAGCATTGTGTTTGCATGGGATGCATCGGACCTACGGTTATGGTTAACTACTAGAACATATAGAGGTAAGTTCAGCATGGAGATAAGAGTTAAGGAGCCATGGATAGACAAAAGGCTAATAGAATGCAAGAATTAAGGTCTCATTCCCAATTTGGTGCAATTTTTCACAGGCAGTGTATCCTCTCTATGGGGAGAGATAAGTGGGTTACGCTTGTATTTAAGCCGCAAGGTAGATGGCTTACTATCAGCATCAGAAAAGACAGCTGACATGTTTAAGCACACCCAAGAGAAGCATGATGTGCTTGCAGGTTTTCCCAATCGCGACAGTAAGCAAGGTTCTGAAGACAACTGGAGCTCACCACACCAACAAGGGGCCATATATGGTGGATTCTTGGCACACTCTTGGGAATCATAATTGTCAATTCTGTCTTTGCAAGAGCCAAGATGCTCATTTCCCATCTCGCTACCGGTGGTTACAAATTTGGTCCTATTTGGCATACAATTTTTATTATTCGGACACTGCAGACAATGATCCTATTATTCACTTGGGATCCAAGAGGAAGACACTAGCACAAAGTTCTAGAAGCCATCGGCTTCCCATTTAATCAACCGACACTATTCCAAGGAGCAGGCTATCACTCGGACCTATTGCAGATTCATGAATATCCCAAAAATCTCACCAATGGCCAAATGGAATGGCTAGTTCAGAAGGCAACTCGATATCGGCTCCTATAGATCAGATGAAGAAGAATCAGAGTCACAGCTAGAGACATGAATGCCTCTAGCCAAATGGGAGGTCTAATGACGGCCGGTTTTCAAAACCGCGTCCGTGAGAATCATACCCTAAGAAGGGGAGAATGGTGATATGCATTTTTTTTTATTAGCCAATCCATTCCCAAGATACCATCCTAGATTCCAATAGGTAGGGTGCTGAGGTGGAAACTCCGCCTAATTCAAATTCTACTTTTTTGGTTGAATGTTGAGAAAGGAATTCTTTTCTGTTTGCTAATTCCACTACCATTCTTTTGACTGGTTACTGATTCAACTTAAGTTTCCTTAAACATTTTGGAGAAAGAAAAGAACGGGTGCTACCACAATCTATAAGTAATCCAAACTTTTCACCTTGTTGGTCTGCAGTAGTTTGAATGACTGCATATTGTTGGTGCACTCGAGGATTGTTAATTGCAGCAAACATGGTTGCTCTTTCATCTTCCTCATTCATTAGAGTAGGCTCTCCTACTGTTGCATAATCTTGGGCTCCTCTTCCTCTTCCCCTGTCACGTCCTCCATTTCTTCCTCCTCTTTGTAAGTTACCTTGGTTGACTTGAGGTTGGCGGTTAGGCCTAGTCGTAGTTCTAGGGTCTAACTCTTGGAGACAATTGCGCTTGTATTGTCCGATCTGACCGCATCCAAAACATCTTATATCAAGGAAGGTTTGATTCAGAGTCGTTGCAACAGTTACTCTACGTCGTTGACTTCCTTGGTTAAAATTTCCTCTAGATCTTCTTCCATATCTGTTATAGTTGTGATAGTTTTTGGTGGGGTTGTTTCCTTTAGCTGGAGGTTTTTCCATAAGAAGATCATCCTGGATTGATATAGGTATCATGGATTTGAGACGTGTGATGAGGGGCTTATTGAGACCTTGACAAAATTGGGCAATTTGTTGTTACATGGTCATCTGAGGAGCATAACGTGTCGTGAAGACACAAACTTTGTATAGTACTCCTCTAATGAAAGTCCTAGCTGGTATTGACCAAATAATTCATTCATCTTAATGGCTTGATGAGTAAGAGGAAGATAACATTCTATAATGGCATGCTTCATCTTCTACCAAGTTGGTTTATTAGTAGGATCTTCTCTGCAATGTTGTTTCCACCACAGCTTGGCATCTCCACTGAGACGGAACATACCCAACATTGTTTGGTTTTCTTGAGGAGTTCCTGCGGCTATGAAATAATCATCCATAGCCTCTAACCATGCTTCTTTATCCCGTTCTAGATTGGGCCCTTCTCCCTCAGAGATAGGGAGTTGTCCTTTAGTAGTAATTTATTTTCTTGTGTAACAGTGTAGAGGCTATTTATGTGAGGGTTACCCTGTGATTAACTTAGGGAGTTTAGTGTTTACTAAATTTTTCTCTACTTTACTTATTTACCACTTCCTTCAAATTGCAATTTGATCAAACAATAAATCCACTAATGTTTATTCCAATAACATGGCATACAGTATTCCAGGAAAACCCATGGTATATACAATGACTGATGCAAGAAAACTAATATGCACAAGGACATCAACACTTCTACATAAAAAGCCTGTGCACCATGGGTGGGTTGGATACAAGATCACAAAATACAACATATTTTGGCCCTCTAAAGCTAGGACTTACACCCATAGGCCTAATTTGTCTTGGGTAGACTATGGTAGTTACTTGTTTTGTGACACTAAAATACCACCATCTATTGCTATAGTTTTAGTTGGATCTACCGTTCCTATGAAGAAGTATACTTCAATTACTCGAAGCTCCTCAGCCCACTTGAGTCTTTTGAGATTTAAAGCAAACCCTTCGAGCCCTCCCGCATCTATGAGAAAGACTCCACCAGACCTTCCCTAGCTAAATCCCCAAGTGGGTGGGGAAAACATGTAATCCAATAACTTCATTACACTATTCCTTACTGTGTATCTTCGAGATGTGCACGCTCCCATAAACATGATCTCAAAGATCAAAAACTTACGGAAGTCTTGATGGAACTCTTCTTGCACATATGGGGACAATATTTCTCTTTTCTCTTTCTCTCTCACATTTCAATTACACACATTATTAATTTCAGTTGTCAAAACCTAGGTGCTGAGAGCTTAGGGTTGGATGATGAAAGTGGGCATGACGATGATCCAGCTTTTGTGGAGTAGCTAGAGGATGATGATGCTGATACCGAATCGGCCTATGGTGAAGATGACAAGGCTACAAGTTCAAGTTTCTTGGAAACAAGAGAGGAGGATAGAGACATGAGCTGGGAGACAAAATTCAAAGAGTTGGTGCTGGTAAAGGTAAAGTTACCTTGTTATATGCATGAAGATGTGGTGGATGCCACTATGAATGAAGAGCAGGGAAGAGTGTTGGAGCTTGGGAGCAAAGACATGCAGGTGAGGGTGCTATATGGCACAATGATGATGACAATGCTCGTCAAGGTAGTTGTGGAAGGTTCTTTGATTGTACAGCAGGTACAGGGGTTTCCAAAGAAGGAAAGAGTTGTTGTGGCTGAGGAAGAAGAACAGATTGAAGAAAATGGCATGCAAGAGGTATTACAAGAGAAGAGAAGATACAGTTACCTATGGATTGCATAAGAGATGCATTGGATACAGGTTCTTTTGAGCAGGTATGCTTGGATGATGAGGTTGATTGAGGGTTTGATGACCCGATGGGTGAGATGGATAAAGAAACACAAGTACTTGTTGAGAAGGCTCTAGCCAGGATACAAGTTAAAGGTGGCTTTGTGCTTTTTCCACCAACCTTCTACTTGGTAAAGTGCATTGCAATTAAAAAAAAGGCAAAATAGGGTTTCATTGATGAGTGGAACAATGTAATTGACAAAGGCTCTTATGTCGTGCAAGGATTGTATTACAAGCAAGTGGATGCATACACCTTAAAACTAGACTACAATCAACCTGTTGTTCACATACTTTCAAATCTTGTATGTTGTATCAAGATACCCATGAAACACATGCAAAGGAGAAGGCAAATGTACACAATCACATCCAAAGATTATGAAGCAATCTATAACGCATGCCGTTCAGCTTTTGACATGAGCATCATGGTCTTCTGTTCTATTTTGTATCTTGTGTATGCTTACTACTACCACAGTATATGCTAATTGTATAGTAACAAGCTTCTGCAAAGTGTGTGCTAGCTAGCATAAAGCAAACTAGCTTACAATATATGCTAACTAGCATATATTGTATGCTAACTCGCATAGTATATTTTAACTGTATACTATCCACATTGTATGCTAACTAGCATATAGTGTATGCTAACTAGCACAATATATGCTAGGTGGATACTCACTACCATACAATATATGCTAACTAGCATATAGTGTATGCTAACTATCATAGTATATGCTAATTGTTTACTAACAAGCTTCTACATAGTGTGTGCTAACTAGCAAACAATATATGCTAACTAGCATATACATTATATGCTAACTAGAACAACATATGCTAATTGTATACTAAAAAGATTCTACAAAGTGTGTGCTAGCTAGCATACAGTGAACTAGCATATAGTATATGCTAACTAGAATATACTATATGCTGACTTGCACAGTATATGTTAAATGTATACTATCTACATTGTATCAATTATATCAATTGTAACTAGCATACAATATATGCTAACTAGCATACAATATATGCTAACTAGCATATAGTGTATGCTACCTATCACAGTATATGCTAATTGTTTACTAACAAGCTTCTACATACTGTTTGCTAGCTAGCAATCATTATATGCTTACTAGCATATACAATATATGCTAAGTAGCATATAGTGTATGCTAACTAGCACATTATATGCTAACTGTATACTAACTAGCTGCTAGATGGTGTGCTAACTAGCATACAATATTATGCTAACTAGCATATAGTGTATGCTAACTAGCACAGTATATGCTAATTTTATACTAACTAGTTACTATATGGTGTGCTAACTGGCATACAATATTATGCTAATTAGCATATAGTGTATGCTAAGTAGCACAATATATGCTAAATGTATACTAACTAGCTGCTATATGGTGTGCTAACTAGCATACAGTATTATGCTAACTCGCATATAGTGTATGCTAACTACCACAGTATATGCTAAATATATACTTACTTGCTACTTTATAGTGTGTGCTACCTTTAAAAAAAACCCAATCCATAATTCTGTAACAAATAAAAATGGAATAGTAGGAGGCAACTGTTGAAAAGATTATCCCATCATTAATTTCCAACATCAAATAACATTACATAGGGTTTAATTTTACAATGTGAGTCACACCCCCCTAAAAATCTTTAGGCCTCATCATAGGGCATATGTATAGACCGCACTTTTTTGCTGCCTCCTTTTTCTTTGCTTTCTCCTTGTCCTCTGCTTTCTCCTTTTCCTCTGCTTTCGGCTTGTCCTCTGCTTTCTCCTTTTCCTTTGCTTTTTCCTTTCTCTCTTCTTCTAGGTCGCCTCTCTGCTGCCCCTTTTCTTCTCTTTCCCTCTCCAACCTAGATTTTTCCTCTCTCTCGTATGCTAGGTCAGCTTCCATTTGTTGCTCCTTTTCTTTTGTTTCCCTCTCCAGCCTAGCTTTCACCGCTCTCTCTGCTTCTAGATCAGCTTCCATTTGCATGTGCCTTCTATTTGACTTTACCAACTATTTGAGGACTTCATCAGAGAAGTTATCAGAGCCTGTATAACAGGTATTTTCAGCCACATACACTGCCCGATTATCCGACAACAGCCAAAGAAAAAGCCAGTCTTTCATAGTTTTTATTAGAAACTGCTCCCCCTCCTCAGCACTCTAGTCCTCTAGCTTCAAAGAAATGAGCCAAGCTTGTGCTGAGTTCTGAGACACTTTGTAGAGGCTATCATCGGTTAGAAGCGTGTTTTGGGAATTGTACGTCGGAGCGTATTTCCAAAACACTGCTAAATCTCTCTTAAACACATGTTTATTAAAGATATGCTAGAGTTGCCTCTTGCACTGCTCTTGTACAAGAATATCGATAATCCTTAGCACCTGCAATTTAAAAACAACCCTGCAAATAGTCATGACTTTACATTGCATGCTTGTGCTCCAAATATACACACTGAAGAACTGAAGACACCAGTCCAAAAACTTGTGGCTGTCCTTGCGATAGAACACATGCCGGCCTTCTACATTATATTTTATCATTTCATCTACATATGCAGGGGGATTTTCGCCAAAATGAGTCTCTACCACCCTTACCAAAATACCATTGAGATCTAGTAAAAAGCCCTTTCTTCATCACACAGTCGCTTAGGCACCCATATTGGGTCTGGAGGAGGATACCATTTAGCATATATAACCTCCTCAGATTGGTGAACATAATTTAGGCACTCAAAAATTCTATGGGCATGTTGTGAATATCGTTCGAGCCGCTTTCAATCTCCAATTTTGTCTCATTATCTGCTTGGCTTTGCGGACTCGCCTTTTTGAAGCTTTCTTCCATTGCATGGCTGCATTTACATAAGGCAAGGAAATTAATGTCAGTTTCTCTTCCTTTGCAAATAAACAACAATAGAAGTGAAGAAGTTCATAGATTGGCAAACAATTATAATGGACTGCTGCTCAATATTATATTACACATACATTTTCACCAGTAAAATAAAAAAAGTTGCAATGTCAGCCACAAGAGGCATTAATTTTTCAAAATGGCATAGCCATAAGAGTGAAGGGCACATGTATGGGAACACTAAGTAAAGGCCAAACAACTGAACCGTGACAGTCGCCTGCTTACAATACAGAATCTAAGGAAAGGTCGTTGACACATTTTTTTGCAAGCTCTTGAGCGGGTGGCTTTCTTTTCACCTTTGGTGCTTTCAGATTTGTCCTCCATCTTCTTTGGGGAACCATAGCCATTGCTTGCAGTTTCTTCAGGTACCTCTTCAAGGCCCACTTTTCTCTTTGCCTTAGCCTTTTACAAAAAACCCTTGAGAGAGCTGTTATCACCAACTTCCTGCAGGTCCTCTATGCTGTTAGTCTTCAAAGATTCCCCTGAGGCACTAGCACTAGCACTAGCCATTGTCTGCTGAGAAGTTTTTACTATTTCAGTTCCAGCACACATGTTATCACCTACTTCCTACGAGTCCTCTATGCTGTTATTCTTCAATGTTACCCCTAAGGCATTGGCACTAGCACTAGCCATTGTCTACTGATAAGTTTTTACTGTGTCAGTTGCAGCAGGCATGTTATCACCAACTTCCTGCGGGTCCTCTATGCTGTTAGCCTTCAATGTTTCCCCTGAGGCATTGGCACTAGCACTAACACTAGCCATTGTCTGTTGAGAAGATTTTACAGTGTCAGTTGCAGCAGGCATGGCAGTCGAAGGGTTCTCAGTTGCAGCCCTTCCCTTACCTTTGGTGTCATGCACACTACCCACATCATGCAGAGGCTTTGAGAGGCCTGCAACAAAAAAATATGTGATTACACCTTTTACAAGCATGTCATGTATGCTACATAGTATGTTTGATATGCTGACTATGTGTGCAGCTAGGCCAATATGCTAATTAGCATTTTCGTGTGTATTAGCTAGCATAATCATAAATGCTAACTAGAAAATCAAGTATGATAACCAGAATACTAGGTATGCTAGGCAGTAAACCTTATAATCTCTAAGAAATTCAAGTGTACCCACAAGCTTCTGTGTGCTTGCTAGAGGACATCATATGCTAATTAACATATCCAACATGCTTAATAACATATCAATTATGCTAATTAGCATATCCAACTAGCATACTGGACATGCTAATTAGCATATCCTATATGCTAGCTATCATTCCAGCTTGCATATCAGGTATGCTAATTAGCATATCCAATATGCTAACTAGCATATCTAGTACGCTAACTAGAAAAACTTATATTCTCTAAGCTAATCCAATATGCTCCAAAATGCTTACTAGCATATAAATTTTGGTAATTATCATATCCAACATGCTTAATAGCATACCAAGTATGCTAACTAGCATGTCCAGTATGCTAATTACTATACTGGATATGCTAATTATCATATCTTATATGCTAACTAGCATACTAATTATCATATACTTTATGCGAACTAGAAAACCTTATAATCTTTCCAATATGCTCCAAAATGCTTACTAGCATATAAATATTGCTAATAAACATATCCAACATGCTTAATAGCATAAGAAGTATGCTAACTAGCATATTCGGTATGCTAACTAGCATATCCATATGCTAATTAGCATATCTTGTATGCTAATTAGCATTCCAACTATCAATCCAATATGCTAACTAGCATACTGGCTAATTAGCATTCAATATGCTACCTCCAGTATGCTAATAATCATACCCAATATGCTTACTAACATACTGGATATGCTAGTTAGCATCCACTCATCTAACTAGCATATCTAGTGTGCAAGTTATCATACTATATACACTAATCAAGTAGGCCTACTAGCATATCCAATATGCTATCTAGTATACTGACAATTAGCATATCCAATATGCTAGTTGTCATACTATATATGCTAACTAGCATATATAGTATGATAACTAGCATACCTGGCATGCTAATTAGCATATTCATTATGCTAAGTAGCACACCTTTTATTCCCAATATGATCAAACTTGAAGACTATATGTCCTGTATGCTAGCTAGCAATCATACATTCAACCATGTGGTAGGTATGCTTCTGCAGGAGGGAGCAGCACAGGTGGTCCGAAGGGAGCATGTAGCAGCAAACCAGAGAAAGTGATAGTTATGCTCACAAGGTAGCTTGACCATTGCAAGGAATGGTTGGACCTCAAGGGGCAAACCACAACCACTACACAAGTTTGTTCTGATGTTGTCTTGCACCTCTTTATCCTTCATAAAACTAGTGACGGGAGAAAAGCGAGACACAGACCCCGACGGCCTCTAAAACACCGGGAGCCGATGCACGCCACAAGCCAGTCACGGTAAAGCAAACAGGGGGCACCACCTAGATTTGAGTGGCTAGGACACAGACAATGGTGATTTAAAATATCACGAATTCTACACACACATAGAGAGAGAGAGAGAGATAGAGTGAGAGAATAGAGAGAATAGACAGGTGATGAAAACCCTGGGGGGGTGTGAGGGAGAATTATTCTCTTGCCATATTTACAGCAACCTTATTTCCAACGAGGTGGCACATCATGGTGATAGAGAGGCAGAGGAGAGATAGTGAACGTACTTGGTGCGTTCTCTAGAGATGACTCACTGACATGAAAACTTGCTAACATGAGTGTGTGTGCATTGATCGTTGAAGTCGAGACGTGGACATCGCTTCCTTTACATCATACAATTTCCAAAGCAAACCACTATGCTAAGTCCCCTCCCTTGTGATGCAAATGTTGCCAATTCCTCTCAACAAAATACTACCAAGTGCTGACCTCTCATGAACTTGCCCCCCCCGGTAGTGACCTCTCAGTGCCTTTTTATAGGTGTTGGCTGCTTTAGATTAGGATAATCTGGTGTGCTTAGGGTAATCTAATCAGGGGAGACAAAGCAAGGTGGTGGGCCCTGGGTGGTTGACCCTTGCTTTGTCTTGAGAAATATCAAAAGGAAAACCTCTAAGTGGGCCTTTGTGACCATCACCTAGAGAGATGAGAATTTACAAGTTGGGATCTTTTTACAAGGCTTGGGTGGAAACTGAAAAAATGATGATAATAACCTACGGTTAATTGAAGAGGGCGTCGTGGTCACATGATGCTGGTAAATAGCAGCTTTGTCGGTGCATTGATGTAGCACGTTCGTCACTTCGGGGTCGGTCGGGGCATGCCTTCGGCGCCTTTGCTCTCTTTGGTGTCGGTGTCGCGTAATTTGGGTCGTCCTCCTTCTTGTTGATGTCGTCGTTACCGGTGAATCCTTTGTTTTTATATTTACCATTGGTGTGTGCATTTATGCATGTGTGTATGTATGGGTGCATGTGCGTATGAGTGGGTAAGCGGGTTTGTGTGTATATATATGTGCGTGCGCGAGCGTACGTGGGAGCGGGGAGGGAAGCATTATATATATATATATATATATATATATATATCTTTTTTGATGGTTCACTGCTAGCGACACAGAGGCGGGGAGAGGGATGGAGTGAGAGAGAGAGAGAGAGAGAGAGAGAGAGAGAGAGAGAGAGAGAAAGAGTGCGCGAGCGTATGTGTGTGTGTGTGTGTGTGTGTATGGTGTGTGTACAATTCGGGTGCGGTGCCTGCACAGGCTGAGAAGAGAGAGAGCGCGAGGAGCGGCCGCCTGCGGGGTTGTGGGTGTGTGCACGAACACGAGTGAGAGAGAGTGTGGGTGAGGTGGTGAGGGAGGGTGAGAGGATAGGGTGTGTGTGTGGTGTTTCCTCAAGGGGTGCCCGCATGGGCTGGGTCCGGGGTCGAGGGCGAGCATGGCGTAGGCGGTTTTGATAGAGGGCGCAAACGGGGGCAGGGAGGGTTTAGTCAACGAGGTGGGGGGGTGTTATAGAGAGAGAGAGAGAGAGAGAGAGATTGTTCCTAACGGTGGGTTCCCACCATGGGGAAAAAAGAGAGTGAGAGAGGGTGTGAGTGGGGTGAGGGAGGTTGAGAGGATAGGGTGTGTGTGGTGTGTGGGGAAGGGAATTGAGAGAGAGAGAGAGAGAGAGAGAGAGCTAGTGGATTCCTTCCATGGCTTGCGGGAACGCTCTCCCAAGAGAGAGAGAGAGAGAGAGAGAGAGAGAGAGAGAGAGAAGAGAGAGAGAGAGAGAGAGAGAGAGAGAGAGAGAGCTAGTGGGGGGGAAGATAGGGGGGGGGGGGGGGGGGGGGGGGGGTTAGGTTGGTGGTCCGCCATGGTTGGGGAAGAAAACAGGGGGGAGGGGGGGGGTTTAAGGCCGAAGGGGGTGTGGACGAGAGGGGAAGATGGGTATAATACGGTGGCCCGCCGGGGCTGGGGTGCAGACGAGCAAAGAGAGAGAGAGAGAGAGAGAGAATATTTGAAAGAGAGAGAGAGAGAGAGAGAGAATATACAATATCTCTGGCGGCCGGCCAGAGGGTGTGATAGAGGTATCTCATCTTATGCGCCCACTGGGCCTGGTGATGCAGCGGTAGAGTAAGTGAGAGAGAGAGAATTGGCGGAGCCGAGCAGTAGGAGAGAGAGTCTGTCTTCTGGCGGTAATGGAGAGGTGTGGCCAAATTGGTGGTGCCCCACTAGTGGTTAAACCTAGAGGGGTGGTAAATGTTAAAGAACTTCCCTTTTTTGTTTTTTTTGTTTTTCCTTTGGTGATATGCCAATTTTTTTTACCCTACTATAAGGGTAGAAGCCTCAAAGAAAATGCTTGAGGAAATGGAAGCCCAAACCAAAGCCATATGACAAGATATCCAGGCAGCTAAGGATCATCAAAAGCATTATGCAGACCAAAAACCATCCGATCAAATCTTCAAACAAGGAGACAAAGTCTTTCTTCAAGTGCGTCCAAAAAGAAACAATCTATCTTAGTCCCAGTTATTGCGGTCCTTATGAAATAATCAAGGTCCTCAGTGATAAGCCTAGAAATTAAAGATGCCCGAACATAGCAAAGTTCATGATGTATTTCACGTCAACCTACTAAAACCCTACATCCCAAATCCCAATCATGCATTCGAGGACAAATAGATTGTAATGCAACAACAGGGAGTGCTTGAACTTTAGCCAGATTGTATCCTCGAAACTAGAGAAAGAACTCTTAGAAATAGAGTAATCAGGAAACATTTGGTAAAGTCTGAATTTAATCTTCTTAGTCTTAAATTAAGGATAATTATACTAATTAAGCTAAAATCAGTACAAGGTAACTATCAAAGCTTGATTAGGTTTTTAAGTAGCTAGGAAAATGATATCATAATCTTTTGATTAGTTTTCGTAATTATTTGGATAGAAATTAGTTGTTTTTAATTATAAAACTAATGGAAAACCTACTTAATTAATTCAAAATCTCCTAATTTAATTATCAAAATTAGGAAAAATTGCTAGAAACATGCATAATTACCTCATTAATAAAAAATTAGTCTAAGTATTTAATGAAAAAAGTTAACTATTTTTAGCCACAAAGTTAAGGGGGAAACTAGTAAACTAACTTAGATAATTATGTGATATTTATCAAAGTTAGTATACATCATAATTAAGTTGTGATTACTATATTATGCTCAAAAAGTTACTCTAGCTATTTAATTAAGCCAAAATAGACTAATTGTAGCTAAAAATAAAAGGGGAAAATTATCTAATCAAGTTAGATAATTATGAGATATTTATTAGAGTTATTATACACCATAAGTAAGATGTGCTAATTATATTTTGGTCAAAAAGTTAATCTAGCTATTTAATTAATTAAAATAGAGTGATTTTAGTTGAAAATAGGAGGAAACTAGCTAATTAGCTTGGATAATTACAAGGTAATTACCAGAGTAAGGAAATATCATTACATACCTAGGATAGTTATAGCATAATTATCTAATTAGTTTAATAAATTATAATAGATCAAAAATCCTATTTTAAGCTAAAAATTAAATAGGATAAACATAGATTATTCTTAAAAGTTTCTAGAAAATTTATTGGAAGTATAAACCATTGATATAAATCTGAGGAAATTCAATATTTAAGAGATAATTAATATAATAAATATTAAGTAAAAAAATAAGCAGATTTCAAGTTTAATAAAGATAGGAAAACAGTAGGGGAAATTTGGACTCACAAAGGGGCCTTATAAGGAGTTTGACTTCCTCTCTCATGTCCAAAATGGGCGTGCAATAAAATTTTTGCAAATCAACTCTGAACTTGGCGGAGATTTGGCAGTTAGAATCTACTCTTCAAGCTCTTTCTATTGATATATAGCACGCCACGAGATTCCTCATATTTTGAAAGATTCTATATTTTATTCTTTAGATTCTAGATGGAGTTGTCACATCACAATCTGGATTCTATAGGGAGTTAATAAAAAATAAAATCTTTCAAAATATGAGGAATCTCGTGGCATGCTATTTCAATAGAAAGAGCCTGAAGAGTAGATTCTAACTGTCAAATCTTCGCCAAGTTCAAAGTTGATTTGCAAAAAATTTACGGCACGCCCATTTTGGACATGAGAGAGGAAGTCAAACTCCTTATAAGGCTCCTTTGTGAGTCCAAATTTTCCCTAATGTTAGAAAAAAGATGCAAAAATTATAAGAAATTTATGGGAGCTTATAAAACCCTTAAGGAAGCTATGATAAAGGTATCTTATCCATGTAAGAAAATAAGAAATTATTATGTTGAGAAATTACCATCTAGGACTACAAATTTAACCTTAATTGGGTTAAAAAGAGGAATTAAATTAAATACAAAGGTTAAATCAAGATTTTGGATGATGTACCTAATACATAAATGTCCTTTTTTATAAGGATAAGAAGTCATGGCACCAAAAAGGACCCGAGTCAAACCTCAATCTGATGATGAGGGTAGTATTCCTAAAAGAGCTAGAGCGTCGCATAACAACGAAGCCGGTCTTAGTAGTAGGCCTATTGATGAGAGCATATAGGCCCCTGCATTGCAACAAATGCCCGACCAGTACCAGGTGGGTCTTCGTTATAGTTAAGTTTAAATAATTCAAGTTTTTCTTTAAATATTAACATTGCATACGTAAAGAGGGAGTAAGGAATTAGAAAAGTAAAACTGGCTGAAACGGAAGACATCTTTCAAGATATCAACATGCACTTGTTTGTAAATTAGGAAGGAATTGTTTGGGATAAGGCTAGTTGACTTAGGAAAGAATGATTGGTCATCCTTAAGACAACTTTGTTTAAAGACACAGGTGATTCCTTGGAATATTTTCACTTTAGGTGATGAGTAATGATGGCTTGTCAGCCATGGATGAGTCGATTTTCCCCATGTATGTGGAGTCTGTACCTTCTACATGTGTACGTTTGTGGTTACTACTTAGGGTATCGTTTTTATCCTAGGGGAACCGCCCGCTTGTATGGGCAATTGGTTTGGCGTATGGGCGCCCCGAACTTTGGGTGATGGGTTTCCACCGTGTTTATAAATAAGGAAGGGTGCTGTTTGTTTCACCTATGTATAGGTGTGCTTGAGACAAGTGGAGTACGTGTCAGGATTGTCAAGATATATTATAAGTGACCGTACCTTGTCTTAAGTATAAAGATGTTTGTTTTCTAAAAGATTGTATTCAATATTGATTTCCATGACTTGTCTTAATGAATTACTGTGCGAAAAAATTAAAAATGAAACCATTATTTTAAATGTTAAAACACAAGGGGTAGTAATTAGGAAACAAAAGAATCATGTGTGAGTGCGGAGTTGTCAGTGGGGATTGACTAAGGCTATCAATCATGGATGGGTAGAATTGATTAGGCAGGTAACTATCCATTCCCATGCACTAAAAGCATTTAGAATACTTCTCCAATTGGAAGAGGAGTTCACCAATGGTTGTGCCCTCACATCTGTTAGGGGGGAAAATGCGTTGGCTGAGAATACCTTAGCCCAAATTGTGGAAGCTATAGGGCTGAAAATAATTTTGGATTTTTAAGATGTTGTCCCATTTCCGTTGTGAGACAACACTAGGTATTCTTCTAGGTCTATAGACCCAAGCAATTGTCAATGGTAAAGGTCTATTCTCTGGATCCTTCTTACTTAGAGACTCTAACTTTTAGTAGACCTAGAGACCTATCAAGGACCCCATCCCAATTTTGGTATTGGTGGGTTGGGGATCTCACACCAGCGCCCAAAAGAAATGCCCCTATAGGGTAAAGGAGCCTGTTTAGAAGCACCGAACTTGGGCGACGGATTCCCGATCATCTACAACACCATTTTGATCGTGGAAAGGTGAAGATGGAAGATCTGCACAGTACCTCTGTCCAGAAGAAGTCTGAGCGTGATTGACAGCTCAATGACGCAGTACGAAGCGAAGTTCGAAACTGTGTAAAAAAAAGGGGTACCACTTTCAGGATTGCCAGGGGGGGATGTAGATTCATTGCGCCAACAAGGCTCGAACTTCAGATCGGATGGCGAGGATGCTACCATGACTGAGCTAACCACAAGGGCACCAGTCGTCGCATGCCTCTAAACTGGAACCAGAAGGGATATTTTAAACGGGGTAGACTCGTCTCTGTGCAGGGGGGCGCCTTTTTACTGGCTCCTCTACCCTATAGCTCAGGGTATCCACAACACCCTTGTCCTCTCGGAAAACATCTCCAAAAAACACTTTCCTGAATAGACCATTGCTTGCACACCTCTAAACTCAACACACCCTTTATAGGATCATAACTCAACACACACCTGCAAGTGCCATCGTTTCCTTCATTCACATGCACTCAAACACCACACACTCTCTCTCCGTTTGCACACATAACCATCGTGGGAACGCACACGCCGACACACACCCAAAAACACCCTATACAAGAGCAAAAGAGAGGGGGGGAAAGGGAGTTGACACCACAAAAACAACGGACTTCAAGGGGGTTTTCCATTCATCCATGAAAAACTAGTACAACCTTCTTTACAACACCATAGATGCACCTCAGCTTTCGAGAACATCAGCTCAACGCACCCTCTGTGGCTTCCTCGCACCCAAGCATACACCTTCCGTAGAGGTGACACAGTGCCTCCTTGACTCCTCGATCCAAAGGAAAGACCCCGTTGTGGGCTCACCCCACACACGATAGAGCTCCAAGGAACAAGCCCCTCCAAAAGCTCTCACCTTGTCCCCAAAAAAGGAAGCCCTCTCCTTATTCATTTTTTTCCCCACATGTACCCCCCCTTTTTTTTTAACTCTAACGGGGAAGGCGCCGTCGTTGCTCCCCTTCTTCTTTTTTCCTTCTTTCCCTAAAAGATGGCTTCACAACTCTTTTCTTAAAAAAACCATTATGGCGGCAGTCTACCCTATTTCTCACTTAAGTCTCAACCTTTTCCTTTCTTTTAACAAACTGCAGCCACCATTTACTTTTAAATTTAGGCTACAACCAAGGATTTTCCAAGCATGGGCTTTGCATGTTTTCAGTGCTTCGTGCACTCGGCTTCGCCAAACACCCATCTCATCGATGACTGGAACTCCATCTTGCCAGTTCAAAAACCACAAAAAATTTGTTGCACTCGAACCTTTTTGAGCCTATCAACTGAGGCCGCCAAAAATCAAAAACAAATATGTGACCGCCCCACATTCACCTTGGCATATCTGGCCGCCCGTGATGTTAATTTGCAATCCGTCAATTTCTATTGACTCCACGCAGTGCATGCTACCTTCCCGAACCTAGTCAAGACCATAAAAAAACCTCATGTCACATCTTTTAATGTTGACAACTTAGCACACACCCAGCCCTCGACAAATCTTCAATTGGCCATAGCTTTCTCATTCAAGACCCGATTCACAATCCAAAAAGACAGCGTGCTCACAGCTCAAGCATTGCATATCTATCTACCCATTTTAGCTCGGTCCACTTGTCCATATTAGCTCTACCTGTTGGAGATTTGCAAAACCTTCTAACTTCAAACTAGCATATCTTTCACATTGTGGCTCCGTTGGACGAACCGTCTGGACGGGCTCCTAGAGAATCCCCAAGACCACATTCTAGAGCACCAACTCAACATCTCAGACACTTTGATTTCCATCCCAATTAGCCCACTATGGAGGCCTTCCATGCCTAAAAACCCACTTGAAGTATATATTTCAAGTGCCACTATCCTGCCCAGGGCTTTTATACCCACTTTAGTGTTGGGTTCCACATTTATAGGAATCCATAGCCTTGCATAACACGCTTACTAGCTTGAACCAACTTTGGTTGCACCAACGTGCACTACATAATTAGCATTTTTACTTTGCACCTGACTACAAGACAAAATGTTTAACTAGATCCATAGCCTTGCATAACACGCTTACTGGCTCGAACCAACTTTGGTTGCACCAACATACACTACATAATTAGCATTTTCACTTTGCACCTAACTACAAGACAAAATGTTTAATTATTCACATTGCTTTTATGTAGCTTGACCGAAACATTATCCTCCGGCTTGCACAATTGAACGACACCCATACACGATTATCAAGTCGGTACTGCAGTTCAAATTTATAGTCTATTGATGCTTTCTGTATCTTTTGAGTTTGCCAAAGCTTCCTTAAGTTTAGTTCACCCACATTTTAGAACATGTAACACTCTCTCTCTCTCTCTCTCTCTCTCTCTCTCTCTCTCTCTCTCTCTCTCTCTCTCTCTCTCTCTCTCTCTCATGTTCTATGAGAAATAGAGGAAAATTGACTACACTTGATTGAGAATAAGATGGGTCCACAGTGTAGACACTAAATAGTCAATACAATTAGGCTGAATGAAAATTTGCAAGCAACTACCAAAGAAGGTTAAGGAGAAGGCTAAGCTCTAGCCCTTTTTCTTGATTCGATTACCTTCTTTAGTAACCCTTTGTTGTATAGGGAGCACTATGGGACACGACTTGCTTCTTCCCTTTGAGGGCCATTCCAAGGACCATCGACTGCACCACCTTCAAATGGATACACCACGACTCATGACATCCCTCCCGCTTGCGACTGACACCAAGACAGGATTCCTCCTGCTCTTTGATGCCAACTCAAGGGGGTGATAACATTCACCTTTTCTCATATGGAACCCGTTACCCTGAAATTATTTTCTTATCAATTCAACTTCTAAACCGAAGCCATAAGACTGAATTTGAACTCTACCTTCTAGGGTCAAATGGTGAGAGTTCTCTAATTCACCCTTGGTTCAAGGTCACTAACTCTTTTTTCCCGGTTATGACCAAGCACAATTGTGAGTGTGTTTCGTGAGAAGAGTGTATTTACTACCTACATGAGTCCCTCGTTCCTAAGTTTGATCCCCACTCTATAGATCGGAACCTCTTTCTCCGGCATTCTTGACATAATTTAATGGTCAACATAAAATTGGGTTCAACTTTTTAGCCAACAAATTAACCCTCTGGAATACACTCTCCCACCTAACGGTTTGATAAATACACCTTCCTAATGTAATACTATGATACTAGAAAACAATATTTTAAATATGTCAAACCAAGAATACATTTCAAGCTTTTGAAAGCAGCATGCAAACTATTGCATACCCTTGCAAGTGTGTATTTATCAAGTCATTTCCACCTGTTTCCTTTTTATAATACTTTACTTCATTTAGTATTATTAAAGTTATCTAGTTATCTTTCAAGCAGTCACATAAACTTCTATATGCATATCCATATCCTCGACCCAGGACTTGGATATCATGTTCCCTCTACCACGTGTGGAGGCGATGCCTTTACACATGTTTCAATTCTTATTTTTCTTTATATTATTTGGGAAAGGATTACAATTAATCTACTTTAAGCTCCCTTTAAATAACTATTCAAAGAAGCAGAGGAAAGGTATGGCTGATGAGGACAATTATGAAATAGCCCATTTAGGTTCCTACCATTTCCAAGGTTCTTTTTTACCAAACAATTGTAAGATTCATTAATTAAACCACGTCCTCCTCCCTTATCTCATCCTTCTTGCAATCCCTTTTTCTTTCCTTCTTTTCCCATCGGCATGAGTCCTATTCAGACTGGGCCGATTTTCATACGCATTTGTGAGTCTCGCCAGGACACACTCTCATTCAATCCCAATTCTAGGGCATTGTATGAACTCTAGCTCAAAATATAGACCAATGGTTATTAGTCCTAGACAGAAAGGACCATCCCCCATTGCATCACACAGGTAAACACTTGGCCGACCTTTTTTCAAACATGTAAGATAAGTTTCACACTTAAAAATTCTATGTTATGCTAGACCTACCCACGTCAAATCTTCTCCGTAAATTTTTTATCCTAGTTGAAATTTAGAGTGAGTTTCTTGAGTCATAATCATTAAATAAGACCTTAAGAAATACAATAAGTCTCTTGGGAGTTTAAGGTTTTGTCCAGACGTAAGTTTCAAGTTAGCAATTGGGCGAATCACATTTGTTTTCTTTGCATCACTTGTCATACATGGGACATCTTCATGAAAAAGACAAGAGTTTTATGTTCAAGAAGCACGGTCATCACTTTTGTGAAGCTATGCCCTTACTCCTCCCATATCGTAATTGCAAAACAAATTTGGAAGAATACAAACTTGAAAATAACAACGCATATGCTCTTTATGATGATCTTCGCTTTAGTGTGTACCATGAATTGCAAACATAGAACTTTAGTGCACCAAATTGCAATCGTAAATGTCTTTTGAGTGATTATGTAAGAGTCGATGCTTGATTGTGTAAAAGTAGAACCATTCAATAATGATAATATAAAGGTAAAATGAAAAGTTCCTAAGAGTGGGTATGCTATTGTAGTGAAAATGCTCATGCAATTAAATATGAATGGTTAACAAATCCTTCTTTGAGATGGGATTTAGGCATACTTGCCTACCATGGAGAGGATTAATTTTGTATAGCTAAGATCGGTTTCAAGATTTAGGATTTTCCAATTTACAAGAGGTGAGGGAGAATAACCCTACTTGGAAGGGAGATCCTCTTTCAAAGAAAAATCCTTTAGCTATGATAAAATGTTTCTTCAAAAACTAAACTCCCTCTTGAGAGAATTAGTCATTAACTTAAGTATGTCACTATAACTTTTATACACCCAATTTGTGCAGAATCAAGAAAATGTTGTGAGCCTTTCATGAGAGCATTTCTTTCTAGAAATTATAATTTCTCTTTTGGAAAATAAGGTTAGTTCCAAAAACAATTCCATTACTTAGCTGCCTTTGACTTATGGAATTTACCTTTATAAGAGTAATTTAGGTAAGAGAATAAAAGTTAGTTAAAAACCAATAAAAAGTTTTATGCAAGAGATTAAGGGATAACTAAAGATATTAGTCACCACTATTTATGCATACTATGTAAGTGAATATGATCTCCAATTACCTGTGGTTAAAGAGAGTGATTTCTACTCTCTCTACGTCATATTAGTATGGTAATCTAAAAAACTTGAAATAGCATCGTGGTTAGTTGTTAACAATGTGGTTAGTTATGATTAGTAACGAATCGTAGTTAGAAAGAAAAAAATAAAATTAAGAAGTTGTTCTTTTTTTCCAAGCAAACAAGGGAAAGGCTTGTAAGAGCTTAAGCATGAATTTAAGTAAGCATGAAAGGTAAATCACTTTCAAGAAAATGCAATAGCATAAAGAGAATAAGAAAATGTTACCTTAGTGTGCATATGGTATAGCCTTCTCCTTGCTTTGGACATAGTCGACTCTCTCCCTCTTCACCTTCACTTGAAGACCACCAATTTTTCTACTTGGATTGAGAGAAAGCAATGAGATAAAGGATAATGGACGGCTTGAGGACTAGTAGAGAGGATAGGGAAAGTGTAGAGTGAAGAAGAAGATCAAATTTTGACAAATTTGATTAGGGTTTTGGTCATGGCTTCTTTCGGAGAGAGGTGTGTATGAAAGAGGCTTGGCTATGGCTTTCTCAAGCTTACTCTCAAGTTTGCACCTTCAGAAATGAAGGAGGGAGTGTAAAATGAGAAGAAAATCCATCTTTTTATGCACATTTTAGATAAGTTCCTTCACTTATCCTGATAGTTTATCTTCTTTATGAATAAGTTCTTTCTACTTATCTTGATAACTTATCTTGCTTTTTAAAACATCTTCAACAAGTTACTTACTTACCTAATCCTTACCTTCTCTTTTCCTTTAGCCTTACCTTTTTTTTATTTTCCTTTACCCTTATCTTTTTTCCTTTATGCTATTTTTCTTGAGATGAAAATCTAATTTCTCATGCATTTATTAGGCTCATGTCCCCATCGTGTAAGCTGAAAGTTACTCGTGGGTAAACTTTGAAGCTAGGATTTAGACTGGATTTATTCGAGTATTTTTATTATTATTATTATTATCATCATTTTCTTTTTCTTCTTTTAAGTCGGTGGTTTAGAGATTGGCCATGCACAAGAGCTAGGAGGAGGCCTTACAAACTTCTCAACAAAAAGAAAGAGATGTCCTGACCTCAAAACAAATAAGGAAGGTGGTAAATCCTAATCTATAAGTTACAGCTTTATCTTCTTTGTTATGCTAGTTCTTTCTTTGCTAGCTGGCTCATTTATATAAGGCACAATCTCTCCTTCTTTCTTACAGTATTCTTACCTCCATATTTCTCCCTTCTTTCCATCTTTCTGCCAACCTCTTCTAAGGTTTATCTCTTTTAATCCTTTAGGTTGTCTCTTTGCTCATTTACTTACTTTGTGGACCAATGGTAAGAGCTAATTTTACATGTGGCCATTCCTCATCTTCAACAAGTAAGTGAATCTACTAGGAGAGATTTTGTGGAGTGATATGAGTGTCTGTTCTTCTCTCCCTTGAGAACTTCAATAGTGTTGTCGTGCCGTTCCACTTCCATGATGGAAAAAAGAGCAAAGAAATGCAAGCTAAGCTTCTTTGAAGACTGCACATTTATTGAGCAGTGATCGGGGCTTGTTAACAAGCCAAGTTTAATGCTAAATGTATGCCAGATGCGTCTCTAAAGGGCCAGAATTTATGTTTTAATGCTAAAAGTGGGTATATTTGAAGTGATAAGAAATGGGAGTTTATGGACTAGAATTGTAGTGCTCAAAATTCTCTACAAGACTATCTTTACGGCTCGTCAATTGGAGCTACAATGAGGAAGTTATGTCAAGTTGAAGTTTGAGGCAATTGCAAATCTGTACTGGATTGGGCAGCTCTGCAGATGAAGGGTCAAGGGTGAAGTAAGTGCATGGACCTGAAGTGCTCATCTTGTGGAACACGTTGGTCTTTTCATATTGGCAATCGGAGCTGTGGTTGCCAAGATATTGGCATTTTAAGTTTCCTCGAGGGCCAATTCCGTAAGAGCTTGGTCGCCTCGGTGAGTGTGCCAACTGGGAGTTTTGGCTTTTAACATGGTTCTAGAATGCGGTGCGCTTAATAGGCTAATAATCAAACAAGGAGCATTGCCCAAAATGTCATCTCTTGCAGTGCATTGATAGCGGGGTATACTGCCAGCAGCATTACGATAATCTACATGTATTCCAAATGTGATGTACTTCATAAAGCACAAAAAGTGCTTGAAGAGCTTCGTGTCCAGAATGTCATTTCTTGGAATGCAATGATTGGGACATATACCAAACAGAGGTAGCAAATGCAAAGAGAGGACAACTCTCCAAATGCAATCATGTACGCTTGTATCTTGAAGGCAAGCGGCACCATGCAAGATTAAATGGGTAGCAAATTTCACGATTATATTTTCAATCAAGGGTTGTTGCAGATAAATGTGATCTATGCCATGCCATGGTTGAAGTGCATTCCAAATGTGGTGCCTTTTGAGGGCCGCCCGCCCAATGAGTCAAATGGTCACCCAAGGGCCAAATTAAATCGGTCGCCCAATGTAAGAGGGAAGGGGGGTTAATGAGTGTGAATAGGAGGGGGGGAAATAAAGAAACAGCGTGCAAGTGCAGTGGCAGTGTGGTGCGAGCAAGGAGCACTTGTGTAGAACCGTATGGCACTCAGATGAGCTTGCATCAGAAGGAAGACTTGCTAAGCATGTCCTGCCGCCCCCTTTTGGCCCTCCTCTTGGTGGTTTTTGTGTTGTTTCATCTAATTGGCTGCCACATTATTGACTCGTTTCATGCACCCCTAGCAATGATGGTGTCGTTGTTTCTTAGGGGGAAGGGGTTTTTAATTAAAAAGGACATAAGGGGTGGAGAAAACAAGGTAACGAGCAGAGGATAAGGTGCGTAGGGAAGGAGAATAAGTGGAGGATAGGGGACATAGGGGATCTATTTTCTTAAATTCTATTTTCTTTTAATGTCTACTCAAACAAGACCTTCAGAAATACAACGAATCTCTTGGGAGTTTAAGGTTTTGTCTCGACGTAAGTTTCAAGCTAGCCCGTCTTGACCGAGTCCCATTTTTTTTCTTTGCATCACTTACCATCCATGGGGCATCTCCATGGAAACAACGGGAGTTTTATGTTCAAGTACCATGGCCATCACTTCCGTGAAGCTATCCCCTTACTCCCCCCATATTGCAATTGCAAAAAATAAATTTAAAAGAATACAAATTTGAAAAGAACAATTACAATTCATATGCTCTTTATAATAATCTTTGCTTTAGTGTGGACCATGAATTGCAAACATACAAATTTAGAGTGTACCAACTTGCATTCGTAAATGCCTTTTGAGTGATTATGCAAGAGTCAATGCTTGATTGTGTAAGAGTAAAACCGTTCAATGAATGAAAGTATAAAAGTAAAATGCAAAGTTCCTAAGAGCAGATATGATAGTGTAATGAAAATTCTCATGCAATTGAGTATCAATGGTTAACAAATCCTTATTTAAGATGGGATTTAGGCATACCTGACTAGCATGGAGAGGATTAATTTCATAGCTAGGAGTGGTTCAAGGATTTGGGGTTTTCCAATTGACAAGAGGTGAGCAAGGATAACCCTACTTGGAAGGGAGAACCTCTTTCAAAGAAAACTCCTTTAGCTACAATAAAATTTCCCTTTAAAATCTCTCTCAACCTCGGTGAGCAAGGGAAGCAAGCCCTATAAGCACGAGAAGAAGGAGAAGGGAGGAGGAAACTTGGCATCGACCTAAACTCTCTCTCTCTCTCTCTCTCTCTCTCTCTCTCTCTCTCTCTCTCTCTTTCTCTCTCTCTCTCTCTCTCTCTCTCTCTCTCTCTCTCTCTCTCTCTCTCTCTCTCTCAACCTCGGCGAGCATAAGAAGGTTAATAAGGGCACCACAAGGGAGGACCAAGCCAATCTATTTTGCTCTCTCCACTAGGCAAGGAGAAGCACAAGGGGTACAAGGCAAAGGGGAAGGGATTTGAAGGAGAGGGTCTAAGTATGCGAAAGGAAATTAGGGCGACTAAGCTCTCTCTGTCTTTCAGAAAGCGTAAGGATGCAAGCAAGGGAGAAGGCTCTCTCTCTCTCTCTCTCTCTCTCTCTCTCTCTCTCTCTCTCTCTCTCTCTCTCTCTCTCTCTCTCTCTCTCTCTCTCTCTCTTTGTGCTTATTGGGAGCTTCAAGGATAGCAAGGGAAAGGAGATCAAGAGAGTCGAGGGCAACAAGTGGAGAATTTTGAACCTCACATCTCCTTATAGAAAATTTTAATCTCTAATTGCAAGCATAAGCAGGAGATCAATACTCTTGGTCAAATGTGAGGATTAAGCTCCATAAACTCAAGATTTTCTTGGGTAGTGTTGTTAACGATAGGAATTGTAATTTGGAAGCAAGCAAATGAGTAGTAAGGTAAGAAGGAGAGAGGATAACCTCTCTCTACAATATAGGGGAGATACAAGGACATCATGTAGGAGAATTTTTGCCAGATGCTTTCTTCCTAATTAGCTGCAAAAGCTGTAATGGCAGGCATAAGTGGAAATTTTGTAGTCTTGGTCAAATTAGGGAGCATTAAACTCTCTTAACTCTATTAGTGCCGCTAACGACAAACATTTGTAATCAAATTCCACTTCCGCTAATGATTAGCATCTTAAAGCATTCAAGTTGTCAATTTTAGGCATTTAAGGTGTCGTCATAGTATTTTGCTTTGTGTCGTGCATCTTGTCTCTCTTATTTCCCATAGCAACCAGCCCGGTGCTGACCCGTCGGCTCACCTTGCAAACCCATTATCCCCGACAATGCAAACCAAATGGTGGATGTATTGAGGCATAACAAGGGTGACACTTTGGGGTCGGGAGCACTTTCGCAACAATGTTTTCTTGACTATGGTTATTGAAGCTATGGGTATGGGTCCTTGATATTACTGCATGATGAGGTCAATGCATCGGGATTCTTATGAACGAATCTCTTTTCTTGCATAGTTCCTTCCTCATCGAAAGATATATCTTTACCCTCACTTTGGTTTACCTCTTAGAGGGCCCTTTAACTTCTCACCTCATACTAGAGAGATCTGTGCAAAAATTTCACAGCGAATTCTTCCTATGGATGAAAACTATTGTATCTTTTAGCAAATTTCAATGTATATTAGGACCTTCGTTCTTGCCTTGAGTCCTCTCTTCTATGATTTCTCTTGACAAATACAATTAAATTCGTTCTTAGCTTCCAATGTCTGGTACTCTGTAGAATTCCTTGAGAGAAATACAAATGTAGCTAACTTTATATATACATTTATGTTGAAAAGGATAACATTAATCTTGTTATTATGTAGTAAAAATAGTCAAGCTACATTACTTGGGTGACACAAAAAGGTAACAAGACGGAGCTTGTATTCATTGATTACATCGGATAGGGAAGATTAATATGATCATAAAAGGAGAAATAAGATTACAAAAGGTAAGGATATTAAGAAATAAGATGTTCCTAGTCCTCCTAAGAAGCATCTTCAGTGGAATAGACCTTCCACTAGACCAAAACCTCCTAAACCATTTTGTGTAGTAGCTTCAACTCCTTCATGTCTAAACCTTTTTGTGTAGTAGCTTCAGCTCCTTCATGTCTAAAATTTCTCTAGTTCCATCCTCATACTCTCTCTTATTCTTGAGAATGGGGAATTGTTGATTCTGGTCATTAGCATCCAAAGCAGCATAAACATTGGCTTCCTCATCTATCTCATACTTTAGTGAAAGGAAGTTCATTGTTGCTGACCTAAGTGGGTTGACGATTGGCCCATGAAAATGAGTTGACGGGGAGTTCTTGCTTTGTTTGGGTTTATTCCTCTAACTCAAAGGTTATTGAGTTGTTTCCCTTGATTGGGACAATTTTTAAATCTAACATAGAGGGCCAAATTACTAAGGGTCATATCCTTGAGGGCATTCGACCTTCTTATGACCAAATTCTAGGTACTTGTAGCATTGAATTTTCCTTCCACTTTGAGTGACTGGAAGAGCATTCACATGAACCAAATGCAATGGAAATTGGGGTTGGGATAGTTGGCTTCAGTATAAATGGAACTTTGGTTGCTTAGGAGGACCGATTGGGGGTAGGAAGGGAGATCATGCTTCCTACTTGTTGTAGTACCTCCCTTAAAACTACTCTTATGTTTTGACTTGGTCCGGATTAGAGCATCCGCCAGTGAGGCAGGTCAACGGGATTCTACTTTAGGAGCCGCATCTTCTCCAAGCCCAAGGATGAAGCGACTTAGCTTTTGTTCATTTGTCATGAGAGAAGCATATCCTAAAAGTCGACAGACTCCTCATAGTAAGCTTCAACATACCTATTCCTGAGATTTCAAGAAAGAAACTCATTCATCTTAGTGGTGTAGTCTAGGGAGAGATATCTCAGGCTTGAGATGATTCTTTAACTCATCCCAAATTTGGGTCACCTCTACTACTTGGTTAGATTGGCAGTTGATCTTCCACCATGTATTTTCTTGTCCTTCTAGCTTAACTCTCTCCATTATCACATGAGCAACTACATTGTAGCCAGCAAGAGAAAAGTAGTCATTCGGCAGAATTATACATTCTTCTAGTTGAGTAATCATATCATCACTCGTGCCTAAAAATAAACGTGGTTTCACATATTTGAATAGGGCTTTCAAATTTTATCATGTCCAAAATCCTCTATGAGTGTTGTAGCAAGCGGTATCTGATTCGATAGAGGGACCACGTGTATCAGGAAGCACCGAATCTAAAGTCTTAGTTACAAGAGAGTGCCGAGCAGATCTATCTTTTGGGAGTTTACGTGGCATATTTTATGGCTGTGGCAAAAAAAACCACTTCCTCTCAGTGATAGGTTCATAAATCTCACAAATACACAAGAGTCTCTTGAAAAGTCAGACATTTCAAAAGATGGATTCTCTTTAGCACGTCCAAAACTACATTTAGGGAAATAATTAGCAATCAAGAAAAATACTTCTTTAGCATTTTGTAAATGCTAGTTCTGCTTTTGAGAGGACTACCCTTAAAATCCTAGGGCTAACAATGATGAAAAATACAATATTATAGACTTGAATAAAATTTAACAACAGTTTTTTTACTTTTTTTTTCTTTGAAATATATCTTGACATCTTTTTGTTTTTCGGATTCTAAGCTTGGTGATTCCTTCTTGGGTTGATTTAAGTTGATGAAATACTTGGATAGACCTTTCTTAAGTTTTTGATCGATTGATTAACCTTAACTACTCTTAGAGGAGCTTTGTCCATTCTGCCTTGTACTTGTTTTCCCTTGAATTGTATGCAAATGTTACATTCCTTGACTGCAATAACTTGATTTTTTTGGTCAACCACTCCATCCGTAGAATTTCTTACTATATATATAATATTTCCATCTTGCGTACAAAATTGAATGAGAACTAGAATGACCTTTAGGTTGAAACTAAGATCTATGCCCTCCTTGTCTATGAAAATAGTACTAGCCCAATGATGCTCTAAACTCCTTACCCATGGGCCGAGCCTCAAGTTGCGGCCTCTTAAAAAGGAAATTAGATTTGAACTCGTCTTGAACAAACATCTTTTCTTTTTGTATTTTTTTTCGTTAAAAATATTAATTTCCAAAATGGTCTTATTAACTCCAGTTTTTGTTACCAATTTTGTTACCAAATCTCATTAGTATGAGTACTTTCAAGGGAGCTTCTATGGCTCTACTAGCTTGCACTAAAACTTGCTCACCATTTGTGTTTCATAAAAGAAAGAGTCCCTTTTGCAGGAAAGATGAGGTGGACAAACTGTTCTAGCATGGTTTTCATTTCTTTTCAAGAGAGGGTACTTCAATTCCTCTTTGTATAGTTTTGAGAACTTCTCCTTCTCAATAATTCCATAACATTCTCTATTTTTCATTTTCCTTGCACAATCCACCTTATTCTTCTCGAGATGTCTATGCCATTTTTTTTTGTCAATCTCTCACTCTCTTCCTAAAAAAGCTCTACTAAAAGCTTTATCTAGCCAAGGATAGAAACTTCGCTCTCATACCACTTGTGAGGACCATGCCAAGGACCGCTAGCTGCACCACCTCCAAATGGATACACCACAATTCTTAGCATCCCTCCCGCTTGAGACCAATGCCAAGACAAGACTCATCCTACTCTTCAATGTCAACTGAAGGGGATGATAGCATTCACTTTTTCTCATATGGAACCCTTAACCCCAAATTATCTTTTCTTATCGATTCAACTTTTTAATCAAAACCATCAGACTAAATTTAGATACTACCTTCCAGGGCGAGTTGGTGAGAGTTCTCTAATTCACCCTTGGTTCAAGGTCACTCATGCTTTTTTTTTGTTATGACCAAGCACAATCTTCAGTGTGCTCCCCTAAGATGACTATATCTACTAACTACATGAGTCCCTCGTTCCCAATTTGGATCCCCACTCCGTAGATTAGAATCCCTTTCTTCATTCTTGACTTAATTTAATGGAAAACATAAAATTGGGTGCACATTCCAGCCAAAAAAATTAATCCTCCAAAATCCATCCTCCCACCGAACCATTTGGTAAATGCACATTTCCAAAGTAGTACTATGGTACTAAAAAACAATATTCCAAACATGTCAAACCAAGAATACATTTCAATATTTTGAAAGAAGCATGAAAATTGTTGCATATCCTTGCAAGTGAGCATCTATCAGGTTGTTCACACCTTTTTTCGTTTTAAAATATTTCACTTCCTTTTTCCTTTAGTATTATTAAAGTTATTTAGTTATCTTTCAAGAAGACACATAAACTTCTACATGCATATCCCTATCCTGAATTAAATCCCCATTAAATCACATCCTCCTCCCTTATCCGGTCCCTTCTTGCAATCCCTTTTTCCTTCCTCCTTTTCCCATTGGCATCAGGTCTACCTGGACTAGGCCAATTTTTAGATGTATCTGCAGGTCTCACCACCAAACCAGGACACACTCCCATCCAATCCCAATTCCGAGATATTGAATGAACGCGAGCTCAAAATACAAACCAGCGATTATCAGTCCCAGCCAAAAAATGACCATCCCCCCTACATCCCACAGGTAAACACCTACACCGACCTTTTTCCAAACATGTAAGACACGTTTCACAATTAAAACTTCTATGTTATGCTAGGCCTATCCACATCCTCTCGGTTTTAATCCTAGTCGAGATTTAAAGTGGGTTTGTTGAGTTATAATCCCTTAAATTCTATTTTCTTTTAATGTCTACTCAAACAAGACCTTCAGAAATACAACGAATCTCTTGGGAGTTTAAGGTTTTGTTTCGATGTAAGTTTCAAGCTAGCCCGTCTTGAGCGAGTCCCATTTGTTTTCTTTCCATCACTTACCATCCATAGGGCACCTCCATGGAAACAACGGGAGTTTTATGTTCAAGTACCATGGCCATCACTTCTGTGAAGCTATCCCCTTACTCCCCCCATATTGCAATTGCAAAACATAAATTTGAAAGAATACAAATTTGAAAAGAACAATTACAATTCATATGCTCTTTATGATAATATCTGCTTTAGTGTGGACCATGAATTGCAAACATACAAATTTAGAGTGTACCAACTTGCATTCGTAAATGCCTTTTGAGTGATTATGCAAGAGTCAATGCTTGATTATGTAAGAGTAGAACCGTTCAATGAATGAAAGTATAAAAGTAAAATGCAAAGTTCCTAAGAGCAGATATGCTAGTGTAATGAAAATTCTCATGCAATTGAGTATCAATGGTTAACAAATCCTTATTTAAGATGGGATTTAGGCATACCTGACTAGCATGGAGAGGATTAATTTCATAGCTAGGAGTGGTTCAAGGATTTGGGGTTTTCCAATTGACAAGAGGTGAGCAAGGATAACCCTACGTGGAAGGGAGAACCTCTTTCAAAGAAAAGTCCTTTAGCTACAATAAAATTTCCCTTTAAAATCTCAGCTCCCTCTTGAGAGAATTAGATATTTACTCGAGTATGTCAATAAAAATTTTACACACCTAGTTTATGCAAAATCAAGAAAACGTTGTGAGCCTTTTATGAGAGATTTTTTTTTGGAGAAATTATAATTCCTCTTTCTTTTGAAAAATAAGGCTAGTTCCAAAAACAATTCCATTACTTTGTTGCCTTTGATTTATGACATCTATAAGAGTAATTCAGGTAAGAGAATAAAAGTAAGTTTAAAATCAATAATAAGGTTTATGCGAGAGATAAAGGGACAATTTGAAATATTAATCACCATTTTTCATGCATACTATCTAAGTGAATATGATCTCCACTCACCTATGGTTAAAGAGAGTGTTGTCTACTCTCTCTATGCTATATTAGTCTTGTAATCTAAAGTACATGAAATAATGAAACTTTAAATAGCATAGTGGTTAGTTATTAGCAAAGTGGATATTTATTATTATTAATGAACCATCGCTAGAAAGAAAAGAAAACAAAATCAAGGAGTTGTTATTCTTCCAAAGAAAACAAGGGAAAGGCTTACTTGTAAGAGCTTAAGCATGAAAGGCAACTCACTTTTAAGCAAATGCAATAGCATAAAGAGAACAAGAATTTTTTCACCTTAGTGTGTGTATGGTATAGCCTTCTCCTTGCTTATGACGTGGTTGTCTCTCTCCCTCTTCACCTTCACTTGACGATGTTAACCACCGGCGTCCACTTCTAGTAGTCATGGGTCGGGCTTGTCGGTCCAATAGGAAAAGGGTAAGAGTGATCGCAGATGAGAGGTGCACTTTAACTCGAACATTCAAAGGCTAGTTGGCTAACCATGGGCGGCCAAGTGTGAATGGGCGAGCTCATATAAAAGTCACCTAAACCTAAAACTCACTCATTCTCTCATTTGTGCAATTGAAGAGTACTCTTGCTCCATCTCCATCTTCTTCTTCATCTCCTTGTGTGTGTGTGTGTGTGTGTGTGTGTGTGTGTGTGTGTGTGTGTGTGTGTGTGTATGTGTGTATGCATGAGAGAGAGAGAGAGTGTGTGTGTGTGTGTGTGTGTGTGTGTGTGTGTGATCAAGCATTACGACGGCACAGCGATGGCCAAGTGGTTGAGCACGGCACAGTGGTAGCTCCCTCTTCTTCCCCATGAGGAATCCTCCATGAATGCAAGCATAGGGCGGTGAGTGACACACCCTTGCTCTCTTGAGCTTGCTAGATTAGTCTAGTTGTGTGCTTGCAGCCAATTTTGGCTCGCACACAGTGTACGGCAAGTCCGTTGCTTTGACACGTGCAACAAACACGCACATTTTTGGCACCGTTGTTGAGTAAATGCCCTGCATGAAGCTTGAATAGCACTCTATGCTGCTTTGTGGTGCATTATGAAATGTAGGAAAGGTAGAGAAAGAAGGTGTGTGGATTGTTGAGAAGGATTTGTGACCTTTGTTTTTGTTGAAGTGTACTATTTTCTATTAATAAGGTGTTAGCTTTTGTGTTATAAGGTATTGTTTTCTGTTGATAAGGTGTTAGCTTTAAGGTATTAGATCTATAATGTTAGATCTGTAAAGTAGACTAAGTAGATTTGTTAGTTAATTAGTTGTTGTAGTATTGTGTTAGTGTGTAGCAGTACCTCTGTTAGTTACAAGTAGGTAGGTTAGGTGTGCATGTACTCTCGCGCACGGCACGGCCGCGATGACCTTATCCAAAAGAAAATTTTAAATTTTAAAAAGGTTAAAAGAATTAAAGGTAGGACCGGGATCAAGAACATTTCCCAGGCCCAAGCCCAAGCCCACGCTCAGGCTTCAGTCTTCAGTCACCCTTTGGAATTAATTATTTTAGCCTCATGCCTAAGTAAAAATCGACCCTTTTGAGGACCATCGGAGCTTCGCATAACCAAATGATGTGCTGCAAAGCACACCACAACTCCCTGAGCGATACGCTTGTTTTGAGAGCTCACACGCTCTAATCCAAAAGCCGATTGTAAAAAGACATTAAAAAACATAAAAAACCGAGTGAAAACGAGGTGCAAAATGCCCAAAAAATCAAGCAGTTAACCTTCGAGGATATTTGTCGACGCTTGTAGGGTGCCAAAGTCACATGCATCTACGCTTTGGTCGTATGCTAGAGATTGAGCAACTAGCAAGCACTTTGACTTAAGTGGGTTCTCAACACCCACCTACCTTAGGTTTCGGGCCCTTGGTGGGTACTCAAGGTAGTACCACTCAGGACCTGTATATTACGTCCAGTGACTCTTCCTCTGACTCAAGCCAAGACATGCATGCCATGGGCCCACGGTCCGGGCCAAGCTTCCTTAGTCGCTTGAAGAAAACCTTTAGTAGAGCCACTCACTCCTAACATGGAGCTAACGATGTAAATGAGGGGGGTGGGGAAGTAAATTCGCCCTTCATGACCAACGTAGATCCCATGCTCTTCGAGAGTGTGCACATAAATACTCCATTCACTGCGTCCCCTGACTCTTCAGAGCTATTCCCCTCCGAGGTTATATTACCTTGTTGGACGGATACGCCGCGACGGACGACAGCACAGCGAGAACTCACCTAACATATAATGTCACCTAAGGACGAAGCTCAACCCGCAGGCGCGTGGAAGCAAGCATAAGGTGTCAACCTACACTCGACCGACTCCTAACTAATTCCTACAGAGGTCTCTACCAATTGTCTAAGTCACAGCCTTCAAGAGTACATAAGAGGAAACTTCCTACAATGTTGTCTAGAGCCGAACACCCATCAAACAATCTCGAAACACCATAGAACTTGAAGGAGACCCTACTAACACCAATAGGTCGCTCTCCCTAAGGTCTATGAACCAAAATCCCAACCCAAAACACCCAATGCAAAATCACGTAGGATGTCCGAAATTTGCAGGTCTTCGTTTCCGAAATCTAAAGTGCCTAATGTGTAGTTCTACTCAATGTGAACGCGTGGATATGCTGCAATGCAAAATTGGACAACGTATGCTCACCCAATAACCATATGAAGCTCGTAGAAGGAGCTCGCAAAACCGGACCGTACGCGCACTCGATTCCGACCACCGGTGCACACGTAGCGTCAAGATGAAGCTCACACTCTCTCTCGTACACAGTACGCTCACTCACAGACTTCAAAACTTGTTTTTTAAAATGACAAAAGGTTTTTTCATTAAGGTCAAAAAGTGGTATATATACCTTACAATTCACAAACCTTACAATTCTCAAGCTTTGTGCTTGGATATGGATTTGGATATCAAAAAGTGGATTTTTTGGGCTGATTCAGGCTTTAGGTCACAAATTGAGTAGAAAGTCCATAACAGGTATTAAGTGATGTCCAAATGGGTTGAAACTTGGTATATGGACTCATTGCACCATGGTATTGGCACTCACTCTTTGCACAGAAGGTCCAAATTGTGTTGGAGACATCCTACGCATAGGATGTCTATTTCATCAAAATTGCATGGATTTGTTCTGTGGGTAGTTCTTGGTCTATGGAAAATGGCTATGCTCTTGGATTTGGATTTGGACAAGGATTGATGCTTGTAAGAACCTGTGGAGTGTTTTTGGGCTCAAAAAGTGTATCTTGAAGGTGTTGGGGGTCAAAAATGATTAGAATGGCTTCAAAATTGATATATGAGCTCTTGATGAAGAGGTGATTGGATCTGGAATGAACAAACATCCTCTGTAGGCAAAAAATGTCAAGTAGACATCCTACGCGTAGGATATCTACTTCACCAATTTTTGCTTCTGACCACATAGATTGGTTGGTGATGTGCTTGTGAATGTGTTGTGCAAGTTTCATGTGATTTGGACAAGATTTGGTAGATCTATGGCCCATTATTGCCTCTATGCCCTAACTTTGCATTTTTTCATGCATATAAGGTCAATTTTGGTCCAAATGTGATGAAACTTGGTGGTGTTAGAAAATAAGATGTAGCTAAATAGATTTTTGAGTAGATTACTTAATGGAGAGAGATAGATTTCACACACAAGAGATTATAGAGTAGAGAGAGAGAAAGAGAGTACACACGATATATGTGGTTCACCCAATGTGGGCTACGTCCACGGGAAAGCAGCCACTCAATGGCTTTAGCACTTCAAAAGAAGAAGTAGTTTACAAAGGGATTAAACCCTTGATAGAGCTCCCGCCTTGCTTCACTCTCACCACCTCACACTCACCTTGTTGCATCAACTTCACACACTATGAAATGTGTGTAGAAATGGCCTCCTTTTATAGGCCAAAAGGGCTGCCCTCTCTTATGAGAGAAAGCCATGTGTAGCCGCCCTTGTGCGAATAAGTCCAAATCGGACCCTCCAATCCGCCCATGTGTGGCCGCCCTTGAGAAGACAAGTCCGCTTTTGAATTCAGCCACCGGCCATTCAATTCGGCCACCGGCCACCGGCCATTGACTTCCGACCACCGGCCAACCGACCGGTTATTTTCCGACCACTTTCCGGCCGCCGTCCGGCCATAATATTCCGGTGAAAAGGAATATTCCGGTGAAAAAAAAAGTCTCTGGGGCCTCCGTCCCCGAGGCCTCTAAAGTTGCCCCTGATTCTTGTCCGTGAAAATTTTGGTTTCCGGTGAGTGATTTTCCTTCATGCACGATGGCTTCTCCTCATAATCGAGGCCTTACAAATGTGCGCTTTTACCACAGAAAATTACAAGGGTAAATCAGGCTCCATACTTAACAATCTTTCACTTGGACACTGATCTCCAAACCAAACGTGTGACTGCTTTCCATTCTGGCTTCTTATCCTTGAATGCCGATTGAAGATGAGCAAAAGCTCAACTTCTCCTTTTTGACCACCTTTGTAAACATGTCTGCACGATTTTCACTTGTATGCACCTTTCCTAGCTTTAGTTGTCCCTCTTCCAAAAGAGTGCGTATGAAGTGATATCTCACCTCAATGTGCTTTGTCCTTGAATGAAAGGCTGAGTTCTTCGCAAGATGGATAGCGCTTTGGCTATCACTGTACAAGACACAATTGTCTTGTTTGAATCCAAGATCTTCTAAGAATCTGTGAAGCCACAGAATTTCTTTGCTTGCCTCCGTCATTGCTACATACTCTGCTTCCGTGGTAGAAAGTGAAACCACCTTTTGCAGCTTTGAAGCCCAGCTTACTGCTGTGCCTCCAACCGTGAACACATAGCCAGTAGTGCTCCTTCAAGTATCTTTGTCACCTGCCATATCTGCATCAGCATACCCTTCTAAAAAAATATCAGTTCCTCCAAAATACAAATCATTTGTTGTTGTCCCTTTTAGATACCTAAGTATCCACTTCACAGCTTGCCAATGCTCTTTACCTGGGTTGTCCATGAACCTACTCACAACTCCCACTGCATGTGCAATGTCTGGCCTTGTCCAGACCATAGCATACATTAGAGAACCTACCGCTGCAGCATATGGAACTTTAGACATATAGGCTATCTCCTCTTGTGTCTTTGGACACATATCCTTCGTTAGTTTAAAATGACCAGCCAAAGGTGTAGAAACTGGTTTTGCATTTTGCATTGCAAACCTTTCTAGTACCTTATTGATGTAATCTTCTTGAGATAGCTTTATTGTCTTCTTCGTCCTGTCCCTTGATATTTTCATACCAAGTATCCTCTTTGCAGCACCTAAATCTTTCATTGAAAAAGATTTGGACAGCTCCTCTTTTAGGTCTTTGATGTCCTGCATGTTAGCACTTGCAATCAACATGTCATCAACATACAACATTAGGATGATGAATTTTCCATCTCCCAAATTCTTCGTGTAGATGCAGTGATCCGAGTTGCATCTTGTGAATCCATGATCTAACATCCATGGATCAAACTTCAAGTACCATTGTCTTGATGCTTGCTTTAAACCATACAAGTTCTTCTTTAATCTGCAAACCATTTTCTCCTTACCTTTTACTTCATACCCCTTTGGTTGAAGCATGTAGATTTCCTCCTCTAATTCACCGTGAGGGAATGCCGTATTTACATCCATTTGCTCGAGATTTAGATCATGAGCAGCCACAAGGCTTAAGACAAGCCTAATTGAGTTCATTTTTACAACAGGAGAAAATATTTCATTGAAGTCAATACCTTTCTTTTGAGAAAAATCTTTTGCCACAAGCCTAGACTTGTACCTTTTCTTCCCACCTTCTTCTTCCTTCAGCTTGTACACCCATTTGTTTTGAAGTGCCCGCTTACCTTTAGGCAACTCAACCAACTCCCATGTTTCGTTGCGATGTAGTGAGTCCATCTCCACTTGCATGCTCTTCGTCCATTGTTCTTTGGATTCATGTTGCATAGCTTCTTCGTATGATTCCGGCTCTCCAGAATCTGAGATCAAGAGATGGTTGAAGGAAGGAACAAACCTTTCTGGAGGTCTACTTGCTCTTGTAGATCTTCGGGGAATAGGTTGAGGCTCCTCATTTGGTTGACATTGTTGCACATTGTCACCATTTGCAGTCCTTGAGTCTTCACCGTCCTCAAGCTCCATGTACTCATCACCTGTTTCTTTTGTTTGTTTTCTTTCCAAGTAATCTTTGTACATATTTTGTTCGTTAAAAATTACATCCCTACTCCTTAAGATTTTACCATCTTCGGGATTCCATAGGCGATACCCAAAGTCTCCTTCTCCATAGCCAATGAAGAAACACTTTTTGGACTTTGCATATAGCTTTGATCTTAGGCTTCTATCTATGTGCATGAAAGCCTCACACCCAAACACTTTGAGAAATGCATAATTCACCGGTTTACCTGTCCATTCCTCTTCTGGAACTCCCCCATCCAATGCCGTTGAGAGTGACCGATTGATTAAGTACACAGACGTACTTACAGGTTCCGCCCAAAGCTCAAGCGGTAGGCCTGCATGTAGCCGCATGCTTCGTGCTCGCTCCATGATTGTCCTATTCATCCTTTCCGAAATCCCATTTTGTTGAGGTGTCCTTGGGGTTGTCCTTTGCCTCCGAATGCCATTGCTAGCACAAAAGCTTGGCTGCAATATTCGCCTCCATTGTCGGATCTGAGGCATTTAACCTTGGTACCTGTTTCATTCTCCACAAAGGCTTTCCACCTTTGAAATATGCAAAATATATTAGATTTATTCTTCATGACATAAACCCATGTTTTTCTAGTCGCATCATCTACGAATGTTACATAGTACAATGAGCCACCAAGTGATGGTGTACTTGCAGGACCCCAAACATCAGAATGAACCAACTCAAGTTTTTTAGTTTTTCTTTCATTTCTTGATTTTTGAAATTTTACCCTCTTTTGTTTACCATAAACACAATCTTCACAGAACTCTAAGTCCACTTCTTTCAAACCTAGTAGAAGCTTCTTTGTTTGAAGGATTTGCATTCCTTTGGCACTCATATGCCCAAGTCGGTAGTGCCACACCGCACTGTCAACTTCTGTAGTTGCTGCACAAGCTGAAGGTTGCGTGCTATCAGTACACAAGTAAAGTGTACCGACTTTTTCTCCGTTGGCAACCACCAAAGATCCCTTTGAGATCTTCCACCGTTTGTTTCCGAATGCAATGTTGTGACCTTCATCGTCCAATTGTCCTGTAGAGATTAAATTTTTGCGAAGAGAAGGAACATGCCTAACATCTTTAAGCTTCCATTCATTTCTGTTAGCAGTTTTGACAGAAACTATACCTTTGCCGACAATCTCACAAGCTTCATCATCTCCCAAGTATACATACCCAAAATTACCTTTGGTGTAGTCTTTGAAATGTTGTTTGTGTGGTGTCGCATGGAATGAAGCCCCGGAATCTACTATCCAGGAATTAGACACATTGTCTAATGAGAGAATTAGAGCATCTTTCTCTACTTTACCTGCCACATTGGCCTCCGATGTTGGCTTGTTGTCTTGAGACTCTGTCTCCTACTTCTTCTTGGACCAGCAATCCTTCTTGACATGGCCCTTCTTGCCGCAGTTCCAACATTCAAGAACTGACTTTGTGCGTGACTTGCTCCGCCTTGAGCGATCACGAACCTTTTGGTTTTTGAACCTCTCCTTAGGCCTTCCTCTTGTTTCCACTGATAGTGCAGCACTTGATGATTCTCCTGTGCTTCTCCTTCGCATTTCCTTGCTTAGGAGAACACCCACAACATCATCAAACTTAAGAGTATTTGTGCCAGAGATAGAATTACTTACAGCCATCACAAGGCTGTCCCAACTATCCGGTAGAGATGATAGTATAAGGAGAGCTCGCACTTCGTCATCAAAATTGATTTTCACTGATCGAAGTTGACTTATGTTTGTGTTAAAGTCATTTAGGTGTTCTGCAACTGAACCATTCTCTGCCATCTTTAGATTGAACAAGCGCTTCATAAGAAATACCTTATTGGATGCCGATGGTTTCTCATAAAAGTCGTCAAGTGACTTCATCAAGTCCTCCGTGGTCTTCATCTCCGAAACATTGAAGGCCACCGTTGACGCCAAGCTTAACCGGATTGTTTCCAGTGCCTTTCGATCAAGGACCCCTAGTGGCAAATAGAGGTCCTTCTGGTAGAGATAGTCTTCAATGTGCATCTTCCAATGTTGGTAGTTTTTGCCGTTGAACTTCTCAATCTTGAGCTTCCCTTCCTCCGCCATAACTCCCACTCAATTCAAGGAATCCTTTCCTTGAGATAATTTAGCTATGAGCAAACCTTGCTCTGATAAAAGTTGTTAGAAAATAAGACGTAGCTAAATAGATTTTTGAGTAGATTACTTAATGGAGAGAGATAGATTTCACACACAAGAGATTATAGAATAGAGAGAGAGAAAGAGAGTACACACGATATACGTGGTTCACCCAATGTGGGCTACGTCCACGGGAAAGCAGCCACTCAATGGCTTTAGCACTTCAAAAGAAGAAGTAGTTTACAAAGGGATTAAACCCTTGATAGAGCTCCCACCTTGCTTCACTCTCACCACCTCACACTCACCTTGTTGCATCAACTTCACACACTATGAAATGTGTGTAGAAATGGCCTCCTTTTATAGGCCAAAAGGGCTGCCCTCTCTTATGAGAGACAGCCATGTGTAGCCGCCCTTGTGCGAATAAGTCCAAATCGGACCCTCCAATCCGCCCATGTGTAGCCGCCCTTGAGAATACAAGTCCGCTTTTGAATTCGGCTACCGGCCATTGAATTCGGCCACCGGCCACCGGCCATTGACTTTCGACCACCGGCCACCGGCCATTGACTTCCGACCACCGGCCATCGGCCATTGACTACCGGCCACCGTCCAACTAACCGATTGTTTTCCGACCACTTTCCGGCCGCCGTCCATCCATAATATTCCGGTGAAAAGGAATATTTCGGTGAAAAAAAAAAGTCTCGGGGGCCTCCACCCCCGAGGCCTCTAAATTTGCCCCTGATTCTTGTCCGTGAAAATTTTGGTTTCCGGTGAGTGATTTTCCTTCATGCACGATGGCTTCTCCTCATAATGGGGGCCTTACAAATGTGCGCTTTTACCACAAAAACTTACAAGGGTAAATCAGGCTCCATACTTAACAGGTGGATAGTATATAAAGGTCATTCAGAAAATGTATGATGAAAAATGTTGGGATCTGTGCCCAAAAATTCCCTTGAGACATCCTACGCATAGGATGTCTCCTGATGATTTTTTCATGGATTGTGCCCCTAGTGCCTGCCCTTGGTCCCCCCGAGTCCCTTTTAAGCCTAATTTCAACAAAAAAAGTCAAATGGATAGAGAATAACTCCCTGTGTGGACTTTAGAGCCTCCGAGCCGTTTTCTTACTCTTGGAGTGCTTTTTGGGGATGAAATTTCTTAATGTTGGTCTCCATAGCTTCCCGATCACTTGGGGATCCTTGCCGTATGGTTTTTGTCGACTTTGGCTTCACTGGAGCTTCATTTGGAAATTTGTCGCTCTAGAAGCACCCGTGGTTGCGTTTACATGTCTTCGATGATTTGTGGTGGTCTACCACCATAGGACTTGGTTGTTGATGGTCTAGGAAAGCCGCTCGTGAAGTTTGGTGGCAATCAGGCATGCGGTTTGGCCGCGAGGGCAATTTGACGTTTTGTGTGTCTGATGCCATTTCTGAAGTTTAGTGCCGCTTCGGGTCACTTTTTGGTCATGTGGGTCACATAGACTTGTTGAGCATGTTGAGATGCTCCTACCCATGAATTTTGGTAGCCTTTGCGCGCCTTTTCGCTGATTCCCATTTGGTGGCTTCTTGCGGGATTCTAGGAGTTAGGGTTTTTCCCGATGGTTTTCTACTACCTTTGGACATCCAAGACTGTTCTCCTATGCTAGGGTAAGATGCCGATGAAGTCTCGTTGCTTTTGGGTCATCCGTTAGGTCGCCGCCTCTATTTGTAGATCTCTACCGCCCGCTTTGTGTGTGAACCCTACGCTAGTTTTCGCGACAAAACGACAAGCATGTGCGAAAAGCTCAAGGTGGTGAGCCTACCTCTCATGTTTGAAGCTTGTCGGGTAGTCGTGCGCGTCGTAGAAGCTGCTGGAAGGTCCGTTCGCTCTAGGTGGTAGAAGCTCTCTCCACAAGGTTAATAGTGAAAATGAGGTGAAAATTTCTTATAATGGAGGTCCCCGAACCACTGTTCATGAAATTTGACATGTGCTCCCAACTTCTTGCGAGATGCGGTTTAGGCTCAAAAATTTCTTGATTTGGACTCCATTTGCTCTGTTTACCAGAAATTTGGCATTTCGGTCAAAACCTGGCCAAAACACACTTTCCGCTCCAGTCTCATAATTGCACCCCCACTGTACCATAGGTTGTCCTATAGTCACTGATCCTCCTCATATTTTTTGTTTTTCATTACAACCGTTTTTCACCTGCTTTTTGTATTTTTGAAGTTTTTCTGCCGAAAATTAGCAAAATTAAAAGGAAAATAGCAAATCAAACCCCGAAAATCCCAAAAAATCACAATAAATCACAAACATCTCCGCAAAACATTATATACACTCGTATGTAATTTTTATGGCCGAATTTCTCCGCTTTTTCCAATATTTTGTCCAAAAAAATGGATATTTCTACTTATATACACACACCTAGGGGCCTGATTTGGCGTTTGGCCCCATATACCTATAGATACATGGTGTATAAGGGCATATGTACTTGGGTTCATCCAAAAAATTTCACAATTAAACAACAATCCTTAAAATAGTCAAAAATCATACCCTTTTTTGCTCTTTCTGCTATTGGCCGCATTTGAGAATGCCTCCCCCCTCCTAGTCAGAGTCCTCTCGGACGACAAGGTATCGCCTCGGAGTATGTTCCATGCATAGGTTGAAAAATTTGTGCTAATTCTTGGCCGATTAATGTGGCCCTATTTTATGCATACTCGGTCAATGCATGGAAAAATTAATGTTATGCAAGAGAAGGGAATAAGCAAGATGCTTATTGGCATTCGCCGTCGAGGTTTCCTATTTTCTTTGCAAGTAACAGCTGTAACTCTACTGTTCTTTGTTTAATTTTGTCTTTTTTATAAAAGTAAATCGCTTTGCCGCTTCTTTTGAGATAGACGTAGTTGTTTCTATAGAGAGGATTGGCTTGGCCGGAATGGCCGTGGACCGTATTTACTTTGCTTCTCATTGGTAGCTTGTTTTTTCCGGTTTTTATAGATGTTTTGCTACTTCCTTTGTTGCCACTGGTTTGTTGTGGATTGGCATCCACATAAGTCGGTTGTCCTTGTTCAAATGCAGCTGTATGTTTTCTGTTGTTGCTTGTACTGAAGGGAGTTCCTTTTGCTTTTGTTTAGGTATCCAAATGCGAGTGACATTTGGGTTATTACTGAGCATTTTCTTTGGGATCCATATCTGTTTTATGCCCTTGGTTTTTGTTTGAACTATCTGCTTCGGTTGAATTCTTTCGTTGCATTGTTGTTTGTCTGCCATGTCATTTCTATCCTTCCGCATCCATACTTGTTTCCCTTGTTTTGGTAACCTAGATCTTTGCACTACGGTCGGTGACTTCGTATGTATGTACTCAGGATGGTTTGCTTTTACTTGTTTGTTGGCCTTGGGTATCATGTTGTTCTTTGGTGGTATTCTTGCTTTTGGTTTTTTTGTCAGTGATTGCATTGCTTGCAACTGATTATTCCGGTATTGCTGAGCAAAGGCTATCACCTGTTGTTCTTGTACATGTTGAATTTTGACTGCATTCGCATTTCAATCTATCTGCACATTGTACTCTTTTTGCCAAGGTTGTCCCAACATGATTGGGTGTTGTGTGCTTTCATCCTCCACCACATAGAATTTGTGCGGGTAAATATATTGATGTATTTGAACATGCAATATAGTCCATCCCAATGTTTTCAACGAGTGTGATGTACTACTTTCCAGCACTTGAGGAGTAGGATGAAGTTGACCTGCGGATTTGAGATGTTGGTATAATCCGTAAGAGATCAAATTTGCTTGAGCTCCAGAATCAAGCAACGCCGTCGATTCAACTTGATTGCTACCCACTTTGACTGCAATTATTGGCTCCACTGTGTCTTCATCCAGCTGCGTTATTTGAATGGCATTGATTTTTAATGGTGCTCCACTTTGTTGTTGTTGTCGCAGAAGTCTTCTTTTTGCACTGCGTTCTTGTGCTTCTGCTTGAGCTTACTCTCGTACTCTCTGTTTTTCCTTCATTTGTTGTTTTCCTTGATGGATTTGTTGGAGCATCTCTGTGTGAGTGGTAATTGATATTTCTTCAGTCGACATCCACTAATCCAGTTCGGCATTTCTTCACCTGCTAATGTAGCAAGCTTGACAACTCCGCTTTATGATAGATCGCTAATCACAAATGGTCCCATCCCTCGCTTTTTAATTTTCTTGGCATGTTGCTTCAAAGTATAAACAAGTACATAATCACCTGTTTTGAACTCTTTAGTGCGCACATGCTTGTCAAAAAACTCTTTTTGTCTTCTCTTTTTAGCATAGATTGAAGCAACAGCTCTCAAGCAGAGTTCATCTAGCTTTTCAAGATCATCTATTCTTGACGAGAGCTCATGCCCTATCCATTCTAAGCGTTTCGCTACTCGTAGAGTTGGAATTAAAAACTCTATGGGTAGTATAGCATTTAGGCCAAACACCATGTTGTACAGTGTTGTTCCTATTGATGTTTTGTAAGCTACCCTGTATGCCCATAGTGTTGAGTGTAGCTGCTAATCCCAATCTGTTCTTGACTCTGACACTATTTTAGTAAGAACCGTGCATAGTGTTTTATTTGTGGCCTCAGCTTGTCCATTTGCCTGTGGATGGTATGGAGCAGATTTCCTATGTATGACCATGAATTCCTCTAGCAGATATATTCAATGACTTCATTAAGAAAATGTGTCCCACGATCACTAACAATTTCTATTGGTAACCCGTATCGTACAAAAACATTCTCATACAAAAATTGTGCAGTGGTGCGTACATCTGCTTTTTGCGTTGCCTTGGCTTCGACCCATTTTGTGAGATAGTCTTTAGCCACAATGATATATTGGGTATGGGTGCGATATGCAGGGGGTGAGATAGGTCCTACAAAATCAATGCCCCATTTTGCAAATGCTCTTGCTCCCATCATTGGCCGTAGTGGCATCTCATCTCTCTTTATCGGCACCTTGGTGCGCTGACATGCGTCACAACGCTTTACAAAGTCTTCAGCATCCATGTGCAATGTAGGCCACCATATACCTGCGGTTAAGATAATTTTTGTCGTCTTATCGTCCGAAAAATGGCCTCCACTTATTCCACTATTTGCATGTTCTAGAATCAGCAGGTATTCGCTTTCACTTGCACAGATTCTAAGTTGATTGTCCTTTCCTCGCTTATAGAGTTGGTTCCCAATTAACTGAAAGTCATGGGCTTCTAGCTCTATAGATTTTTTCCGTGCTCTTGTTATGTTCTCAGGAAACGTCCTGGTGGTTAAGAAATCAATGATATATTGACTCCATGCAGGTGCAATGTTTACCTGAAACAATGTCGCGTGATCCACTGGTCGTTTGGCACTACATATAGTACAATTGGTAGCATAAGAATGTGTGTCCGCATACATAGTTGGCCAATAAACTCCTAACTGTTTCAGTCTCTAGTGTGTTTTCACTGTTGAACAATGAAATGCACAATCCTGGACATGTGCTTCTTCAAGGTAGCACTCGAATTCTTCCCGATTTATACATAATCGTAGGATTTGATTCGATCCTAGATGATACAGCCATCCTGCTATCAATTGAAAGTTTTTTGTTTGTGGAATTGTTTATTGTTTGGATCTGTATTTCGTATTATCAAACCTACTTCCAAAGGAAAGAATGCTAACAATTTCCTGAGACCATTTGGGTATCATTTCAACAATGAAAGGATAAGCATATGGTATGTCATCATCTACTCCTTCAGGAGCTTCCCGGTTGTATATCCTTGAAAGATGATCCGCAATATAATAAACCAACGTACAATTCTCTGTGTATTGCATGGTTTATTTACCATATACAAAAGTGCTTGATGATCTGTAAAGAACACAAATTTATTTGCGAGTAAATAATGCCGGAATTTCTTTACAACATAAATCATTCCTAACCCTTCTCGTTCGGTGGTTGTGTAGTTCTTTTCCGCACTGTTTAACTGTCAGCTTGCATAACAAACTGGAAAATCCATTGTTCCGTCTTCAGGTTGAGCCAGAATACTCCCGATTGCATATGCAGAAGCATCAATGTGAACATGGAATATCTTTTCCCAATCTGGTGCTTTAAGTACAGGTGTTGATATAAGGTTTTCTTTCAGCTTTTGGAATGAAGTTTCACACTCCTCGGTCCAATCGAAATTGACTAGCAAACAATACAGAGGTTGTGCGATGACCGCATACATGTATATGAATCTTCAATAATATCCGCAGTGTCCCATGAAGGATTGCACTTGTTTAGCATTAGTAGGCATGGGTAGGTCTACGATGACTTTGACTTTGTCTAGGTCAGTGGTTATGCCATTTCTTGAGACAATGTGTCCTAAGATACGGCCTTGCTTAGCCATAAATATACACTTTTCCAGGTAAAGGCAAATTCGATATGTCCTGCATTTTTCAAATACCTTTTGCAAATGGTCAATATGTTCCTCTCGTAGAAGAGAATGTACACAAAGATCATCTATGTAAATTTCTAGGAATATTCTCAGGTATTCTTTGAATGCATGCGTCATTAACCTTGGAAGGTAGCAAGGGCATTAGTTAAGCCAAACGGCATAACTCGATACGCATAAATTCCCCATTCTGTGGCAAACGTTGTTTTGTGTTGATCCTCCCTTGCAATTGCCAGTTGGTTGTATCTTGAAAACCCATCCAGAAAGGAATAAGCCCATTTCCCAGCCACCCGCTCAAGTATATGTTCTGTGATTGGCAAGGGATAATTATCCCTTATGGTGGCTGCATTTACCTTTTTGAGGTTCACACACACTCGCAGTTTTCCATTCTTTTTGGGAACTACCACAATGGGTGACACCCAATCTGTATGTTCGATTTCATAGATGAATTCAGCTTCCATCATTTTATCAATCTCTTCTTTGATTCGTTTAGCAAATGTGTCATTATATGTATAAGGACGTTTTTTGCTAGGTTTTGCATCTGATTTCAAAGGAATTGTATGTTCGCATATCGATGGATCAACTCCTTTGAGGTCTTTATAGGACCATGCAAACACATCTTTATACTTCTTGAGAAGTTGTGTTCGCCGTTCTTCTTCTTCAGGCTCTGAATCATTTGCTATATAGACCGGCTGAGGCTTTTCACCTGGTTCCGCGAGGTCTATTCTTTTTGCATTTTCAGGCCCATCGTAAGATTCTTGGTTGGTTCTTTCCCTGACTGGTGGTTTCATGATGATTTTTTTGTCCTGAATGGTAAATTTCCGATAGTGTGATGGTACATTCATGTTCCCCTTTTTTGACTCCCCTTTACCATCACTATCTTCTTCAGTAGTCCATATCTCTCGTAAAGACCGTTTCAGTTCTTGGTATTTCTGTTTACGCTCCAGTTTGGTCCACTCTTGGTCTCTTGTTGTTTCTTTTTTTAATTTTTGAGATTTTTGTGATTTTGTTTCTGTTTTAGCTTTTCGTTCCTGTTTTATTTCCTCTCGCGTTCTTTCCCTTCGATCTTTTGAGAATCTTCCTGATATTTGATCTTTTACACAATCCTCTGCTTTTACAAGCATCAAATAGTGAGTTTTATCTTTTATCCTGGGCATCAGGTTCTTTCTCGCTTTGTTTCCTGCGCGTTTCCTCCTATAGCGTTCTTGGCGTCTGGGGTGCTGATTAGCAAACTCATACAACTTGATATTCTCGGTTTCCCTTCTACGCTCACTTGAGGTGTGTGAACACTCATTATCTGCATCATCATTTACTTCCAGATGTTCAGAGGAGTTATAAAACTCTTCTTGTCCTGGTGGTTCTATCGTCTCATCTTCTCCTGGTATAATGCTTACCATGTAGTAGGGTAGCACATCATAGTTATCCTTATCGCAAAATTTTGTTGTTGGACTGTTTGTAATGGTACAGACATCCAATGTTGCTAGTATGTGTTCCCATTCTAGAGGTTCCAAGGCATCTTCAGGGAAAGGTTCCGGAATATACTCCTTGTCCTCTATCGCTCTTTCCAAGACGCAATCCTCTCTTCTTAAGCTTCCACAATGTGAAGCTCCGCACATCCATAGCTCTTTTTGTTGCCCTAACCATGCTGGGAGTTCCAATCCTACTACTGTAGCTGAATCAAACTCTTCCACAGGTGTTTGGTTCACATCTTTGTAACTATGGTCTTTCAGGTGTATTTTAGTTGTTGTCTCGCCATGTCTGAGGTATATGTGGTCATAACCCCAATCTTGGACCATCTTCAATTGTCGCATGAATGGTCTTCCCAAGATGATCTCATAATTGTTCTTTTTGTCGAAATCGACTATCGCAAATGTATGCTCATACTCGATCCCGCACGAAGTGACAATCACTTTTTCTAAGAGCCCTAGAGGCTTCTCCATGAACCCATCTGCCAATTGCAATTTCATTCTGGTAGCTCTTAAAGGTGGTTTTTCCCATTTTTTCCAGATTTCTTGGTGGCAATAGCAACTCCTGCTCCACTGTCAAGAATAGATTTGGACACTACTCCTTGGAATTCTACTGGTAGCGTGGTATTTCCATCTTCTCCCTCGCAATACTCTCCAACCTTGTTTAATGGTACTGGCCTAGTGTTTAGTTGAGGCATGTCCAGCTCTCTGATCCCTTCCTGTAGCCTCAAGGTGGGGTCTTTCACTCCAAATTTTTCTAGGCATTTACCTACTGTGGTCCACATGTTTGGTCGTAACCTTAGGAGTTCGGCCAATGTGATTGTGCATGCCACCGGGGTGGACAATAACTCAATCAATCCTTGCGAATCCATCACTTTGTTAGAAGAAAGTCTTTGAGATGGAATTTCTCTCACTTACGACTTGGCTTCATACTCTCCTAGGTAAGAGGGTAAAGTTTTCAGCGAGTCTGGTTGGTTGTGCCCCGAACTAATTGATCCTTGGTCTCCCCCTTGTGAATGTATCTCAAAGTTCATTTGTGACCTTGCCTCAAATTCTTCAATAGGAGGTAAGATTACATTGTTTTCTTTTCTCGTGCTATTCATGTGGTTACTCATCCTATTAGCCTCGTTGGCCTCACGGATTTTCTTCCACAGATCGTCTAGACCGTGACAGTCCTTACCCATTTTTGCCAATGTTTTAGGTTGGAACCTATCACTTGCCACATCTGTTGTATTTGGCACTATGATAGGCTCTCCTCTGGACTCATAGGAATTAGTGAGTCTTTCCTTTGTTTCTACATGTTCCTCTAAAGTTGGTTGTATAGGGGTTGGGACTGGTGCCTCATGCCAATTTGCAGGTTTACCCAGCGGGTCTTCCATCAATGATTGAGCTGTTTCGATCATCTTTTTACACATTTCCAAACTTTCTTTTTCTATTTCCGCATATGGATAGGTCATCCACCTTTGCTCCTTGGTTTGGTTCTTTTTGAGTCTGGCTTCATAAGCTTTTAGAAGCGCATCCAACTGCTCATTTACCTTATCTCTCAGTACAGATCCTCCTGATCCTGCACTTTTGGGCTCTGCTATCTCCTCGGATGCTATGGTTGCCATGGTGTGTGAACTTAAGCTAGCTAGATCCTCTAACCGCTCTAATCTATCCTTTGTATGTTTCAACTCCTCGGATAGAGCTATTTGCTCTCGTTCTTTCCTGGCTTTCATACGCGCCTTTCTAGCTTTCCAAGTGCTTCTCTGATTTTTCATTTCTGAACTTAGGGCATCGGTTTTTGGCTCTTCAACTATGGGTTCATTCGTCATTCTTTGAGCTTGGGCTCGTGTCACTGCCTGAATAGGTATGATTGTTTCATTTTCCGACCCTCCACTGGAAGGTACTGTTTCTAGCATGTTCAAGGTGGTTTATCCTCCTTTGCTCGGGTTTTTAGGACAATCGGAAATCAAATGAGTAACTCCACACTCAGTGCAATATGCGTTGACTCTAATGATTTCATCATGAGGACAGTCTCTTAGCCAATGGTCTCCACCACACTTGTAGCAGGGTCCCTTGGGTTGTTGAGGTGCTCCTTGAGCTCCTCTTTGTTGGTATGCATGTCTCTGTCCGCCCATGCCTCCGTTGACTATGAATAACAATGTTCATTCATCTAAGCTATATCTTCCTTCTCCTGCTGCCTGTGCAGCTGTTGGTGGTCTTGTACTTCCTATCATGCTCCATGGTTCTGGTGTCGAGGGTTCTTCCGGTGGATAATAGACAGGGTTTGCCGCATATCCATTGGGATCTTCATAATATGCATGCATAGGCACCAAAGCCTTATCCTCTGATTTTGTTACGGTTGGTGTGTATCTTTACCGACTGGTCATAATCCTGGTAGGGGTGGTTGTTGCCCCAACACCGGTTGTGGTCTTTCGACACCTACAGGTTCTGGTAGGTTGCCTGCTTGATACCTAGGCATTGGTGGAACTTGAGGAGAAGCTACTGGAGCCTCGGGAGCGTAAGGTCTCTCTCTCTCACATATCCCTTGTTATAATAACATTCCTCGGTCCCATGGTTTGTCCATTTTTGTTCAATAGCACACCACTTGGGCTGTTTAGCCTAGGGTTTGGTGTACAAGTTAATCTTTTTTAGCGCTTCATCTACAAGCTGCTCTTGGTTTACAGCTACTTCTCCTTTCGGTGTTGTCTTAGAAGACTTGCTTCCACTTTGTTGTGAAGATGAATCATCGTCAAGGTCCTTGAACTCCCCCTCTTTGTAGACCGCACAATTGTCCACATGGTAAAGAGCCTCCTTGGTCAATTCACTCAACGTCGTGCTCCTCTTCATATGTAAGTCTTTTTGGAGATCCGCATTCCTTAGTCCTTGGATAAATATAAGCATAAGTCTGGACTGAGTTGGCAGTTCTTCCAAAGGACAGAACTTAACATATCTTTTTAGTCTTAGGGCTGCCTTTCATAGAGATTCCCCATCTTTCTGTTTGAATTTATGGATTTGTGAGATGGTATTATGAGCTATCCCCCTTTGTGAGAATTCCTCGATAAATTCGTCAAACACTTCTTCCATAGACTCAAAGTCTCTACGCTCTACAGAGTCAAACCAAGTGGCAGCGTCATCCTCGAGGGTTAGGCCACACCCTGCAAATTGGGTAGGGAAGTATAACACCTCTTCAGCTCTAATGACATGCTCAAATGCGGCTACATGATCTCTTGGGTGTCTGCTTCCTGTGTATTTCTTGCTTACCCATTTTTTCACTTGCGAAGGTCTAATTCTACGATGCTCTACAAACCTCATCATTGGATCTCCACGTCCTAATTGATATACCTCCTCAGGTCTTCGGTAGTAGGCTGGTTCCTCTCCCAATGGTGCTCCTAAGCCATAATTTCTAACAGTTCTCGCCAAAGATGGTTCATCTCTTCAAACTCGTTCTAAGGGTGGCCCTCCAGGCTCTGTTGACCCTTGAGTCTTTGGCTTACTCTCTCCTTGATACCTTGAATGGAGTGGTGGTTCTTGCAAATCCCTTAGCCCTCATGCGGCTTGATAACAATTTCGGTTTCGGTCTTGTTCCAATGTTGCACTCTGTCGAAGCCATGCCTGCAATGATGGCTGGTTTGCTGGTTGGTTTTGGTTGTTGAATTCCTGCGGTCGAGTGGAATGTGAGGTAGCGTCATACTCTTCTGAAAAAGGATTCGTCTACTTGCTTGGGGTGTAGGTGGCTCTTGGCACTTCCTCAGAGGCATATGCTGATGCTCCTAGACCTATTGCCCTTTCTACCTCCTCTGGGAGAATACGTTGGTATTCTCGCCCGTATCTATCAACAAAAACTATACCCTTCCCCATAGCAGTTTCATAAGAGAATAAGTAAAGAACCTTGTCTTTGCTTAATTTGTTTAAGTATGGTTCCTTGTTGCAAAAGTAAGCGACTATACCCTCACTCTCATGCTTTTAGATTCCCACGTTCTCATTATAAGTTGGAACCCCGGTTGTTTTCTTATCATACATAAAAATAGCTCCGGGCTGATCAATGTTTGGTGGCAGTTCTTGAGCTTTTGAAACCATTTTCCCTTTCGCCACATTATCTCCATATCTGTTGTAATCTTCAGGGTTACTAATTATCAGATAGTGGTTCCCCTTTTTGTCTCAGAATCTATCTCCATCATCATACACTCGGATTATCTCCAATCTCTGTGTTGGCCTCTCTTCGATACAAATGCACTTGCGTCCTCGATAGTCAGAATAGACTAGGGCTCCCCTCGAGTTTGTTCCCTCTAAGAAGATCACAATGAGTTTGGAATCATTCAAAGGATTTAGGGAGGTGCTTCCTCCTAGCATTGGTCCATCATAGGTGAAACCTCCTGGCTGTTGACTACCCATCATGAAGAAAGATTTGTCTGACAAAGTGTCAGTATCACTACCTTCCTCAATAATTGGTGCTAGTGGATCTAGCCTTGCCTGAGTTACACTCTCCTCAGTGGACACTAAGCTACCTTGGTTGCCTGCTACCTTCTGGTCTCTAAAAAATTATCTTCCTGATCTTAAATTCATCAAACTTATCAATGCAATTAATCACAAATCCAACCACTCACCTGGCAAAGGATCAATCTCCACACAACTTCTTGCTTTGTTGCTGAATATACTTGTACACAAGCGTTTAACTTCGGCAATCGAATCAAAGCATTTATCTGCTAGAGGTTATCTTAGTAATGATTGGTATAACTGGAGAGTTAGTCTCAACCACTATTGTATTTTATACATTGTTGATGTTCTAGATTAGGTCTGCTAATCTGAAACTGTACTTCCCTCGGATGTTGCTCGATTTACGTACAAAAGTCTGAATTCGGTCTTTGCTCCGTCAAATGGACAAACAAGGTCCAAATTCACTTCTGGAAGAAGTTCTGGAACCCTTGAGCCAAATGGAATCTCACTGTCTAAGCCCATTCAAATTTTCTCTTCAGTAGGCCCTAGTAGACATCCTACGCATAGGATGTCTCCTGCTTTGTTTTGCCTGGGTTTTTGCACTATGGATTCCCCTTTATGTGTTGAGCCCACAATTGTGTTTACATTGCGATTTGGACACCTATAAGCTGGTCAATGAGTCAGAAATCTATTCTGACAGCCTGTTGCTGATCTTGATCAGTCTAATCAACTCCAACTTGGACCAAAATTGACTAGGGGGCTTGCCTCAGGCTGTACAACACCTTGCTATGTCCACAGTCAGTTTTTGGCTTCAATTTCTTGCTTTAGATATCCTACGCATAGGATATCTTTTTCATCAGAATGGCTTCAAATTCAAAACACAGGCTCCCCTTGAGTTTCTGATCACTTTGGTATGCTCAAAATTTGGTTTGGAGTGTTTGACCCGAGACTTGACCCACAGCTTCCCCTTGATGTCAGCAACCCAGTGGTATGCTTAGATTTTGGTTTGGATTTCAAAAGTCCCCAATTTTAGCTGTTCTTGCCTTTTTCAGTCAAAAGTGCTAAAGTCCGCTTTGAACCCAATTTTCTCACCCAAATGAGATGAAACCCCTCTCAGTCACTCAATATATCATGCTCATGCAGCCATCTTATGGTTTTGGTCTTAAAATAATGCTTTGGCACAATTTGGGTAGGATGTCTGGCAATTTCAGTCTATCTGGCCTCATCCTGTCAAGATATGGTCAAATTTCCACTTTCCAGTTGAAATTGGGGTAAACCCCACCTTCTGAACACATTGGTCAACTCAAAATCCCAAAATTCCTACCAGATTAGCTTGTAGACATCCTACGCGTAGGATGTCTCCTGGCTTGAAATTAATTTTTTTCTTGACAGAATTGCTCCTGATGCTCTGCAGCTCTATCAGAAACACTCACAGTAACTTTTGGACTTCACTTAAGCTTCCAAACACACTTTTTGCGTCTTTTATAAACTTGTGATGAATTTACCAAGCAAGTATACATGCATGAAGTGCTCTAGATCCTGAATCATGATGTCCTATTTACTCTACTCCTACTCATAATGTGAAATGGTGATAATGGTGTTTTGGTTGCTTTTTGGCCTCTCCAGACTCTTAAGCTCTCCTCTCACCGCTTTTACCACTCCAACTCCTACTCAAGAACTCAACTAATACCTAAAACTATCTTAGTCTACATAAATCTACCTAAGTCAAAGGATCTAAGCCAGACACACGCTTCCTAGACTCCCTCTAAGACCTAGAGAGTCCTCCACCCTCTGATCCTATCTAAATGTAAAACGAGACTCTCGGCAAGCCAAAAATCCCTATCCTCAAGGACTAGTCTCGGTCACCTACCTAAGGTTTTCGTCGCCGACAGCGGCGCAAATGATCGACGGATACGCCGCGACAGACGTCAGCATAGCGAGAACTCACCTAACATATAATGTTAGCTAAGGACAAAGCTCGACCCGCAGGCACGTGGAAGCAAGCATAAGGTGTCAACCTGTTGGGATATAGGCGTCTGTGCCTTGCCCGGCCGCCCAAAGTCTGGGCGCCCGCTGACTTGTATACCTTATACATAGCATAAGTGTATAGGGGGCTGCTCACTCCTTTGAGTCTCCCCACCCATATCTGTGTGTCGTGTGTCTCCTTCTCTATCTCACTCTCCGTCTGTGGTGCTCCCCTATTCCCTTCAATTGGTATCAGAGCTTTGGCTTCGCGACAGATGGAGTGCTACAGAGAAGTGAGCTTTCGGCTATGGTGAGCTCGCTTTTGGTGGAAGCTTGAGATCGGTGAGCAAACACAAGATCTGTGCTCATGGAAGCTTGAGGAGAATTCCCAAGCTTGAGGGAAGAGTGTATTGCAAGTGTGTATGGTTATTTGCAGCCATACTTGCAGGAAGAATGCAGATTTTCATTTCCACATGTCATTTTTCGGGCCCCAAAAACAGTGTTTTTTGCATAACTTTTGCATACGGAATGCGATTTGTGCAAGGTTAAGATGTAACCTGGGGTTTTGGCACGCTCCGGACGCAATGGTGATGTCCATTTGAGCTGATTTTGACCTCTAAAATTTCTGCAACAGCAGCAAGTTTTTGTTGCGTTTTTGGGCCGAAAACAGTGTTTTTGGCATATTTTGCACACTCGGACTTGGATACATGTGATCCAGGAGTCTACCATGAGGTTTTGGCACGCTCCGGACGCGCTCGTCATATCAGAATTTTAAAATTCTGAACGCTGAATTTTTTGCTGCAGCAGTTGTTTATTGTGTGTCGAGGATTCCACACATGGTTTGCTCTCAGATGTGAGAGTGATATTTGCTGCAAGTTTCCTCAGAGGTAGGAGGATACGATGTATGCCTTATGTGGTTTGATGCTCAGGGAAACTAATGTGATTGCATTTTGAGCTCGGCAATGTATGCCTCGAGTATGTTTTTTGGCAGTCACAGGTAGAGCATATATTTGTGTACTAGATTTGCAAGTGTTTGCAATGATGTATGCAAAGTGTGGAGATTTGGTGCATGCATTTGGAGTACGGTTCGATGCGCTTTGGTTGCTCATGGTTTTGAGTATGCAGTCAGTTTGGTTACTGGTTTTCTGGCCGTTTTACTGACGAAACTCTAGCGAAATTTTCCCAGGAGTTTTATGCGCATCATTTATGCGATCTAGGTAGAGATTGCGGGTTGCACTCAGCATTTGCGTGCGGTGTTCTCTGCAGGTGGGAGATTTGTGCATGTGTATGCATCGATACCGCACAGTGTGGGCTTGGTGATTAGCTCACGGGTTTGACAGGCGTACAGTTATCTTGGTACACTCACAGGAGTGAGTATTGTGATGTATGCTTGTGTGGCTACGAGCTAGGTAGCCGGATTCGAGCACTAATGGCTTGAGGTTTTTTCAGCAGGTTTCAGCTACAGGTTTACAAGTTTACAAGCAGGTTTGAGGGCTTATTTGGGCGCTGAATTTTCAGCCATTGTTTCCTCTTTGCAGGTGTCCATGTATGGCTTAGTTGTAGGCTGATCTGGGACACATTTGTGACTTGTTTATGCAGCTGTTTAAGAGCTGGTTGACATTTGCTACTCATTGTTGGTTGCTCTTTTGTGAGCATTATGGCTGATTTTTCATTTGACTTCCAGCGTTATGGTCTGACACAGTTTGATGGTACAGATTTTGTTGCTTGGAAGGAACATATGCTTGTTGCATTGGCGGATTTGGGGCAGAACAAACCCTTGCGTGGTTTATCGACGAAGCCCAATTCTATGCGTGATGATGATTGGCAGGATCTTGATGAGTTAGCCATGTCTACGATTTGTTTGCATCTGGTTGAGTCTGTTTACTGGCAGGTCTCGAGGGAGACTACAACTCATGCTTTATGGCAGAGTTTACATGCTATGTACGCGACATCCATGTCTACAGGGGAGTCTAGTCCCACTTCTATGTCCATGGGAGAGATTGGTCCCACACGCAAGTCTCGACGGCATAGAGACTTGACATGTTGGCATTGTGGACATAGAGGGCACATTAGGCATCGATGTTTCAGGCGTTTGAGACAACGGAGGCGACATATGCGTGATGCAGATTTGGGCATGACAGATGCTAGTGAGATCAGTACGGTGGTTACTGAGTATGCTTGTGATGGCGATGTCACATTTACATCTAGCTTGTCTTCAGACGATCTTATGTCTACGGATTGCATATCGGATTGCACATTGTCTTCACATTGGTTACTAGATTCAGATGCTACTTTCCATGTCACGTCGCATCGTGAGTGGTTTAGCACGTTTTCTAGTGGGAGACTTGGTTGTGTGCACATGGCTGATGGTGCTGTGTATGACATTGAGGGTACAGGAGACGTATGTTTGTCCTTGCCCAGTGGTATGAGATTTATCCTGCGTCATGTGCGTTATGTGCCAGATCTGAGACGGGATTTGATCTCAGTCAGACAGTTACGGGATAGTGGATGTCAGATTTCGCTACGAGAGCGAGATTTTGTGATGCATTTGGGTTCGCTAGTGATTGCGAGAGGTGCCAGGAGTGGTACAGATTACCCATTGCATGTGGATCACGGGAGAGACGGTGTTGTCTCTGTGATCATGCAGCCAGGTAGACAACGAGAGAGCAGGCGAGTCTCTTTTGCTTGTGGGTTGCAGGATGCTTTGCATGGAGTGCAGAGTAGTGAGCTCGTTGTGCACACAGTTGGGGCACGACTTGAGCAGTCACACAGAGAGGTGACAGAGTCAGACATGCATGCTTTGCTAGTGACTGAGCAAAGCAGAGAGTCAGTTGTGCGAGATACTTCTATGCAGGATAGACAGGTAGAGCGGTCTTGCTCTAGTGAGTCACAACAAGAGGACGTTGTGCAAGAGTCTATGCATACGGAGTTAGAGCATGAGAGCTCTAGTGAGTCACAGCAGATTGAGTGGTCATGTTTGCAGTGGATGATTGCAGAGGAGGCTGAGACGTCAGCGATTATGCAATCATTCCTTTCTATGCTCGACAGTGAGCATGGGGATATAGTTGTGCAGGATATGTATTCCAGCAGACACCTAGAGCAGCTAGTTTGCTCTGAGGTTGCACGACAGGTTGATGCGTCTTTTGCGGAAAGTCAAGAGATGCATGTGGCTGACACGCCTTGTCAGTCAGAGATGCCTATTGCCAAGGATATATATGTTGATGCATGCTCCGTAGAGCTAGCAGGGCCTGCTAGCATTGCATCGGCATTCGGTGGTCTCATGTATGAGATGTTGATCTTGAGACCGGATATCGCAGCTGCACTGGGAGCATTTGCAGTTGGGGTTGTCAGTCGTCTGTTGACTGATGATGGCATAGTGCACGAGGGAGATATGCAGGTATTGCGTACATACTTGCAGTACGTGTGTGGTACGTCTGGTGGTGTATGGACTTATACGGGAGCAGGACAGCCGGATGCACACGATCACAGCCAGCCAGTGGGCATCGGTTGAGAGCGGTTTTCTCTCACCTTTTGTAGTTTTTAGACGGTTCCCTTGCTTAAAGGCACAGTCTCCTTTAAGTGGGAGGTTGTTGGGGTATAGGCGTCTGTGCCTTGCCCGGCCGCCCAGAGTTTGGGCGCCCGCTGACTTGTATACCTTATACATAGCATAAGTGTATAGGGGGCTGCTCACTCCTTTGAGTCTCCCCACCCATATCTGTGTGTCGTGTGTCTCCTTCTCTATCTCACTCTCCGTCTGTGGTGCTCCCCGATCCCCTTCACAACCTACACTCGACCGACTCCTAACTAATTCCTACAAAGATCTCTACCAATTGTCTAAGTCACAGCCTTCAAGAGTGCATAAGAGGAAACTTCCTACAACGCTGTCTAGAGCCGAACACCCATCAAACAATCTCGAAACACCATAGAACTTGAAGGAGACCCTACTAACACCAATAGGTCGCTCTCCCTAAGGTCTATGAACGAAAATCCCATCCCAAAACACCCGGTGCAAAATCACCTAGGATGTCTGACCGAAATTTGTAGGTCTTCGTTTCCAAAATCTAAAGTGCCTAATGTGTAGTTCTACTCAATGTGAACGCGTGGATATGCTGCAATGCAAAATCGGACAACGTATGCTCACCCAATCACCAGATGAAGCTCATAGAAGGAGCTCGCAAAATCGGACCGTACGCGCGCAATGTAGGTATCGGCGCATAGCTCTCGTCGGGGACAACACGTTGCACTTCTTCGCACTCGATTCCGACCACCGGTGCACACGTAGCGTCAAGATAAAGCTCACACTCTCTCTCGTACACAGTACACTCACTCACAGACTTCAAAACTTGTTTTTTAAAATGACAAAAGGTTTTTTCATTAAGGTCAAAAAGTGGTATATACACCTTACAATTCTCAAACCCTAAAGTTCCAAATCAACCATCTACTCAATCTAACTATAAAAACTGGGATACAATCTGGAAACTTCTGTAAGCCCCAATATTTACAAGGTGAAAAATCAGGTTTCCTCAATAAATGAATAATTACAAAAAATGATAATCTTCCAAGTAGTTAGTTTCCGTGGGGTGTGTCCAGCTTCTAACATACCTGATAGTAGAAGCCTTGCCGAAGTGCAAGAGATTGAGCGATATATCATTGCGACTATGAAAAAGGAAATCAAGAGCTTACGCAAGGTGGAACAACGAAGAGAGTTGAAAGCGAAAGCCCCTATGTCAATATCCTTGCTAGGAGAGCAATCGAGTGCTCCTAAATTAGCGACCACTAAGGGTCAACCCATAGAGAGCCACATTGCATCTAGTTCAAAAGACACCCGTAGCACCTCAATCCAAGATGGAGTGTTCCTAAATGAGAATTGGGAGTACAAACTACAAGCGAAAACTCTAACCGACCTATACACAGGTCACACCTATCACATGGGTTGGTTAGATGTCCTACAATCCACAACGGGTGCTACTAGTATAGAGGATCAACAACAAAGAATTTGTGAGTTCATCCATACGATTATTGAGCTAGAGAGACAGAATAAGGTGATCTACATGGCTGCAACCGGTCTCATGAGATTCTTGGATACAGGGAAGGCTAAACAACCAACTTTATCGCAAATGGAGACTCCCTCAATAAGTCCAATGGATCCTCCATATGTTGTTTTGCTAGGGGTCTCAGTGCAATCTGACCCCACAAGTGATAGCTTTACCTTTCCAAGTCTAGCTCATATTTCCCTTTATGACACCACGGCTACCATGCCTACCCCAATGATGGGCATGCCAAGAAACACGCCATGGACCTCATTTGTTAGTAAATCACAACTACATGGTAGCTCAATGCCTGCAGCAGTACCTACAAGTGTGTACCAATCATATACACCTATGGGTCCTCGTACTCATGTAGCCACTACCCCTCCCATTGTTTCAACAACCTATGCTCCACAACCACAACACCCAAGCTCTTATTTCAACGGGACCATACCGGCTAGCATTAGCATGTCACATCCGATGTCTACTATGCCTAGGGCCACACATATGAACTTTAGGCCACCACATGGCACAACACCGTACCAAACGTAGAACCCAAGGGCTTCCTATGCGCCAAGCCCAATGCCAATACCTATTCCACATGTAGTCTTTGGAGTGCCTTCACCCACGGTGCCTGCTCACTTAGGTGACTTGGCAACATTTGCTCAAGCAATCGGTCGATCTATTGCTGAGAATATGCGTAACACGCTTGATAGAGAGACTAGAAGTAAGGCAGTACAAATAGCCAAGCTCACACAAAAATTTAGTGGAGACGGGGATGTGAGAAATCATATCAAAGTGTTTGAACAAATATGCAATTCTCTAGGAGAACACAATGATCTGCATAAGAGTAATTCTTTAAGCCTAACCTTAAGTGGGAAGGCTGGAGATTGGTATAGAACCCTAAGGGTGGAAGAAAAAACAATTTACCCTACTCCTAGGAGACTGTTCTTAAAAGAATCCATACGAGAGGGAGTGCTTTGGGGTGTAGCCTCTCAGCTCCAGAAAGCCCAACAAGAGGAAGGAGAGTCGGTGAGAGACTTTATTAGTCGCTTGAAGCATTTGAATTCTCGTTGTAATCCAAATGAGCGCTTCAATAATAATCAATTGCTTGATAGATTCATTAGGGGATTAAGACATGAGGATATCTACAATGGCCTAGTCATTAGAGATATCAATCGTGCTCCACAAAACAATCATATGTATCCAAGAAGGGAGCGACAATGGTGCTCAGTTTTCTATGGTCCTCATAGTACTAGTGAATGCCCTACTTTTAGAGTAAAATTCAATGGGAATTGAAATGCCTATGGGAGATATGGTCATCAAGCTAAGGATTGCATAGTATTGAAGTGCGATGGACAAGTAACCAAACTTAGCATGGATAGACACACCTTGAGTGCTTGCATTGATGACGGCCCCACTCTTGAAAAAACGTCACAACACATGGTCCCTAGGGCCCAAAATGTTGTTCAAACAACACCCTTACCACCTCCAGTGCTAGGGCCGCAACCACCACATCTGAGAATCATGTATGTGAATCAAGTGGGTTGTGAGTCATCTATTGCTTGTTTGGAAGGTTGTGAGGAAGATATAGACCCTAATATCACCTATGGAATTGATGCGCTTGAAGAAAATCCACAATACTACATGGAGGACTATTCGGGACAACTCAAACATGTCTATCAAGTCGCTACTCTTGATGCAAGAGTTCAAAATAACAATTACACTACCAAGAGACCACCTCTTCAATGCTATGAGTGTCGAGGTCCACATCGTGTGGCCGAGTGTCCTATTAGGCTACAAAAGGATACCACACTAATAAAAACCAATCAAGCGAGCATGTCTACAATGCCGATAATCATGTGTGATTGATGTGGCATAGATCATTTGATTGCCCAATGTCAAAATAATCCAAATGCACCGAAGATCACGCCATTAAACTTGATTGAGGTTACCAAGGAGCCATCACAAAGTACACCTATAGTACCAGTAAACGTACTCACACAATCGATGCTCGAAAAACAAAATTATATTCTTGAAGAAAGAGACACGGCATCAACTGCCCAATCTCAAAATAAGAAGAAAAAACGAAGGAAGAGATCGCAAAAAGCAGCAAAGTCAGACCCCAGTTCAAAGACCAACATAGGGACTGGTGACGACCTTGTATATATGAACAACACTGAAGAGGATTCTGATGATTCAAGTAAAACCATGGAGACCAAAATGACCACTAAGAAAGAAATGAACAAGGAAGATCACCACGAGCCACAATGGCCAGGATCCAAGAAGAAGATAGGAACTTATCCAAACCCTATAGAGGAGATCGAGCGAGTTAAGCAATCAAGGAGTTTGGTAGAAGATACCCAAAGGGATCTAGAACCAGCACCTAGGCATATCCAGATTACAGACACATTGCTCCCTACGCAACAACAACCTCACAAAATCCATAGACCCCTAGCCATACCTAGTGTTATCCAAGAAGAAAGTGACTTAAAGTCAAGGGAAAGTGGGCATACTCACTTCTTGTTGCAAAGAATGTTTACAGAGGGACTACCTGACCCTATTGAAGAAATGGAGATCCCATCTTCCCCACGTCAAAAAATTAAAGCCCAAAAGGTGCCGTTAAACATTGCCAAATTGATGGATTTCATGGCTTTAGAAGTTAGAACCATCATCATGTCCAAACTATATGGAGACCCTAAGCTATCCTTAGCTCTTTGAGCTTTTCTCAATGGAGAACTGAAGGTCGGGCTTATACCACAATTTGCACAGATGGATGGAGCTAGGGAGATGCCAATAGAGGAGGAACACTTCAATCCACAACCCAACCTAGATGAGAACCTTGTTGTAGAAATACATGTTAACAAGTTGGGACAATACTTTGAGGGTGATGAATCCAATGCAACCATACCAATCACTACCAAGGGATTAACTGTGGAGGGAATCCTTGATGGTGGCATTGAGGTTAGCATTGGGACTAAAAAATGTTGGGAAACTATGGGAAGACCTCACCTTGGGACCACAACCATAGTACTAAAGATGGCCAATAGGTCTATCGTGAAACCTATTAGGATGCTAGAAGATCTCAAGATCAAGATCTTTGGACATAAAATAAGAAATACCTTCATTGTTATGGATTTCTCCAAGCATAGTATGGCATCTGAGATGATCTTAGGACGTCCTTTCATGCGGGAAGCAAAAATGGTGCATGACTGGTCTAAAAACCATGTCTACTTGCAGTTCCAATATTCTGTCATTCGAGTGGATCTTGTAACTGGTCAAGCACATCCTCTAGGAAACAAATTGATCATAGATCTGACACCATAGTTCACTCGGCCCCATTGCAGTATTGTTACACATGTAGAGTACACACTAATGTTGGGGAAGATTCTCCTTATATGGATGTACTACCTGGATGACTGAGCCGGACAATGTGGATTGGGTCCACTTAGCAGCAACCATAGACACTTGGGGAAACAGGGGGATGACCTGTGTAACACCTGAGGGGCATGAAATGCCACCACTCATACCCTTAAATATGCTAGAAGCAATGCATACAGCTTCTGATAACCTACACGATGAAGGTTTGACTAGCATTGGAACCAGTAGTGTCTCACAAGACTATAGCCCACACGATTTGGGGTCAGAATCATCAATTGAAATTGACTCTGAGGACGAAGAATCTAACTTAAATCTTAGTACAAATATGGGGACAAACTATTCAGGACCCAGTGGTACCGGAGATGAAAACCTATCCAAGGGAGCAGAAGACACAAGTAGCGATTCATCTAGTGACTCTTCACTAGAGATCGGTTGTAATCAAAAATTAGACAAGAAGAGTAAGAGATATAAGAGGTGGTGATATCAAGAAGATATGAGTACTAGAATAAATGAAAATAAATCTACCGCAAAATGGCTTAAGTATATAGGGGCATGTGATGCTCATCGGAAGTTGGTAGATAGCTGGGGTGAATACCTTTAAAGTGTTATGTGGTGTAGTCCACAACCCATTGACATTGCACGATTAGAGGCTACAGAGAAGCCAAAATTGAGCCGTATCGTAAGGAGACGACAAAATCAAGAGTTAGCTCAACAACAGAAGGAATTGGAAGTGAAATCACAGTCTCACAGAACAACGGGACCCCACAGACTTACACCTTGCACCTGAACATTTCAAATCCTACACCACAGAGGAATGTAAGGTTGTGTATACAAAGGCTCTATCGATGGAAGCAATGGAGTTTATGATGGTCCATCGATAGTTAAGGAAATAGAGTTATCAGACACAGGATAAAAGTCCAAACCTGTTTTCATTGCCCAAGATCTGACAGAGATTGAGGAGTGTGTACTTAAAGAACTTCTCAAAAAATCTAGGGATATATTTGCCTGGACTTATCATGATATAAAAGGTGTTCCACCTTTTGTGGTGCAACACACAATCCCCATGACTAGCATGGCTAAACTAGTTCCGCAACGCCCCTACCCAATGGATCCTAAATATGCAAAGATCGTTCAAGAAGAGAGTAAAACACTTGTGAAATGCCAATTCATATACCTTATTGAGCACTTAGAATGGATGTCTCCAATAGTGATTGTGCCAAAAAAGAATGGGAGACTCAGAGCGTGTGTAGATCTCAAGAAGGTCAATGCCACCACTAGGAGGGACCATTACCCTTTTCCATATTCAGAACATGTGCTTAAAAGAGTTGCAGGGAAGGAAGCTTATAGCTTTTTAGATGGGTACTCTGGCTACAATCAAATCACAATTGCGCTTGAGGACCAAGCTAAAACAGCCTTTATAACCAAGTTTGTAGTGTTTGCATTTTGTCTTATGGCTTTTGGCTTAACTAATGCCCTTGATACCTTTCAAAGATTAATAAACACTGCTTTTAGAGAATATTTGAGGGAGTTTTTTGAAGCTTTCTTAGATGACCTTTGTGTTTATTCCTCTTGGAAAGAACATTTATCATGCTTACAAAAAGTGTTTTAGAAGTGTAGATTGTATTGCATCTCCTAAAACCCTTTCAAATGGCAGTTTTGGGTTAAACATGGAGTCATTTTAGGGCATATAGTGTCCAAAAATGGGATTTCCACAGATGAGAGAAAAATTAAAGCCATTACTGAATTTCTACCACCTACAAACTATAAAGGAGTTCAAAGGTTCATGGGCCATGTTGGTTATTACCGGCGGTTCATTTTAAACTTTGCCGAGAGAGCTCGTCCTTTGTACAAGATTCTTATTGAGATCCACTAGACCGCGAAGTGTGACCATGCTTATGAGTCATTAAAAAATATATTGACAAGCGATCCTATTCCACGAATGTCCGATTGGAATATAATTTTCCATGTGCATATTGATGCATCAAACTTTGCTATTGGGTGTGTTCTAGCTCAACCAAGAGAACATAAATTGGACTACCCCATTAGCTTTGCAAGTCGTCAATTGAATGATGCCGAGAGAAACTACATCACTATAGAGCGGAAAGGTTTAGGTATGATTTATGCAATGAAGAAATTTTGCTACTAACTTCTTGTCAACAAGTTTGTTCTCTATCTGGATCATCAAACCTTGTTGTATCTAGTAAATAAACCTTGTTCCACGGGAAGAATTATACAATGGTTGTTAATCCTCCTTGAGTTTAATTTTACCGTTGTGGTGAGACCTGGTAAAAGACATGTCATGGCGGATCATTTGTCTCACATACCTAATGGTGAAGCCCCTACTGGAGTCGGTGATGAACTGCCTGATACTTCCTTATTTCTAGTCGAGACCTTATTTCTAGTTATTCACCCAAAGAGCTTCGTAAGGACATAGCTCAAAAACTGTCAAAAGAATGTGAACCTTATTCTCTCATTGCACGAACTCTCTATAATCTAGGGAAGGACAATATTCTTAGACGATGTGCCCATGAGGATGAGTATTTATACATACTTCAAGAAGCCCACATGGGTATAGTCGGAGGACATTTCTCAGGGGAACTAACAAAGGTGTTGCAATCAAGCTATTGGTGGCCTACCTTATTCAAGGATGCATCACTTTTTGCAAAAGGATGTGATGAATGCCAACATTATAAGATCACACAACAAAAGGATAAGATGCCCTTACATCCTGTCAAAGTGACTGAACCATTTGAAAAATCGTAGGCCCAATTAGTCTGGTAGCTCCTAGCACTCAATCTCGACATATTATCATTGCCACTTACTATGTAACAAAGTGGGTGGAAGCCAAGGTGACACTAAGGCTGATGCAAGGTCAACTGCCAAGTTTCTCTTTGAGAACATTATTACAAGATTTGGTTGTCCCTTTGAGATTGTGAGTGACAATGGTACTCATTTTATAAATGGAGTGATAAAAGAACTCACTACCAACTTCATGATAGCTCGTCATAAGCCACGCCTTATTATCCACAAGAAAATGGCCAAGCTAAGAGTACCAACAAAACTCTCATCTCCATTTTGACAAAGATAGTTGAGGCTCATCGTACAGATTGGGATCTAAATCTTACATTAGCTCTATGGGCTTATCGTAATTCTTACAAAGTGGCTATTAATTGTACACCATTCAAAATGGTATATGGCCAAGAAGCAGTTATGCCATGGGAGTTTGTAATTCCTAGTTTGCGCGTAGCTTCACAAGGAGGTCGGGATGGTACTTATACATCCTTGAGAGGTTAGATGAATAAAGACAATTGGCTATGTAAAATGAACATGTGGAGCAAGATAGAAGAACGAAATGGTTTGATCGTCATCTAAAGAACAAAGATATCAATGTTGGTGATAAAGTCCTTATGTATGGAGTGCGTAACAAAAAGAAAAAGTTGAAATATGCGAGAAAAGGACCATATAGAGTATGTGAAATCACCCCACAAAGTACCATTCGTGTAGAGACTCTTGATGGAGTTGAAACCATTGGATTCCTCAATAAGAGAAAATTTAAAAGATACTAAGATCCTTAAGCCAAGAGGAGTTACATGCCATCCATCAAAAAAAGTCAGCCAAGGCACAAACAGAATTGACAAAGATACAAGCTCAAGCTGAGGCTAAAGAGCGACAACAACGCATAAGAGGATAATTGGTTGGACTCTGACACACCTCTACAATACCCTATTGAGCTAAATAGCACCTATGGAAAAGTGCTATATAACGCCTTATTGGACATAGGTGCTAAGTATAATATGATATCATATGGAGTGTGGTATCAGTTAGGAAAGCCATCTCTATCTGAGAGTATTATCCAAGTCAAGGGTGTCAATAAAAAAAAAACTATAGTTTTTGGAATCTGGCACACTTCTGTCAGTTATGACAATGGGGTTGTAGCTCAAGACTTTTTGGTCATGCATGTTGGAACTATGGAGGGTAATATAAACCTAGGATGCACTTGGATGATAGCCACCAAATGCACTATTGATTGGAGGACTAAGGGTGTCACAATGTAGAAACCAACTCTTAGCCCTACCACTCAAGCCATAGTCCCTAAGATATTGCCTCTTAAGAAAATAAAGCCCACAACATTGCATGTCCAGGAGGTTGAACCATATGTCCCTATAGCCCAACTCTCTAGAGCTTCAACTGCTATAGTTGAAATAAATCTTGAGACACACAAGACCCATTCTAATATAACAAAGAAAATATACAAGTGGGACCCTAAAGCTTCTTTAGTGACCATAGCTAGTAATAAAAGACAGGAGCCTAGTAAGAGACATCCCACTCGCCCCAAGAAATGTAAAGAAACATTGCATTGGATTCGTAAATAACTATTGGAAGCCCAAGGCTACTATGAGAAATGATAAAATTTTGGGTGCCAGAACGTAAATTGTGCTCTTACTTGTCACCTGGCTCATGTGAGCCCAATGTGTAGCTCCAAAACAAATTGAAGATCGTGGAAAGGAAAAACTCACGAAACGCTACACATCCGCTCCAGAGCTAGTTTGGGTATCGAAGAAAGAACGATTTGTTCCACTTAGCTTAGGAGCAAGGAAGTCAAATGAAGCTTCTTGCTCTTCATGTTGTTCATATACGGAAATAGAAGCTTTGACACAACCTCCACCTACCATTGTACATATCCATACAAACAAGAAATAATTTGCACCTCCCGTTGTAAGTTCACCACCTACAACAAAATTGCAAATAAAATCATGGGAGAGTACCTTACCACCCTTGCAACAAGATGAAATTCCTAGGACGATAAAAAACTATTGGTCAAAGTCTTCACCCATAACAACTTGGAACAATTGGTTTCAAAAGGTGATAACATCATTCCAAAAGGTATGATCTTCCCAAGGAAGGGGAGAGTGTTTGCTGACATCCATCATTCACTTGCTTCCCTCTCAACCTTCCTCCCTGACCTCTCAATCTCCCAATCTTAGGGAATGTATATATAAATCCTTATACTCATAAAAAACAAAAATAAGAAAGTAAAAGAGCAAGAGCCACCGAAAATTTTTTTGGAAACCTACAGTTCTAGTACATGACTCAAAATCATAAAAGCACATTATGCAGAAGGACACGACCTTTTGACATGACCCTTATAATATTTGCACTCTAACCATCATTTATTTGTGTGTATAGATATGGCTAGTACGCTAGAGTCATCCATTCCTGCCTTGGGTGAGAGGTATCCTCTTTACTTTTCACAAGTGTTTCACATGGTCTTTCTGGTGCTTGCCGAAAAAAAATTTGGAAACCTACAGTTCTAGTACATGACTCAAAATCATAAAAGCACATTATGCAGAAGGACACGACCTTTTGACATGACCCTTATAATATTTTCACTCTAACCATCATTTATTTGTGTGTATAGATATGGCTAGTACGCTAGAGTCATCCATTCCTGCCTTGGGTGAGAGGTATCCTCTTTACTTTTCACAAGTGTTTCACATGGTCTTTCTGGTGCTTGCCTGTGAATGGGATCTGGTAGGTACGCTAACATGTGAGAGGAATTTTGAGGAGTTAGAATGGATGATACGTCTCTTGACCACGACTAATCCATGCTTAGTAGAGAGTGTCTCTCCCATTGCACAAGCCTACCCTTTTGACCAAGAGGACTATAGACATCTAGTGACCTTCTTAGTAAACATCGGTGCCTCTAATGATGAAGACGATTTACGTGATTATACGGATGGCACATATAGTCTCACGGATGATGACTTTTTTTTTCTCGACGACGAGGATAGGGGTTTAGCCTTAGGGTTCCCCCCTAATCTCTACAATATCCTATTCCCTTGACTCTCTAGGGGGAGTGCAAATAATTAGGTTAGGGTTTCTTATGTTGTTTAATTATGTTCAATAAGGATTGGTACCTCTTTCCACTGATGTGTCTCTGGAAGGTGGATGTTTGGTGGTGACTATTGTGCAGTTTGTGACTACATAAGGATGCCTTCGAAGGTCAACGACAATGGATGTTTACATGTTACAACAGATGTTCTCCATTATATCAGGTGTACTACGTCCTTTTATCTATGCTTTCCACAGTTACATGTTTGCATCTTGGCATTTGAGTTTCTAACAATGCATAAAATTGATGAAGTTGTGACATTGCCAATTTAGATGCTATAACTTTTTCAAACTTCTAGTACCTTGTTCTTCTCTTTGAGTTTGGTCTATTAGTTGGCTTTAAGTAGGTATCGAGACCTTAGGCTAAACTAGGCCACTTAATTGCCGACTTTAATTCCTAAATAGTTTATTAATTGTAGTACCTTTAGTATTGTTTTAGGCTATGAGGATATAGTTCTCTCTAGCTTATTCCACCTAAGTGTGACTTGTGTTGTGGAAGTCCATGTGTTGAGCTAATATTTGAGACCTTGAGTTTCCCGGCTAGTTTATGCTCAAGCTGGTATTTGAGACCTCGAGTCTCCCAACTGCTAGTACTTGAGACCTTGAGTCCCCCAATAGAAAGCAAATAGCACAAACTTCCTTGTATTTTACGGTGATCACACTTAAGTGGTATAAGTGACAGGATCACTAGTTTTTAGACCCCAACGAGCATTCCTAGGGTTAACTACTCTGTTAGGTCATTCGCAATGTAAGCAGGTCTAGGCTCTTCTCCTAGTTCAACCAAGTCTATCTTTTTAGCGTTTTCAGGCCCTTCGTAAGACTCGCCCTGTTGCCATAGTTCCCTTACAGGTTGTTTAACTATAATTTTTTGATCTTGGAGAATATACTTTTTGTAATGGGATGGAACATGCAAAACATCCTTACCATCCTCTTCCGTGGTTTCCATTTCGGTTGTGTATATCTCCTTTAGAGCATTTTTCAACTCTTGATATTTCTTTTTCCACTCGACTCTGGCATAAGTGGTTTCTTATCCTGTGATTTTTCTTGAGTACCCTTCCCTGTTTTCCTCGATGTTTGAGACATTTTTGAGTTTTTGTTTGAAGGACATCTGCCAGTGATTTTATCCTTGACACAATCATTAGCATCTATCTGCATCAAGAATTGTTTTTTACTGGAAACTGATGGAATAGGTCGTGTTTTTACAATTCTGGTGTCTCTCTTTCGTCTATACCATTTTTGTCTTCTTGATTTCTGGTTTGGAATGTCAAAAAACTTTTCCTCCCCTCCTTTTAGGAGTAACTTAGCTCTTGTATGCTCCTTTTCCGACCCCGAATCTTTTGAGGTAGCTGAGTGTTCATCTAACTCATCAGTTGCATTGTAATAGAGGTGTGAAAAGACTTGTTGAGCTTTCATTAAGTCCTTGGGTTCCTCATCCTCGTTTTCAATGTTGAGGATTGAAATCATTTGGATGGGAATTATGTTATAGCCATCCTCATTGCAAAATTGAGTAGGCATAGACATATTCACACATACATACATTGTCGCTAAAATTTGAGTCCACTCGAATGGCTCAAATAAATGCTATGGAAAGAGTTCAGGTACATAGGCTTCGTCTGTGCCGTCCCTTTCTAGGATACATTCTTCTCTTCTTAAGCTTTCGTTTTCTGAAGCTCCACACATCCAAATAGGATTGTCTTTGTTTAAGCAAGATGGGAGTTTAGTTTCAGCTGACGAGACTGAATCAAACTCTTGGATGGGTGTTTTCAAGACATGTCTGTAAGTGTGATCTTTTAGATTTACTCTTGTTATAGATCCCACTTGCTTCAAGTACAGATAATTGTTTCCCCAATCTTGGATAAGCTGTACCTGTTGCATGAAAGGTCTTTCCAATATGATTTCATAATTGAGTTTTTTTCCAAAGTCTAGTATGGAAAAAGTGTGTTGATATTCAATTCCACAGGAATTGACTATCACCTTTTCAAGCAGCCCTAATGGTCTCTCAATGTGTCTGTCAGCCAATTGTAATTTCATTCGATTTTGTCTAATGGCTGGCTATCCCCAGGATTTCCATACTGCTTTAGTGGCTATGGCTATGCCAACTCCACTATCCAGTATTGCCATGGTTTCAATGTCATTATATTTCACTGGGAGGGTGGTGTTTCCCTCTTGCCCTTCATAATATTCTCCGCCCTTGTGTAAAGTGTGAGCTTTGTCCTAAGGTGTGAGTCAAGGAGAGGAGAGTGGATTTATCCCACATACTGTGGAGCAAGGCTGTAGAGCTACTTAAAGCTCATTTCTTGAATCAATAAACAACAACTCATTTTGCACTACATGCTTGTCTATGGTGAGCTTGTGCTAAGCTAAGTCAATACTCAAGATTGTGTTTATGAGTCCAAGCTAATCCTATCTTGGAACCTAATTCACTTGAGTGATAAGCTTGCTTACACACACTCACACACTTGCACCATGTTTCTCTTTCATCCACCATAGCTAGCACGATCCAAATTCCTAACATTTGGTATCAGATCCATGATGTGCTAGCTAGGATTGTCATTATGCATTAGTGTGTGTTAATCATTAGTATCTCCATTAGATCGATTAGGATTTCATTGTTACGGCCCATTGACATCTTCATAACTAGTTGCATCTCACTAATTAAGCACTAATCTAGTTATGTGTGGGCATGTCCTTGGCACACCCAAGAGGCCACTACCCTCCATGGCTAGATAGGCATGATTAGGGAGAAGATTAGTATCCAGTTTTTGCATGCTTTATTCCTTTTTTGTGTCCTAGTTTGCACCTTCAATTAATCTCTCCACTTTTGCAATCACCTAACAATATTGAGCTCATCTCGAAGTGCTCGACGCAAGCTTTCCATAGAGCCTACAAGCTCTGCAATCTGTGCTCAAAACCTCTTAAACTCCATCCCCAATTTTGCCTATATTTAGGTGTGTGTGTGAGTTTGTGTGGGAGATGCCCTGCAGAACCGAACTTCAAATATTCTCATTTTGACTCATTACTCACGTGGAGCCCAATGGGCCCCTTGGCTTAGCTTAAACACCATATTTGGTGTGGGTTTGGAGGGTTGTGGGTTCAACAAGGGCTTTTTCAAATGGGCAAGGCCGGCGGATTCGAGGCTTGCGGTTAAATCCAATTTCTTTTGAAGGCAGGTCTGCCACCGGCCGGCTGCAAAAACCCCCGACTGCGCGCATCCGTTCGTTCCTGCGAGCACCTGCCTGACTGGCCGCCCGGCATGACCCCGCGCCTGCCCCCACAGCGTCCGGCCACGGAGTTCCCCCTTGCGCTCAACCCGTTTTAACAAAACCTTTCGGGTCCGCCCCTATGGGCCCCCCCTTCCCACGGCATTGCCTCAAGGGCTTCACCCTCCGCCCTCTCAGGGCCCCCCTTCCCACGCTGCTCCCGAGTCTCAAGAAGTTCAACCCAGCGCCCTTCTTTGGCCCCCATTCCCGCGCTGCTCCTGGGATTTGAGAACTCCAAGATCTCCTTCCCACGGCCTTCACTTCCAATTCCAAAAGCCTTATTCCTGACCTTGTAAGAGGCATTCCCCATGGCCTAAGGCTTTGAAGCCTTCCAAACCACGCAAGGGCACCAAGCCTCAAAGTCTTGCAAAGATTCTACACCGGCATTCAAAGCGGCCTCAAGCAGCTTTTAAAGGGGAGCTCCAAAGACATCCAAATCCAATTTCAAAGGCTCATTCTAGTCATCAAGAGAAGAACTCAAAGGTGTATGTGAAGGGTGACTTCACCTCGAGTGAAGAGGTACTTCACATTTCATTAAGAAGATATTAAAATTTCAAATCTTGCAACCAAGCACAAAACTTTGCAAATTAAATTTTTCTATCATCAATTGTGCAATGTGTAAAGAGGCAGACACTGGCTAGGAGAGTCTCCTAAGCTAAGACCCCTCTATTGGCACAAATGGGGGACAAGGGAATAGAGAAATTCAATGGGGAGGGATTTCACACTTGGCAAACGAAGTTAAGAGGCTATCTTATGAAAAAATGTTTGTGGTCTGTCAGTAGCACTACCCTCGAGCAACAAGCCAAACCCGATGGAGTGCACACTAGAACATCTACACTCATAGCAAGGGCACAAAATTTGGCCAAAGACGAACAAGCATTGGGAATTATCATCACTTCTTTGCATAATAACTATGTGCATTTCATAGATGAATGTAAGCATGTACATGAAGCCTGGCATGTCCTAGAAAGTAATTTTGGAGCTAGAGCCAAAAGAAGCAAAGTTAGTCTTAAAAGACAACTTTACAAAGTTACTATGCTTCAAGGGGAGGACATTGCTAGCCTAGTGAACAGGCTTAAGAGAATTTTCATACAACTCACTTACATCCAAGTTGCAGTACCACAAGATGACAAAGTGGCTATACTTTTAAGTGCACTTCCACCTTCTTATGACCACTTAGACACAATTCTTGAAGAAAAAGAACCGGCACCACCATTTCAAGATGTAATCAACTCAGTCCAAGCAGAAGAAAGAAAGCAAAGAGGTTCACTTACCTCATCAGGAGGAGTTTTCATCACAACATCTTCAAGGGGAAGATATTCGCCATCAACATCGACAAACGGACGAAAGTGTTATGAATGTGGAAGAATGGGACACGTAGCGAAAGATTGCTACACAAACAAACCTTGCAACAAATGTGGTAGGAAGGGACACCCTCCTTCTCGGTGCTACTCAAACGAAGGCAGTAGCAGTGGAGAAAGTAGCAGCAGTAGAAGCAACAGCAGAAGCAACGAAGGCAAGAGACCTGAAAGAGGATCAGCTCACATAGTAGAAGACAAAAAGGATGAAGACGAAGGTAGCGTTTGGGAAGATCCATTTTGAAGATGCAGACTCTCTACTTGTAGGGGAGGACTTTTTCCTGTGTGGATACCAGCTTATCATCCTGTGTGGACATCACCATCCTTTGTGGATTGTTCTTGTGTGGATCTTACCATCCTGTGTGGATATCACCATCCTTTGTGGACTTTAATTTCCTGTGTGGATTTTGTTAGCCTGTGTGGATCGTGCATCTTCAGTATCTTGTCTTAGTCCAAACCTCAAGGGGAGGATTGTAAAGTGTGAGCTTTGTCCTAAGGTGTGAGTCAAGGAGAGGAGAGTGGATTTATCCCACATACTATGGAGCAAGGCTGTAGAGCTACTTAAAGCTCATTTCTTGAATCAATAAACATAAACTCATTTTGCACTACATGCTTGTCTATGGTGAGCTTGTGCTAAGCTAAGTCAATACTCAAGATTGTGTTTATGTGAAAACTGCCCAAAAATAGGAGAAACGGAGCGGGAACAACCTGTGCTATATAGCACAAACCGTAGAAGACTATAAGGCACCTGTTATGCAAAAATCGGTACTTACAAAAATTTTGCACAAAATGACGAAATAGCCTGTGCAGTACTGCCTGTAGTGGAAACGGAGGCCGAAATGAGCCCAAATCAAAATTCTGAGCAGACCTAGCTCTATGAGCTATCCCAAAATATTTGTCGACCTGTGAACGCTCGCCAAAGCTCACTGAAATCAGAAAAAGTGAGCAGGCGTGTGCTGGAGCAGCTGGCGACTAAGCCCGGGAGGACGTGACCTGCTCTGATACCAATTGTTGGAATTAGGGTTGCAGAGAAACACACACAGCTTGGAGAAGATGAAGGAAGCTCAAGGCACACAATAGAGAGTGTATTACTTAGTGTGCAATGGAAAGATAGATAGCCCTAGAGTGATGGGCGTATATACAATGCACGAGGGGAAAAACCTCCTAAAGAGGGAAAAAATGCCCCGGCGGTCCTAGTGTGTTCACACACATCACTACCACATGTATATGGTAACATATATTTTCTGCTTGTATTTTCAAGCTTCAGTCATGGTAGAGACAAAATTAACGTGTCAGCATCGCAAAATCATATGTGATGATCTAGTTTTATCTCTCTATGGAGCTTCAAACGATCATTTTCGTCGCATATTTGATCCACTGCAGGCAAAGTTCGATGATTTCATAATTGAACTTGTGGAACAGTGTTGGCTGAAATTGTGTAGTGTATTCCCTATGTCATTTGACCCAGCTTTGCGCACTGATGGAGTAATACATAACACAATAAGGCAATTATTAGGCCAGGTCACTAGAATCTTTGAGAGTATGGTTTATGCAAAAATCAAAGCCAAACCTGGAATCAAAGAGCGAATGCATCTTGCGGCACAACTACATTCAGAATTAAAGAGCAAGGATAAGGTCAAAGGCTCTTCAAAATGTCCTACAACAAAAGAGGATGTGCCTCCTCCTTCAGGTGTTGATCCCTTAGTTGTACACTCGGATGATACTACATGTCCTCCTGTCCTACACCTACTTGGGGAACATTCTATCTTTCACTTTCAAGCACCCCAATTAAGTGAAAAACGTTTTGCAACTGTGAAACAAATTTGATTGGCCCATCCTCTCTTCAAAGATCCTATGTGGCAAAGATCTACAAGGACCAGATAGGAAGCAAGCTGACAATACAATTTGTGCTAGAGGAAGCAACTGCTACTACTATTCAGCATCGTGGCATGATATTGCCACGTGCTCTTGTTCATTATAGAAAAAGGCCTATGTTGATCTTCAAGCTTTGGAATGGAGGTAAAATTGAGAAATGGATTCAGGCATGTCATCATGATGGAAGCAAGCCTACAATCAGAGAGTTTCAACACACATCTGGAACTGTACAATAGTTCATAGACAATATTTTCCCGATTTTCAATGCTCTTTTGCAGACAATGAAATTTGTGCATAGTCACGACTTCATTCACAATGATCTACACACTAGAAATATTCTACTACATTTTGGCGAGTGAGGAGTGTATGCTGAAATCATGGATTGGGGACAAAGTACACCATCAAACACTTTGGCAACATTTCCCAAGCTACCAAATCTCACCCCTCAAACTAGAGCTCAATTTTAGTGAGATTATCCATGAGCTACCCCTAAAAATATCAGCACCAATCCTCCTCCTTTCACCCTGTCCTCGCAAGGAATATCCTTTCAAGATTTATCCAAGTGTACAGATTGCCACCAAATAATAATCAAGTGGCAATTTACTTTGTGTAACAATGCTATTGTTATAATGTATTGCGGCTCAAAATAGATTGGAATGATTGTCCCACTACAAGAGGCGTCGGCAAAGGATACCTAGTCAAGAAGATTCATGCACAAGAAGCCAATCAAGAAGATCCTCCTCGCAAGAGAGGTTACACATATTTGCCTGAAGAAACCACAGCCATTGAGAAGTTCGCAACCTAAGGTGTGCATTTGGCAAGTCAAGGACAGACACCAGCCATGCTGCACGCTCGTATAGTAGAGCTAGAAAGAAAGTGGGTATGGTACGAGGCAAGATATGGGCCTGTTATTGAAGAAGAGATAAGCAATGTAGGTCCAAGTGATTCCTTCGACAGTTCAAAATTTTGTGTATCTGATCTTTTAAGGGCCCAGTCCATGATTTAAATTAAATCTCCTAAACAATATCAAGCTCTTTTTGTATCTTAAATCTCAAGATTTGTAACTAAAATCTCTTTTTGATATGTAAATCTCTATTTGTTGGAACAAATGAACATGTCAGATGTTTTTTCGATTGTGTAAGTTTTGTTCTCTCTCCCTACCTCTTTCTGACAATATAAAGAGGATGGAAAGAAAGAGAGACAATGAGAGAAGAAGAGAGAGAGAGAGAGAGAGAGAGAGAGAGAGAGAGAGAGAGAGAGAGAGCACGTGATTGTGAAGATAAACTCCACACGGCTTTTGCATTACAAAATTAATTAAGAATATAGTACAGACTTTATAGCTCATTCGTCCCCTCAATCACAGGAACCATGTCATCAATTTCTTCAACATCTGAACATTCCAGATCAATATTTTTTGGATTCGATTCCATTTGATCATCGGAGTTGATCTCATTTGCAATTTCTTTGTGTGTTTGAAAATGCCAAAAGCTTTCTTTTGTGGCACGTGTGGCTAACTTTGCTAGCTTATGCATAAGTTGCATGTTACAAAATACATACACATGTTTAGGAATTAATCGATTTTATTTTTTAGTATGCACAAAAGCAAACAAAGACCAATTTCTTTCACAGCTACCACTTCAGGTGGCAATGGACAATACTCTCACAACCACATGTTGAAGTTTCACTTTTTCTCCACCGTACTCTTTCCACCAAATTGGTGTGCTCATCGTCTTGATAGCATTTATATTCCAAGGATCACCAATCATTCCTTCTTTGCTAGTATATGCCATCTTCTGTGTGTATGCCACCTGTCCATCCACATTGCATGATAGTTGGGCAGACACTTTCTTGAAATCACTAATCACTTCATTGTTTGAAGATTGCTCATGCATCTGGAACTTGGGATCTAAGACAAACCCTGCTCCATGTAAAGGAGTATGTAGCTGCTCCCATCGTCTTTTGACAAACAACATCATCATGGCTTTCTCTTTTCTTGCATAAGATGTACAGTCTTTTAACTTGCAAGAGGCTTCGTGCATGTACCAATAAACCCATTCAAAGATAGAGTCTTCTTTGTCTACTAATCGCATCAGATGAGTGAACCATTCTGTGACAGCAACAATTTTGTCTACATTTCTCCAAAAATAGGAGAGTTTACAAGCTGATAGCATTTGGAAGTAGCAGGTTCATACTTGGGATAGAAGGAACTTTTCCAAAATCCTTTAAGAGAAGATTCGAAGTGTGAGCAGCACATGGAACCCATGTAATCTTTGGATACTTTGCTTCAACTGCTTTTCCAGATGCTTTGTAGTTAGATGCATTATCAATGACAATGGATGTCACATTTTTAGGTCCCCCTTCTCTTTTGATTGAACGCTTATATACACCAGCAAGATATCCACTACTTTTTTCTTTCAGGGATGTGTTGATCGCTTCAAGAAAGATGGAGCCTCTTGGACAAATCAACATCACATTAATCAATGGTTTCTTTTGATAATTTTTCCAACCATCCAAAGCAATTGTGCATCCATACTGTGGCACATAATCAAGAGTTGTACGCTTTTAAATATTCTCTGATGTAGTTTTGACTTTATCTAAATATTATGTACGCATTTTATTATAATCAGGTACCACAAAACCCTTCTTCATTGTGCTCATTAAAGCATCTTTGAAGATAGGGTTTCAAATGACATTAAAAGGAATTCCACATGCAACAAATACTTGCGTCCACTTAAGAGGGAGTTCAAGTAGCCATTGTCTATCAAATTCCTTTATAAATACAAAAAAAAAAAGAAAAATTCAGGTGTGAGCTTTCACTCTATATCTGAATCATGATAAATAAATCGCTTCATCTATCTCAATAACTTCCAAGTGTGAGTAAACTCTTCAAAAGCAAGATATCTTTAAAAAACCTACTCAAATTACCTCCAAGTGTGAGTGTAACTCAACACATGACAAGCAATCAAAATTCACTACTTATCTTAATCTCTTCTAGGTGTGAGAATCTCTACACAAAGCAAGAGATTATTATTCAATCTACCTAAATTATCTATAGTGTGAGTATTACTCTACACATGATATAGAATCATTAGATAAATCTAACATAAGTTAGTTCTAGGTATGAACGTAGTTCAACACACAACAAGTAACTCCTAACTTTAACTATCTAACTTAAGTTACTTCTAAGTGTGAACATAGCTCAACACAAAGCAAATAACTGCTAACTTTAACTATCTTAAATCACTTCCAAGTGAGAGTTTCCTCTATGCAACGCAAGTAATCACTAACTACTTTACTTAATTTACCTCCCAATGTAAGATATACTTCACACAGAGCAGATAAAGACTAAACTCAAAACTCCAATGCCTAAAAAAAACTACATTTAACTAATTTAACTTTCTATCATAAGCTTTAAATTTTTCCTAAAAGAATTATAGAACTAAATTCAAAATGGTTTTTTTAATTTCTTTTTTGATGTTGTAAAGCTCACCTGTAGATGAGAAAAGGGGGAAGAGTGATCAACAGAATGAGAAAAACATCCCATTTTCGTGATATATATAGGGCTATATTTTGATCGAAATATGTATTTTGATCAAAATTCTAAGAAATTATAAATAACAGTGTTTTGCTATTGTGGCATCGTATAATACAGCCAAATAAAGATAGGTGTCATAAAATACACCCGTTTAAAGTGTATTATACGTACATTGTATAATATACAATGCAACTTAGCGCACACACACACACATCTCTCTAAGAGAATCCATGGCCAAAACCCTAATCAAATATGTTAAAACTTGATCTTCTTCTTCAGACTACACTCTCCCCCTCCCCTCTCCTAATTCTCAAGATTTCCTTAGCTTGAATCCCCTTTACCTCTTACCATTCTCTCATTCCAAGTAGCCAAATTGTTGGTCTTCAAGCGAAGTGAAGAGCCAACTACATCCAAAGCAAGGAGACGACTAGACCATACACACACTAAGGTAATGTTTTCTGGTTCTTTTTATGCTCTTGCACTTGCTTGAAAGTGATTTACTTCATGCTTACATAAATTTGTGCTTAAGCTCTCAATTTCCATAAGCAAGCCTTTTGCTTGGGAAGAAGAAATAACTACTTAATTTTGTTGTTTCCCTCTAATTATGGTTCATTACTAATCATGACTAGCCATGTTGCTAACAACTAGTCCGATGTTATTTCAAGTTTTGTTGTTTCAAGATCTCTAGATTACCAGCCTAATATGGCATAGAGAGAGTAGAAAGCACTCTCTTTAAGCATAGGTGACTGGAGATCATACTAAAATAGCAGGCATTTTTGATGATGATTAATATCTATACGTACCCTTAAACCCCCGCCAAAAATATCTTTTTAAAATTTTTAAGATGCACAACATAATTTCCACATAATCACGGACAATTAAGTATTGAATGTTTTCGGAATGAACCATTCTATTCAAAGTGGCATTATAATTTACTCTAAAAAGGAATGCTCTTATGAAAGGTTCACAAGTTTTTCTTTAAATTTAAGAAATAGGATTTTTCTTCTTTCAAAGAGAAAAGAGCATATGTGTAAGATTTGTTTAGTGATACCAATAAAGTTAATACTAGCTCTTTGAAAAGGAGAGTTAAGTTTTAAGGGTAGTTCCATCTTAAACAAAGCAGTTCTTCCTTGGAAGTGGGAATTCCTAGGTATCCCTTGAAACTTACATCGAGAAAAAACCTTAAACTCCCAAGAGACTCGTTGTATTTCTTAAGGTTTTGTTTGATTAAAGATTAAAATGAACTAGGAACAAGAGATTATAACTCAAGGAACTTAATCTAAATTTAAACTAGGATTAAAAATTTACCGAGAAGATTTGACGTGTGTAGCCCTAGCATAACATAGAAGGTTTGAATATGAACTTTGTCTTACATGCTTGGAAAAGGCCGGCGTATGTGAGGTCCCCACCCCGCCGTATCAAACGGCGGATCTGATGGTGAACCTGGTGGCCACTAGATCTATAGCAGAAGCAAACAAATTGGTTCAGGGTTCAGCTAGCGGACGATCTCTCATCACAAAGTGAGTCGAGCTCGAGCCTACTAGCTATGAGATCTAGCTCCACCTCACAGGGGAAGCGTACTTAAACTATCGAGCGATCCTAAGACCCACCTTCCAAGAGGAAACAAACCCCGAGTGCCGTTTTCCCCATGTTTCAGAGGCACGTACTGTCGAGATTTCACCGCTCCAGGGGAAATGAGTATTACTAATATCAAATTAAACACTATGGGGACAGAGAGTTCCCGACCAATCGGGACCACCCATCTCATAGGCATTGGCAACCTGAGCCAATGCCCCCACTTTCCACCCCCACACCCATCTCATAGGCATTGGCAACCCGAGCCAAGCCCCCACTTTCCACCCCCACACTCACACTTCCTTGTGTGACCTAATTACTACCACAAAGGTTGTTCAACATAAACATTCCTTGTTTTAATTCCGAAGCACATTGTTCGTTAAGACAGCCCTTCAACCAGTATTACGAACAACACCAAGATAGTATTCTAGTAAAAATTCTACTCAAACTTATTCATTAATATTCCAATGTTCTGGAGGTACAATATCCCCCCTCCAATGAGAGTTTACTCCTCCGGTTGTCGCCTAGCTGCCCATACAACTAGGTATGTCCACCGCATAGAAAGCACAACATGGACATTCCCACCGCTTAACCAGCAGACGTGGGTTCCCATCGCTTAACCAGCAGTCGTGGGTATCCACCGCTTAACCGGCAGTCGTGGATTCAAGAGCCCTTAACCAGGAACTCTGTCCCCTGTGATCAGGAGGGGGTTCATGACTAATTCAACATTGGAAATAGAATGAACATGCCAAGCTAAATTTTCCCTAGCAGACATTCTTTCCTATTGCAAACAGTATATCTGTCAATCATTTCTTTCCTACTTTAGACTTTAATATACAAATGAATTCAATTGCCGAGGTTTCCGTCGAATTTCTCCAACATGTTTGGGGATATGTTCATTCCTAGCTAAACGTATGCAATGTTAAATTAAACAACTTGAATAAAACTCTGATCTACCTCTTCTATTTCTTCGTCATTGGCTCGTGAAATGGCCGGTGCTTGTTCGACCATGGGAGCTTTTCCTTTTCCATTTGTATTGCTCGTTCCCGCCTCGTGGTCGTGGGCACCACCGAAGCAAGTTCTCTTAACCCGGGCCATTTTACTCACTACTTTAAATAATTAGCTTGGAGAAAAGAGCTAAGGTCCGCAAGCGTCATAACAAACCAATTGATAGATTAGCATTATTAAATAATCCCTCCTATATGAGAGATCTAGATTTTTCCATATAGCAATCATTATGGATGACACATAATCCTATGGGAACCGGCTCTAAAGATAATTACTCGGCTTAGATGATTAAGAATAATAGGATTTCACTAATGGAATTACCAGAGAGATGAATTAAGCACGATTAATCTCTATCCTAGCAATTAGAGGGTGCAGAATCACCGCATGCATAGGTGTGAGAAAAGCCACCTCTTAGAGACTTAATGACAGATTAATCTTACCTTAATTATATCTTAATGCATAAGAGAAATGAATCTAATCCAGCTACAATATTAATGAGTGATAAAAGAGTGTGATTCTCGTCAGTCTACACAATTACCGGCTTACTAGTTAATTACTATGCTATCTAGAGAGAGAAAATTATATTAATCATGCACTAATCATTAATTAAAGATCATGGATGGTTGATAATTCAGCTATGGTGTAATGATTACATATTAGAATATGGTTAAGGAGAAATTAGAGAGTAATTATAGAGAATTACGACTAGGAGTAAGCATAATAGACGAGGAATTTAGATGATAATGAAAAGAATTTACGAAAGGCATTAATTAAACCGTGGTTACCGTGATTAAGGGCTGATAATCTTCTCGATTCTCTGATCTAATCGAGCTTCTTGAGGCGAGAATTCGACAACACCTCCCTCCTTGCTTCTCCTTCAAAAGGTGTGTGTACCGGCAGCACCTCCCCAAGGTGTGTGTAGGTGTGTGTGTGTGTGTGCACTGGGTGGGTGTGTGAGCCTGTGTGTGTGTGTGTGTCTGTGTGTGTGTGTGTGTGTGTGTGTGTGTGTGTGTGTGTGTGTGTGTGTGTGTGTGTGTGCAGGCCTTTAAATAGGCTCCTACAGGCTGAAAATCGACCAGCCTTGCTATATGCATCTGGGGGAGCACTGAGTCTTTGCATTGGCAAGTCAAGTTCCCCTACCCACCAAGTGTCCAGTTGGCTTGGTTAACTGGCTCTGACACTTAGTTATTTGCTTGGAAACTCTCCCATGACTCCCACAAAGAGAGAAGGCGCCCCCTAGCTGATAAAGCTGAGCTGGAGTGGGCTGGAACTTGTTCCCACACAGCCTCAAGCCCCCGGTGCCTCCACGCACAACTTTAGGAAAAAATTGGTTTTACGCTAAAACGGCCCATACGAGTCAGATTTTGATGCCGTAAATTGCTATACTGAGCTCTAACTAAGGCGTACTAGACCGAGTACCTGCCATATTTAGCAGCCCCCGGGGTCCGAAAATGCTTTTTTTTCAAATTTGGAGTACAGGTGCAGTTTTTCGAGACGTTCAAAACTGGATGGGTCGGGTGACCAAAAACTTACTATTTTTGGAATTCTTTTATAAAAATTATTTTAATTCACATTTTGAAGCTTAAAAATATTCTAAACATCATGGCACTGAAAGAATTTGGAAAACTGCTAAAAATAGTAACTTTTTCCATTATATTCATTTCAAGGTACAATGGTGCTCTTTTTGATCGGGGTTAGAGACCTTACAACCTCCCCAACGTGAAAAATTTGAGATGTCCTCATCTCAAGAATACATCTGGGTAAACTCTATGCTAACTACTTAGGTACATATATCCCTTGTCGAAAGTAAAGTCATCCTTTGATAATAGAATTGTTTTTAGTTTTATGCGTCTTATTCTGCTGAACTTTGATGAGGTCCTGGTGCTTGAATTATTTCTCACTAGCAGTTGCAGCATACAGAGATGCTCTCTCGTCAGCTTCGTCACCCACAGTTGGTTGTCTCACTGCGGCATTAGCAAAAGCTCCGCTTCCTTGTCCTATGTTTCCTCTTTCTCGGCCTCCTCTTCTGTTTGGTTGACCTCGCCTGTTGACGTTCAGAGGTACATTATTAATACCAGATGTTTGGGAAATCCTTTTTGGACATCGGCTTTTGTAATGTCCACACTCCTGGCACTCAAAGAATCTTATATTGGGAAACTCGGTAGCTGCCGTAGTAGCTACTACCGAACGATGGTCGTATGCAGGGTTGGTTGGTCTGTTACTCCAGTTGTCTGTCCTGGCCCTTTTTGACAAATAGTATTGACTATCTTGGATAGCCCTATGAATCTCTTTAGCTAACGGTTTGGCCCTTAGCAAGGCATCCTGTAGTGTTGTCGGCCTGAGAGCTTCTAACCGAGTATTCAAAGGATCGATTAGCCCTTTGCAGAACCTCGCCACCTGCTGTTCCAAGGTCATCTTAGGAGCATATCTCTGAAGAGAGACAAACTTTGCATAATACTCTTCGACAGATGAAGTCAGCTGCCGAAGTGAAAAGAATTCATTCATCTTCAAGGTTTTATATGCAGGTGGTAAATATCGCTCCATCACAGTAGCCTTGATGTCTTCCCATGACTGGGAAGATCCCTTGATATCCAAGTCCCTGCAATGTTGTTTCCACCAGATCTTGGCATCGCCAGACAAGCGGAACATCGCAAGCATGGTTTGGTTCACGGGTTGGGTTTCCGCAGCTTCGAAATAATCGTCCATTGCTTCCATCCATACTTCCGCATCTCTCTCCACATTAACCCCTTCGCCTTTAAAGGTTGGAGGTTGAGCTTGTTTAAGGAGGAGCTTCTTCTCTTGCGTTGCCGAGTAGAGAGCAGCAGGCGGTGTCTATCCAATGGTATAAAACTCATTACTATAGCACTCTTCTCAAATGAACCCTAAGCTTTTCCATACTCAAGAAGAAATTTAAACTTTGGGCTTAACCAACCTACTTAATCTGTACATCTATCACAAAGGATTTAACCATTCCACCATTAGTTTAAATTCCATTGAATACATCCAAAATTGTTCGATAAATAATGTTCAAAACTTTACTCGAGAGCTTTGATCCATACTTATAACTTTATGTGCATCAACAGGCTACCTGCCCGCAGCACTAGTCCCACCAACTACTTCTCAAAAAACATCATGTGGAACCCACTGAATCCCGACAAGCTCAATGAGTAAAACTCTTTAACATCACTCAGGAGACAATCCACTAGACAAATCCAATGTCATTATTCTGGGAAACATCATGCTCAAGCTTTGAGTATGAGCTATCCTACTATCCCTTATTTTTTCAAAATTTTCAAACAACATCATTTTCTAGTTCGTAAACCTATAGCTCTGATACCAGGTGTGAGGTCCCCACCTCGCCGTATCAAACGGCGGATCTGATGGTGAACCTGGTGGCCACTAGATCTATAGCGGAAGCAAACAAAGTGGTTCAGGGTTCAGCTAGCGGACGATCTCTCATCACAAAGTGAGTCGAGCTCGAGCCTACTAGCAATGAGATCTAGCTCCACCTCGCAGGGGAAGCGTACTTAAACTATCGAGCGATCCTAAGACCCACCTTCCAAGAGGAGAGAAACCCCGAGTGCCTTTTTCCCCATGTTTCAGAGGCACGTGCTCTCGAGATTTCACCGCTCTAGGGGCAATGAGTATTACTAATATCAAATTAAACACTATGGGGACAGAGAGTTCCCGACCAATCGGGACCACCCATCTCATAGGCATTGGCAACCTGAGCCAATGCCCCCACTTATCACCCCCACACCCATCTCATAGGCATTGGCAACCTGAGCCAAGCCCCCACTTTCCACCCCCACACTCACACGTCCTTGTGTGACCTAATTACTACCACAAAGGTTGTTCAACATAAACATTCCTTGTTTTAATTCCGAAGCACATTGTTCGTTAAGACAGCCCTTCAACCAGTATTATGAACAACACCAAGACAGTATTCTAGTAAAAATTCTACTCAAACTTATTCATTAATATTCCAATGTTGTAGAGGTACAACATCCCCCCTCCAGCGAGAGTTTACTCCTCCCGTTGTCGCCTAGCTGCCCATACAACTAGGTATGTCCACCGCATAGAAAGCACAACATGGACATTCCCACCGCTTAACCAGCAGACGTGGGTTCCCATCGCTTAACCAGCAGTCGTGGGTATCCACCGCTTAACCAGCAGTCGTGGATTCAAGAGCCCTTAACCAGGAACTCTACCCCCTGCGATCAGGAGGGGGTTCATGACTAATTCAACATTGGAAATAGAATGAACATGCCAAGCTAAATTTTTCGTAGCAGACATTCTTTCCTATTGCAAACAATATATCTGTCAATCATTTCTTTCCTACTTTAGACTTTAATATACAAATGAATTCAATTGTCGAGGTTTCCGTCGGATTTCTCCAACATGTTTGGGGATATGTTCATTCCTAGCTAAACGTATGCAATGTTAAATTAAACAACTTGAATAAAACTCTGATCTACCTCTTCCATTTCTTCGTCATTGGCTCCCTAAATGGCCGGTGCTTGTTCGACCATGGGAGCTTTTCCTTTTCCATTTGTATTGCTCGTTCCCGCCTCGTGGTCATGGGCACCACCGAAGCGAGTTCTCTTAACCCGCGCCATTTTACTCACTACTTTAAATAATTAGCTTGGAGAAAAGAGCTAAGGTCCGCAAGCGTCATAACAAACCAATTGATAGATTAGCATTATTAAATAATCCCTCCTATATGAGAGATCTAGATTTTTCCATATAGCAATCATTATGGATGACACATAATCCTATGGGAACCGGCTCTAAAGATAATTACTCGGCTTAGATGATTAAGAATAATAGGATTTCACTAATGGAATTACCAGAGAGATGAATTAAGCACGATTAATCTCTTTCCTGGCAATTAGAGGGTGCAGAATCACCGCATGCATAGGTGTGAGAAAAGCCACCTCTTAGAGACTTAATGACAGATTAATCTTACCTTAATTATATCTTAATGCATAAGAGAAATGAATCTAATTCAGCTACAATATTAATGAGTGATAAAAGAGTGTGATTCTCGTCAGTCTACACGATTACCGGCTTACTAGTTAATTACTATACTATCTAGAGAGAGAAAATTCTATTAATCATGCACTAATCATTAATTAAAGATCATGGATGGTTGATAATTCGGCTATGGTGTAATGATTACATATTAGAATATGGTTAAGGGGAAATTAGAGAGTAATTATAGAGAATTACGACTAGGAGGAAGCATAATAGACGAGGAATTTAGATGATAATGAAAAGAATTTACAGAAGGCATTAATTAAACCGTGGTTACCGTGATTAAGGGCTGATAATCTTCTCGATTCTCTGATCTAATCGAGCTTTTTGAGGCGAGAATTCGACAGCACCTCCCTCCTTGCTTCTCCTTCAAAAGGTGTGTATACCGGCAGCACCTCCCCAAGGTGTGTGTAGGTGTGTGTGCACTGGGTGGGTGTGTGAGCCTCTGTGTGTGTGTGTGTGTGTGTGTGTGTGTGTGTGTGTGTGTGTGTGTGCAGGCCTTTAAATAGGCTCCTACAAGCTGAAAATCGACCAGCCTTGCTATATGCATTTGGGGGAGCACTGAGTCTCTGCATTGGCAAGTCCAGTTCCCCTACCCACCAAGTGTCCAGTTGGCTTGGTTAACTGGCTCTGACACTTAGTTACTGGCTTGGAAACCCTCCCAGGACTCCCACAAAGAGAGAAGGCGCCCCCTAGATGCTAAAGCTGAGCTGGAGTGGGCTGGAACCTGTTCCCACACAGCCTCGAGCCCCCGGTGCCTCCACGCACCACTTTAGGAAAAAATTGGTTTTACGCTAAAACGGCCCATACGAGTCAGATTTTGATGCCGTAAATTGCTAGACTGAGCTCTAACTAAGGCGTACTAGACCGAGTACCTGCCATATTTAGCAGCCCCCGGGGTCCGAAAATGCTTTTTCTTCAAATTTGGAGTACGGGTGCAGTTTTTCGAGACTGTCAAAACTGGATGGATCGGGTGACCAACAACTTACTATTTTTGGAAATTTTTTACAAAAATTATTTTAATTCACATTTTGAAGCTTAAAAATATTCTAAACATCATGGCACTGAAAGAATTTGGAAAATTGCTAAAAATAGTAACTTTTTCCATTATATTCATTTCAAGGTACAATGGTGCTCTTTTTGATCGGGGTCAGAGACCTTACAACCTCCCCAACGTGAAAAATTTGAGATGTCCTCATCTCAAGAATACATCTGGGTAAACTCTATGCTAACTACTTAGGTACATATATCCCTTGTCGAAAGTAAAGTCATCCTTTGATAATAGAATTGTTTTTAGTTTTATGCGTCTTATTCTGTTGAACTTTGATGAGGTCCTGGTGCTTGAATTATTTCTCACTAGCAGTTGCAGCATACAGAGATGCTCTCTCGTCAGCTTCGTCACCCACAGTTGGTTGTCTCACTGCGGCATTAGCAAAAGCTCCGCTTCCTTGTCCTATGTTTCCTCTTTCTCGGCCTCCTCTTCCGTTTGGTTGACCTCGCCTGTTGACGTTCAGAGGTACATTATTAATACCAAATGTTTGGGAAATCCTTTTTGGACATCGGGTTTTGTAATGTCCACACTCCTGGCACTCAAAGCATCTTATATTGGGAAACTCGGTAGCTGCCGTAGTAGCTACTACCGAACGATGGTCGTATGCAGGGTTGGTTGGTCTGTTACTCCAGTTGTCTGTCCTGGCCCTTTTTGACAAATAGTATTGACTATCTTGGATAGCCCTATGAATCTCTTTAGCTAACGGTTTGGCCCTTAGCAAGGCATCCTGTAGTGTTGTCGGCCTAAGAGCTTCTAACCGAGTATTCAAAGGATCGATTAGCCCTTCGCAGAACCTCACCACCTGTTGTTCCAAGGTCATCTTAGGAGCATATCTCCGAAGAGAGACAAACTTTGCATATTACTCTTCGACAAATGAAGTCAGCTGCCGAAGTGAAAAGAATTCATTCATCTTCAAGGTTTTATATGCAGGTGGTAAATATCGCTCCATCACAGTAGCCTTGATGTCTTCCCATGACTGGGAAGATCCCTTGATATCCAAGTCCCTGCAATGTTGTTTCCACCAGATCTTGGCATCGCCAGACAAGCGGAACATCGCAAGCATGGTTTGGTTCACGGGTTGGTTTTCCGCAGCTTCGAAATAATCGTCCATTGCTTCCATCCATACTTCCGCATCTCTCTCCACATTAACCCCTTCGCCTTTAAAGGTTGGAGGCTGAGCTTGTTTAAGGAGGAGCTTCTTCTCTTGCGTTGCCGAGTAGAGAGCAGCAGGCGGTGTCTATCCAATGGTATAAAACTCATTACTATAGCACTCTTCTCAAATGAACCCTAAGCTTTTCCATACTCAAGAAGAAATTTAAACTTTGGGCTTAACCAGCCTACTTAATCTGTACATCTATCACAAAGGATTTAACCATTCCACCATTAGTTTAAATTCCATTGAATACATCCAAAATTGTTCGATAAATAATGTTCAAAACTTTACTCGAGAGCTTTGATCCATACTTATAACTTTATGTGCATCAACAGGCTACCTGCCCGCAGCACTAGTCCCACCAACTACTTCTCAAAAAACATCATGTGGAACCCACTGAATCCCGACAAGTTCAACGAGTAAAACTCTTTAACATCACTCAGGAGACAATCCACTAGACAAATCCAATGTCATTATTCTGGGAAACATCATGCTCAAGCTTTGAGTATGAGCTATCCTACTATCCCTTATTTTTTCAAAATTTTCAAACAACATCATTTTCTAGTTCGTAAACCTATAGCTCTGATACCAGGTGTGAGGTCCCCACCTCGCCGTATCAAACGGCGGATCTGATGGTGAACCTGGTGGCCACTAGATCTATAGCGGAAGCAAACAAAGTGGTTCAGGGTTCAGCTAGCGGACGATGTCTCATCCCAAAGTGAGTCGAGCTCGAGCCTACTAGCAATGAGATCTAGCTCCACCTTGCAAGGGAAGCGAACTTAAACTATCGAGCGATCCTAAGACCCACCTTCCAAGAGGAGAGAAACCCCGAGTGCCTTTTTCCCCATGTTTCAGAGGCACGTGCTCTCGAGATTTCACCGCTCTAGGGGCAATGAGTATTACTAATATCAAATTAAACACTATGGGGACAGAGAGTTCCCGACCAATCGGGACCACCCATCTCATAGGCATTGGCAACCTGAGCCAATGCCCCCACTTATCACCCCCACACCCATCTCATAGGCATTGGCAACCTGAGCCAAGCCCCCACTTTCCACCCCCACACTCACACGTCCTTGTGTGACCTAATTACTACCACAAAGGTTGTTCAACATAAACATTCCTTGTTTTAATTCCGAAGCACATTGTTCGTTAAGACAGCCCTTCAACCAGTATTACGAACAACACCAAGACAGTATTCTAGTAAGAATTCTACTCAAACTTATTCATTAATATTCCAATGTTGTAGAGGTACAACATCCCCCCTCCAGCGAGAGTTTACTCCTCCCGTTGTCGCCTAGCTGCCCATACAACTAGGTATGTCCACCGCATAGAAAGCACAACATGGACATTCCCACCGCTTAACCAGCAGACGTGGGTTCCCATCGCTTAACTAGCAGTCGTGGGTATCCACCGCTTAACCAGCAGTCGTGGATTCAAGAGCCCTTAACCAGGAACTCTGCCCCCTGTGATCAGGAGGGGGTTCATGACTAATTCAACATTGGAAATAGAATGAACATGGCGAGCTAAATTTTTCGTAGCAGACATTCTTTCCTATTGCAAACAATATATCTGTCAATCATTTCTTTCCTACTTTAGACTTTAATATACAAATGAATTCAATTGCCGAGGTTTCCGTCGGATTTCTCCAACATGTTTGGGGATATGTTCATTCCTAGCTAAACGTATGCAATGTTAAATTAAACAACTTGAATAAAACTCTGATCTACCTCTTCCATTTCTTCGTCATTGGCTCCCTAAATGGCCGGTGCTTGTTCGACCATGGGAGCTTTTCCTTTTCCATTTGTATTGCTCGTTCCCGCCTCGTGGTCGTGGGCACCACCGAAGCGAGTTCTCTTAACCCGGGCCATTTTACTCACTACTTTAAATAATTAGCTTGGAGAAAAGAGCTAAGGTCCGCAAGCGTCATAACAAACCAATTGATAGATTAGCATTATTAAATAATCCCTCCTATATGAGAGATCTAGATTTTTCTATATAGCAATCATTATGGATGACACATAATCCTATGGGAACCGGCTCTAAAGATAATTACTCGGCTTAGATGATTAAGAATAATAGGATTTCACTAATGGAATTACCAGAGAGATGAATTAAGCACGATTAATCTCTTTCCTAGCAATTAGAGGGTGCAGAATCACCGCATGCATACGTGTGAGAAAAGCCACCTCTTAGAGACTTAATGACAGATTAATCTTACCTTAATTATATCTTAATGCATAAGAGAAATGAATCTAATTCAGCTACAATATTAATGAGTGATAAAAGAGTGTGATTCTCGTCAGTCTACACCATTACCGGCTTACTAGTTAATTACTATACTATCTAGAGAGAGAAAATTCTATTAATCATGCACTAATCATTAATTAAAGATCATGGATGGTTGATAATTCAGCTATGATGTAATGATTACATATTAAAATATGGTTAAGGAGAAATTAGAGAGTAATTATAGAGAAATATGACTAGGAGTAAGCATAATAGATGAGGAATTTAGATGATAATGAAAAGAATTTGCAGAAGGCATTAATTAAACCGTGGTTACCGTGATTAAGGGCTGATAATCTTCTCGATTTTCTGATCTAATCGAGCTTCTTGAGGCGAGAAATCGACAGCACCTCCCTCCTTGCTTCTCCTTCAAAAGGTGTGTGTACCGGCAGCACCTCCCCAAGGTGTGTGTAGGTGTGTGTGTGTGTGTGCACTGGGTGGGTGTGTGAGCCTGTGTGTGTGTGTGTGTGTGTGTGTGTGTGTGTGTGTGTGTGTGTGTGTGTGTGTGTGTGTGTGTGTGTGTGTGTGTGTGTGTGTGTGTGTGCAGGCCTTGAAATAGGCTCCTACAGGCTGAAAATCGACCAGCCTTGCTATATGCATCTGGGGGAGCACTGAGTCTCTGCATTGGCAAGTCCAGTTCCCCTACCCACCAAGTGTCCAGTTGGCCCGGTTAACTGGCTCTGACACTTAGTTACTGGCTTGGAAACTCTCCCAGGACTCCCACAAAGAGAGAAGGCACCCCCTAGCTGCTAAAGGTGAGCTGGAGTGGGCTGGAACCTGTTCCCACACAGCCTCGAGCCCCCGGTGCCTCCACGCACAACTTTAGGAAAAAATTGGTTTTAGGCAAAAACGGCCCATACGAGTCAGATTTTGATGCCGTAAATTGCTATACTGAGCTCTAACTAAGGCGTACTGGACCGAGTACCTGCCATATTTAGCAGTTCTCGGGGTCTGAAAATGCTTTTTTTTCAAATTTGGAGTACGGATGCAGTTTTTCGAGACGGTCAAAACTGGATGGGTCGGGTGACCAAAAACTTACTATTTTTGGAATTTTTTTACAAAAATTATTTTAATTCACATTTTGAAGCTTGAAAATATTGTAAACATTATGGCACTTACAGAATTTGGAAAACTGCTAAAAGTAGTAACGTTTTCCATTATATTCATTTCAAGGTACAATGGTGCTCTTTTTGATCGGGGTCAGAGACCTTACAGCGTAGGTGTTTACCTGTGGGATACAATGGGAGAAGGTCCTTTTTGGCTAGGACTGATAACCGTTGGTCTATGTTTTAAGCTCAGGTTCATTCATTACCCTAAAGATGGGATTGAATGGGAGTGTGACCCAGCATCGGCCTAGTTTGGCTTGGCCTGATGCCGATGGGAAAAGGAGGAAGTAAAATGGATCCATGAAGGGATCAGGATAAGGAAGGAGGATATGAATTTAATTACGGAACTCTTCTAATTCTTTGGTAAAAAGGAACCTTGCAAAGGCTAGGAACCTAAATGGGCTATTCTACAATTGTCCTCATTAGCCGAACCTTTGCTCTGATTCTCAGAGTATTGATTTAAAAGAAATCTAGAGCAGATTATTTTTGTAAGCCTTTCCCAGATAAGATTTAAAAAAATAAGAATCTGTAATTGTGTCAAGGCGCCACCTCCACACGTGGCAGAGGACACAGGTTAAGCAAGCTCTGGGACGAGGATAGGGATATGCCTGGAGGAGTATATGTGATTTCTTGAAAGATAACTAGATAATTTTACAAATACTAAAGTAAAAAGGAAGTAAAATATTCTAGAAAGACAAAAAAGGTGGGAACAACCTGATAAATGCACACTTGCAAGGGTATGCAATAGTTTGCAAGCTTTCAAATGTTTGAAATGTATTCTTGGTTTGACATGATTGGAATATTGTTTTCTAGTATTATAGTACTACCTTGTAAAGGTGCATTTACCAAACAATTCGATGGGTGGGTGGATTTTGGAGGGTAAATTGTTGACCTAAAAGTTGAACCCAATTATATGTTGTTTGTTAAGACCAAGAACGAGGAAAGGGATTCTTATCTATGGAGTGGGGATCAAACTTGGTAAACAAGGGATTCATGTACTTAGTAAATACACTCATTTTAGGGGAACATACTGATGGTTGTGCTTGGTCATAGCCGAGAAAAAAGCATCATTGGTGACCTTGAACCAAGAATGAATTAGAGGACTCCCACCAGTTGACCCTAGAAGGTTGAGTTCACATTTTGTTTGACGACCTCAACTGGAAATTTTAAAGCAATAAGAAAAGATATTTTGAGGCTAAGGTTTTGTAAGAGAAAAGTGAATGTTATCACCCCCTTGAGTTGGCATTGAAGAGCGAGAGGAGTCCTGTCTTGGTGTTTGTCTGAAGTGGGAGGGATGTCTGGAATCGTGGTGTATCCATTTGGAGATGTTACAGCCGACGGCTTGGCATGGCCCTCACAAAATTTCAAGTATAATTCACGATCCACTAGGACTGACTTGGGGGGGGGGGGGGGGTGTATGAGAGAAAGTGATTAAGGAAGCCTAGGTATGTATAGGCTAGGTAGGCCAAATAGAGTGTCATTCTCACTTGTGGACTTTGGAGAGAGCTCATGGACATCTTCTTTTAGCGATGATTTTGGGCTTGCAGTGACTCCTACACTCCATAGTCTTGGACAAGACATGTGTGGGATGGGTTTCTAACCTCACTCCTATCTTATTGCAGAGATAGCGAGAACCACAAACATAATTGTCAATCCATGGGACAAACATGACTTGACTAGTGCATAGAGGCTACAAGAGGGTGTCAATCTCTTGGAAAAAAATAGAAAACTTGCATCTAACACAAGATACACTCAAATGACCTAAGTCATCAAAAGCTAGTCACTAATCAGTAAACAAAACATGACCGTTACAGCATCAAATGACATCCGAATGTTATGAAACTTATAGGACAAGTATATAAGACCTAAGCACACATGCTTATGGTCTCAAATCTCACTTTTGATGAAGTGAAAAAAACGCGATTATTAACAGTAGCAGTGAGTTTTTGACCTAGTTGTTTTCGACCCCGAATGCATCTAAATGTTTAGCAATGATGCCCCAATGCCCACCTATGCTTACTTTGTGATTTCCTAGCTTAAATTCCTACTTATGATGAAATTAAGCCACGGGTTGCCGATGCCAAAATCTTCAGTTTACCATGATCTGTTTATGTCAATGCGTAGAGCTCTTACCTGCGGTTGCAACGTGATAGACATCACTGCAATGTGACAAACAAAAAGGGATTAGGAAGCACAACAAGGAGAGAAGTGAGCGTCGTTAGCTCACATTGTGTTTCTATTATCCAAAACTTAACAATAACTTACCAAAATTATCTTTTATACCATAGCCAAGGTTTCTTTGGTCAAAAACTAATAATCTGGGAGCTCTAACTAGGGATAACTTGATATAATCTGGAAGCTTATAGCCCCTGCTCATCGATTACAATATCCACCTAGAAAATAGGAGTTACAATACTCACAATTTATCAAAAGAATAAGTGTTTTTACAATAAAAGCTCCCAAAAAATGTTACATGAGTTAGCTTGCTGATAACATTCCCCCCTCCTCGTCTGTGTCATCCCTTGAAATAGTTTCAAGGACTGAAATAGTCTTCGGGTTGACGGCTAGTGAGGCAGTCTTTAAGTGTGTGATGTGTCTTTCTTTGTCAGGGACTTGCAAAAATTGAATAGTGACTTTGTTTTTAAGTTCAATGGCAGAATAGCCAACAAACCTTGATGTCAGATTGTTGATTACTGGTCCAAAAATATATGTCCGCCATGTGAAGAATCTTGTATAAAAAGCCTCTTTGAATGCCAACATATTTCTTGATGGCAAGAACATGTACATCTAGCATAGAAGCTCTAGAGGACTTCTTCTGAAGGCTGTCCGCTCAAATAATCATGCACAAGCCTTTGTTACCTTCTAAGAAATACATACATGGGGATCTTGCTTGCTCAGGCTCATGAAATGCTTGAATGTATGTAAGAGGCATTCTGCAAATTTTATAGAGCATTTCACATGAGAAGTCAGGGAGGCTCTTGAAGCAGTTCATGGCACCCGTTAGGGTTTTCACCATGTATTCCTCCATTGTTGGTCCCTGATCTGGAGCTTGCAGTTTTGGGTAATTGAGCCATGTGGGCCTCTTCTTCTTTAATGCTTTGTGTGCCTACCATGTCCTTACCCTTGGTATAGGACAAAATGTAGGGTCTTTTTGTATTGTTGCACGTGCTCTTGTAAACAGAATGAGGTACCTTGAGTTCTTGTTGAGCCATTTTCTTCTCCATTTGGGGTGGAGAGTATCTGAACCTTCTTCCTGCATATCCTTGTAGAGTCTTTCCTTTACTTGCAGTAGCTCCACCTTTATCAAAGGGTAGGGCATCGATTGTTGATGCCATTGAGCATTGATTTGGTTGGGAGTAGTTGGGTTACATTGACTGAGTGGATAACTTTCAAATCCCAATCCATTGCCACTTTCCACTCAACATCTACTTCATGGAAAATCTGTTCTTTTTGTGCATCTTCTTCAGCTTTAGAAAGCTGGACCATTGACACTTGTTCTTCTTTAGTGATTAGTACTTGGAATTCAGAATCTCCAATCTACCCTTCTGTTGCTTGTGTTTCCATATCTCCGAAGGAGACTGATGGTATGTCTATAATTGGTTGTTCAGAGGTTCATGACTCCTCTTGATCTTTCATATGCCCTTCTCTTAGCAACTGGTTGGCTCTCTTTAAATCCTCTATCTCCTTGAGAAACTTCTCTTTCCTTTGTACTTGCATTAAGGCGAGGTCTCGTCTTTGTGTCTGTTCCAGCTTCAACTCAAGTTCAAGGTCTTTGTTTCTCTTTTCCAAAGTCTTGTAGACTTCATTTGTCCCCTTGAGTGAAGCTACGGCTCAGTTTTTCCTGATCTTCCTTAGGAATGAATCTTGGTCATTGATTCTTTACTCGAAGTATTGCAACATGGCATTGGCTATATCTGATTGCACTTGGATCTTTTGGATTGACTAAGTGGTGATTAAAAGTTTGTTGGTGTTGGAATTAGGGTTGCAGAGAAAGACACACAGCTTGGAGAAGACGAAGGAAGCTCAAGGCACACAATAGAGAGTGTGTTACTTAGTGTGCAATGGAAAGATAGATAGCCCTAGAGTGATGGGCGTATATACAATGCACGGGGGAAAAAACCTCCTAAAGAGGGAAAAAATGCCCCGGCAGTCCTAGTGTGTTCACACACATCCCTACCACATGTATATGGTAACAAATCCCCCTTGGAGTGATGCGGTGAACGAGAGCTGGCACATGAGTAAAGGGAAGTGCCATGCCCTGAGGACAGGATCAGTCCACAAAGGGAGTAAGCCCAAAGCTTTACGGAAAGCTTCAAGCTTCTCACGAGACAATGCCTTTGTGAAAAGATCTGCAAGGTTGTCCTGTGTTGGCAGATAAGCCAAGATGATCTCTCCTGCTGAGAGCCTCTCTCTGACATAGTGGTAATGCACCTCAATGTGCTTTGTGCGAGCATGAAAAATAGGGTTCCTCGCAACTGCCAATGCGCTCTGACTGCCAGTGTAGATAGTGTTGGGAGTGTCCTGTCCAACACCCAAATCAGCCATAAGGCGTCTGAGCCATACACACTCAACCGTAGCTGTGAAGACTGCCCTGTACTCAGCCTCACAACTCGAAGTGGCCACAGTAGGTTGCTTCTTGCTCAACCATGATATACATGAACTACCAAGCATGAAACAAAACCACTTGTGGACACTCTCGTGTCAAAACAACCAGCCCAATCCGAGTCCGAAAAAGCATGTAAGTCTGGCGGCAATGATCCCCCCTTGGGATAAAACAAGCCAAGATGTAAAGTGCCACTAAGGTATCGGAAAATCCTCTTGACAGCCTGCAATGCTTAGACCCTGGGCTATGCATAAATTTGCTGACCTGTGAGACTGCAAACTGAATATCCGGCCTCGTGTTACATACATAAATGAGACAGCCAACAGCAGTTTGGTAAAGAGTGACATCAGCAGGATCGCCAGCCTCATGTAGACTCAACTTCAAACCTGTTTCCATGGGAGTGAAAATAGGTTTGCAATCCTCAAGTCCAAACTTACATAGCAATGTCTCTATGTAACTTTTCTGACACAAGGCAATACCACCATCACACTGCTTAAACTGTATACCCAAGTAATGATGCAACAGCCCCAAATCTTTCATCTTGAAAGTAGCATTCAAATCAACCTTAAATTCAGCAACATGTCTCTCATTTGGTCCAGTGATCAGCAAATCATCAACATAAAGAACCACAATGAGAAGTACATCACCCGCACGCTTTACATACAATGTGCTTTCTGTTGGACTGTTACGAAATCCTCGTTTAACCAAATGAGTGTCAGCTTTCTCATACCAAGCACGAGGAGATTGCTTCAACCCATACAAAGCCTTCTTACATCTGCACACTTTGTCCTCTTGTCCTTTTATGACAAAACCATGAGGTTGCGTTACATAAACTTCGTCAAATATGTCACCATTCAAGAAAGCAGTAACAATGTCTGATTGATGTACATCCCAACCAAAATGAGCTACCAATGCACATAGAAAACGTACAATAGTCATACGACAAGTGGGAGCAAAAGTCTTTTCATAATCTATGCCTTTTTGCCGTGCATAACCTTTTGCAACAAGTCGAGCCTTATGGCGATCGATCTCACCATTCGGCTTGCGTTTCAACTTGTAAACCCACTTCGTACCAATGGCCTTTTTGCCAGGAGGAAAATCACATAAAGTCCATGTGTCATTTTCTATAAGTGCATCATATTCTGATTGCATGGCAGCCATCCAATTTTCTGAATTATGTGCTTCATCAAAAGACAGAGGCTCATCAACATCATGTAAGGTAGACACAGCCAAAGCATAACAATCTGATGCATAAGATGCATGGCGAGAGCCTGAACGAGTACGACCAGACAAAGGTGAATCCAATTTACTGTCACGCAAAGTGTGCACCAGCCATTTTGGCATACCTCTAGCCTACTGATTTTCAGCCCTTTCCTCATCAAGTACATCATGTACATCTGCATCAGTAATAGGCTGATCTAAAACATTTTCAGAAACCCCCATAGGCTGTACATTTGCCTCATTGGAATTTACATTCGTATTTCCACCACTAAAGAGAGGCAACAAAGTGTCATAAATGTCATGTGAGCTTACATTACTATCTCTAGTACATGACAGCAAGGGCTGAACACAATCTTCCACAAACACTACATCCCGAGAAACTAGAATACGTTTTGTTTGTGGATGATACAACCTGTAACCTTTGCTTTCAGCACTATAACCAACAAAAATACATTTGACAGCCTTATCATCCAATTTTCTGCGCTGCACTTGTGGCACCAAAGCATATGCCAAACAGCCAAAAACACGCATGTGCTCAATAGAAGGCTTTCTATCATGCCATGCTTCATATGGAGTAATAGACTGCAAAGCTTTCGTAGGACACCTGTTAAGTACATAAGTGGCACACATGATGGCCTCAAGCCAAAAAGAATGCGGCAAAGCTTGACTTTTGACCATACATCGTGCCATTTTTGTCAGTGACCTTTTTTTCCTCTTAGAAACACCATTTTGTTGAGGTGTATAAGGCACTATACATTGGTGTTTTATCCCACGACTAGCCAAAAATGCATTAAATTCATGAGACATATACTCCCCCCCTCGATCGGAACGGAGGGTGCCCATAGTACATTTCGAGACATTTTCAGTCATAGCCAGAAATTTTTTGAAGCACATAAAAACTTTGGACTTCGCTTTAAGTGGAAATACCCATGCATGCCTAGAGTAATCATCAATAAAAGTCACGAAGTATAGGTAATTGCCCAAGGACAGAGTTTGCATGGGCCCACAAATATCACTATGCACAAGCTACAACTTGCTTGTGGCATGAACTGAACCATCCTTTGGAAATTTAGAACGCTGCATCTTACCCAAAGTACAGCCTTCACAAACATGTTTGACAGGTGCTTCAAGAGGCGGCAAAGAAGCAACCATATCAGATTTCTGCAAACGCAGCAAATTGGCAAAATTCAGATGACCAAAACGTGCATGCCAAAGTTTTGCATCTCAAATAGCCCTTGAATCTGCAACAGCATTTGAAAAATTTTGTCCGCACTTGTCATACAAAGTGAGCTTATACAGCCCACGGCACAAAAGGCCAGATGCAACAATTTCATCACCAAAACTGAGATCATGAACTGTACATCTATCATCCACAAATTTGACTACAAGTCCAAGTCTAGCAAGTGCGGATACAGACAAGAGATTCTTCTTGATCCCAGGTACATAAAGTGCATCAACAAGTGTGAAGGAACTGCCATTAGCAGCAGTGAGCACAATCTTTCCAACTCCCTGAACTGGATAAGAGGTGTTGTTGGCACAAGTGACTGAATTCCCATGAGGGACAGACTCAAGAGAGGTAAACAATTCACGATGTGAGGTAATGTGCTTTGTAGCACCACTATCGAAATATCACACATGTGAATCTGCAGCAACTGACAAGCATGCATCATGGACAGCAGGATTGTAAGTGCACTCTGTGCTAAAAGCCCATTCTGCATCAACATTAGCAACGCAGTCTCCTTTCATAGAAGACTCAACAATGGCTGCATTTGTAGTGGAACCAACATTTGCAGTGGAACCACCCTCTTTCTTCTTAGCCTCTTTGGCCTTCAACTTAGGACACGACTTGATCAAGTGATCATTGGCTTTACAATAATGGAAACGCATCTTTTTTTTGCCCTTATCACCAGAATTTCCAAACGAATTGCTGCCATCAAAAGCATTAGGAACAGAATTTTTTCCACTCGCAGCAGAACCATAAGAAGTGGTTGCATTGTTGTTACCACCCTTTCTTTGAGAAGCAATAAAAGCCTGTTCAACTGCACGCTGTCTAGTCCTATTTTTTTCTGAAAAGCGACTCTTGCAACAAAAATGTGCATAATGCATCAAACTTGACAGCTTCTGGATTTCCTTGGGTCATAAGTCTCCAAGGACTAGCAAAAGTCTGGTAAGGCATCAAGAACAGTCTGCAGAAGGGAGCTGTCTGAAATAACTTCACCTGCAGAAATAAGTTGCTCATTGATGTCCTTGACACTAGCAAGGAAAGTGTCCATATCATCTTCCTCATGCATAATCTTCGACTCCAGCTCTTTACGCAGCAAAGCAATTTTAGCCTCATTGCGGCTTGCATAAAGACCTGCTAGAATATTCCAAGCGTGTTTTGCAAATTTTGTTGAACGGACGTGAGGAACAATGGTCCATTCACAGACAACGCAATCAATGCATGAGCCTGCGCATCCTTAACATCCCAACGAGCTTGTTCTGCCGTAGGCAAAACAACTCTAACAGCTGCAATCCTTGCAGCAAGACCTGCAACGTCCTCAACATCGCCTACATCCTCAGAACCAGGACGTACATCAATGCCCTGCACAATGTTCTAGACACCCTTTGACACAAGAACATGTTGCATCATATAAGCCCACATAGGGTAGTTGTCCCCATCCAACCTGTCCTCAGCAGCAAACATCTTGAACACATCTGTGTTGTTGTTGTCAGCCATGGTATATGCTGCACCTGATGAGAAAACTGCCCAAAAATAGGAGAAACGGAGCGGGAACAACCTGTGCTATATAGCACAAACAGTAGAAGACTATAAGGCACCTGTTATGCAGAAATTGGCACTTACAAAAATTTTGCACAAAATGGCGAAATAGCCTGTGCAGTACTGCCTGTAGTGGAAACGGAGGCCGAAATGAGCCCAAATCAAAATTCTGAGCAGACCTAGCTCTACGAGCTATCCCAAAATATTTGTCGACCTGTGAACGCTCGCCAAAGCTCACTGAAATCAGAAAAAGTGAGCAGGCGTGTGCTGGAGCAGCTGGCGACTAAGCCCGGGAGGACATGACCTGCTATGATACCAATTTTTGGAATTAGGGTTGCAGAGAAACACACACATCTTGGAGAAGATGAAGGAAGCTCAAGGCACACAATAGAGAGTGTATTACTTAGTGTGCAATGGAAAGATAGATAGCCCTAGAGTGATGGGCGTATATACAATGCACGGTGGGAAAAACCTCCTAAAGAGGGAAAAAATGCCCCGGCGGTCCTAGTGTGTTCACACACATCACTACCACATGTATATGGTAACAGTTGGTCACTTTCTTCAGCTTTTGGGTGGTCCTTGCTTTTGCATGCATTTGACAACTTTGTGAGCAGATTTTCTAAATCTACCATCTCTTTCTATTGTCTTTCCTTGACAGTTTGATGTTGTTCTGATTCATTTTTTAGTTCGTTGATCTCTCCTTGGAGATCTTCAATGATGTTCATCCTGTGCTCGATCTCACCTTGTAGAGTATCTCTTACCTGTTCCAACTCTTTAGCTTTAGTAGTGCAGCTAAGCGCTTCTCTTTGCATCTTCTCTGTTATCATTTGCATCTTCTTTGCATACTCATTAATCTGAATGATGACATCATCTGTTGTTTTCGATTCTTCACGTTCTATCTGAGGCTGCTTAGAAGTTCCAACAGATTCGGCTTGCGGCTCTTTCGACGGTGCAACGGATTTTGCTTGTGGCTTTGTAAATGGTTCAACCGATTTTGGTTGTGTTGTTGTAGAAGGTCCAGCTTCACCTTTGTCACTTTCCTTAAGTTGTTCATAACTGGCTTCCTCCTATTGTTTCTCTCTTCCCTTTGCTTCGTCGCCTTCATTGAATTTAGCAGTTGGTGAAGGGCTTGGACTTGGTCTTCTTGTTTTATAGTGAGTGAAGTGGGTCTTGGAGACATCTCTCCTTGTTCATGTTGTGGTTCAGGTTGTTGTGCAACTGGTTCCTCTCTTGCTTTCCTTTGCACTTCTAGAGCTTTTTGTATCTTCAAGGCTTCGGCTTCTGCATACATTTGTTCAAGCAAATCCTTCGGATCTTTTAGGACCTTCTTTGCGAGTTTCTTGGTCCGTGGACCCTTGATCTCCCTTGGACTCCATGATTCCGGGTTTTCTCTTGCAGCTTCGCGACTTTCATAAGACTCTTTTTCCCTCTTGAACCTTGCTTTCTTCTGCTGAGGTTCAACCTGATGGTTTGCCACTACTTTCTTCTTCATTTTCTCTCTCCTTGCCCTCTTTTCCTCATTGTCACAGCTCTCACTATTGTGGGATTCAAGCGAGCTTTCTGCTGATTTATCATCTAATTTATATACCATTTTTTTCTTTGATCTAGTGGTTCATGGAGAGGGTTGAGCTGAGACTATCCATATATTCTGATCTGGGACTTGCGGCAAGTTATCTACCATCCCAATGGCATGGTATGCAATTCGGATTATAACTTTTGGAGCGCCCATATATGTTACCTTTCCTTTCTTCTTTGTGCTCTTGAGTGTTGTAAGCGCATACTGAGCGTGATCTATTGTTTGCCTTGTTTTTGACTTCAACACTTGTGTGGAAGTGGTTGCAACCGCATGATTCAAAGTAGTGTATCTTGGCGGTCTCTTTGAAAGGAAGTAGAAGTGCTGATGATAAAGATGGGCGGGATCCTCCACTTGCTTTAGAATGAGGTCGGAGAAAGTGACGGCAGCTGTATCCTTGGTGAATGTGCAAGCCATCTTCCTATCCTGGCTCTCATTGTCATACCTTCCATTGGCAGCTTTAGTACCTCGGCCACTATGTCCTTGTTGATAACCACTTCAACTTTCTAGCCTTGCTGATCCGTGATCTGAGCAGATCCATCCTCTTTGATAGTGGATAATAGTTTATAGGATCACTGGAAATTTACTCCACATGGCTCTTGGTCGTAGAATTCTTGAAGTCCAAGTCTTCTATTGGCTTCTTTAGTGTATGGATTTGTGGCTATATCATATAGTTTCTTGAGTAGCATTTGTAACTCTACCTTGTTTCTATCTTCACTCTTGAACCTGCCGGTGAAGACTATAGTGTTGTTTTCTTCAAGTTGTTCTTTGGATAGGTAGGTTGCCTTTGTCGTTTTCATAGAGCTCAAATCCAACTCGTATGGTGGAAATTCTTGCAGCTTCTCTTTCTGAGTTATCTTCTTCTTTGCTTTTTCAGCCGCTTGCATTGCACCTAATAGGAGAATATAGTGTCAAAGTTAGAAAATTCCATGGATTCCGCTCTGGAATGCCTTGAGTCTAGATTGTTGGCAAATGATGTCCATTTTTCTTCAAATCAATTATGAACATGCATAGATGCATAAAAACATGTAAAGATCAAAATCAAGCAATCCAGGCAAAATTTGCAACTAAAGTAAATAATTGGGATTATTTATGGCTGGGGAAATTTTCAAACTTTTTGCATTTTTGACATCATAGCTTGAAACATATGTGATTTAGATACTATGGGTGAAGTGTGGGCTCATTTGAGTGTACTAGGTGGAAATGGTGCCAGATTTAGGCTTCAAACTCTGAAACAATAGATACAAAGGGATTTTGGGTTTTTGTGATCTAAATTTGATCAAACTTGATTGGTGGTTTGGAACATCATGTACTTTGGTCCGATAAGATCAAAGTTGAAAAATTTGAGCTCATTCTGGTAAAAAAATAAATAATCACGATTATTAACTTTTTCATCAAATTGGATATTTTTTGTTGCAAGTTGGTGCTAGGTATGATATAGATCCTTTGTGTGAGATATGGGATGATTTGGATCAAAAAATGTGACAGAAGAGATGCTAGGGCTGTACTTGAGGTGAGAAATGATACCAGATTTAGGCTTCAAACTGTGAAACAGTAGATACAAAGGGATTTTGGGTTTTTGTGATCTAAATTTGATCAAACTTGATTGGTGGTTTGGAACATCATGTACTTTGGTCCCATAAGATCAAAGTTGAAATTTGAGCTCATTTTGGTAAAAAAATAAATAATCACGATTATTAACTTTTTCATCAAATTGGATATTTTTTGTTGCAAGTTGGTGCTAGGTATGATATAGATCCTTTGTGTGAGATATGGGATGATTTGGATCAAAAAATGTGACAGAAGAGATGCTAGGGCTGCACTTGAGGTGAGAACCCAGCCCAAGCTTGAAGTGCTTAAGGGCCAAGCTTGTGGTGGGAACTGAGCCTAAGCTTGAGGGGCTTGAGGTGTTAAAAGTCAAAGATCTAATTCCTACAAGGAGGGGGCGAGCCCTACATGAGGGGGGATGAGAGAGAACACCCACACACTCACACAAGGCCTACTTGGTACAAAGAAAGCAAAGGGGGCACTTGTCAAGTTCCTCCTCATGTTGCCCTCATGGTGTGCCTGAAGACTATTGGTTGGCTACCCAAGGGGTCCAATGATAATTTAGGAGATTTAATTAATTGATTTTGCATTTATCAAGTCCTCTCTCTCAAAGGGGAAAGGGGTACACTTGTCCCAAGGCTACCCTTGTTGCTTGGTATGAATCCTGCTTATGATTGGCTAGGCCTGGAGGGGTCCAATGAGCTTCAAGCATGAGCTACAAGGAGGGGGGGTGGGGGGGGGTCGACCCAAGCAAGCTAGGGGGTTGCTTAGGAGGTATACTCATCCACACACACTCACAAACACTCTCATTGTGTGCTATGCAAAGTGCAAGAGCTCCATCTCCTTCTCCAAGCTCCTTGAGAAGTTGAGAGCCTACACCAACACTCTTGGCTATGGAGTGCAAATCCAACCAAGAGCCATGCTTCAATGCTTAAGCTTGCCATCTTCTCAATCTTTATTACTGTGCTATTATGTATGCTAGCAAGAAGAGTTATGTTAAGTGAGGAACTAATTCTTTCTCCTATGAAATTTTAATTCTTCCTCTTCCCTACCCTCATTCCCTGCTAGCTCTCTCCGACTTCGAAGGTGTTTGAGGTCTTAGGACTGAGGCTTGGGATAGTTAAAGCTTTCTTCAAAGTTTATGTTATGCTTGTGATGCATGAAGCTTTCCATCTTCATTGCATCACATAGGTCACAAGGAACACAAAGATTGTATTGTAACAAGTCTCTCTTAATGGGAGAAATCATAATACAAATGCCTATAGGAGGGGGGACCGTCTCCACACAAATCCGGCCCTCAACTGTTGTCATGTTCTCTAAATTCTCTCTCTTGCTAAAGTATTGTTCATGCCAAGTTAACTAATTGCTATGCCTATGTTGTTATCTTCAATTATGTCCACCCGTATGCTCACAAAGTAATTTCTCAAAAGCACTCTCATTAATTTTTGCTACTCTCAAGTTAATAGGCCAATTCCATTACATAGTTACTAGGCCCAACATTTGTTTTGCCGCAACTGAAGGCAACCTGACCAGTGATCCCTGCCACGTGTCAGCAACTCCTTTCTTCGACGAGTGCTCTCTGTGCGAACTGGGAGACAACGAGAGAGAGATACGGAGAGAGAGAGACAGAGCTAGAGGTGCCATTGTTGATCGACAATAATAAGGGACACTTATCATAATACCCAAAATACCCCTCAAATTTCAAAAATTCCGAATATACCCTTGCATCCTTTTAGCTGGATTTGCCCGTTTGTATAGTATACTGTTTATGACAATGGGCTTGCCAACGGCTGCTGCGTCGAACGAGGAGGTGAGCTTCGCTGTCTCTTTATTTTTGTGTGAGAGGGAGAGTTTGTGGGAAGGAAGAGAGAGAGAGAGAGAGAGAGAGAGAGAGAGAGAGAGGGGATCCGTATGATTTTGGAGGCTTGGCATAGGAGCTTTTCAGCCCCATGGATTTTATGAGTGCACAGGAGGGTTCTTACAACAAATACTTTATATTATCTTGGTTACTAGCACTGGACCAGATGGACTTGGCAGATTTGTGTAGGCTTCCCAAGCTTCTCACGATTGATAGGATCTTATCATTGATGTATCTTGTGGGTATGGGCGTTTTCTCAACGGTTTATTGTACATCTTTCAGGAATTTTCGTATATTTCTTGTATATTGACCCATGGTCTAAGTTTATGTGATGCAAAGAGTAGAAGCTCCACGAGAGAGAGAGAGAGAGAGAGAGAGAGAGAGAGAGAGAGAGAGAGAGAGAGAGAGAGAGAGAGAGAGAGAGAGAGAGAGAGAGCTTGCCACCTTGATGTATACATAGCCCTCGCATTGTACTCCCCGTCTTGTACATCCTTTGGGTGATAGGCCTTTAAGCATCTCCAGAGGTCTTTTTGTACACAGTATGCAACCACTTTTTGTGCAAAAATAAATGGAGAGTGAGTTGTTTGGAGTAGGCGAAAGTTGCCTTCTAGAGAAATAAATGTAGAATGTTAGTGTCCCCTGGACACCATAAATGTAGAATGTCAGTGTCCGCTCGCTGAACATCCAACGTTACAAAGTGAGAACCACTAAATTGATCTCTAGGTGCTGTAGATGGTAGAATAATAATGCTTAAAAGAAGGGCGTTATACTAGAATGGCAAGATAATAATGCATGCAGTTCTAGCTAGCTTCGTCTGTAAGCAACGTGTGATTATTGCGGATCATACAGTGGATATGGTAAGGAGCTATGTTGTGATGCCTAGCTTTGAGACCAGTTTGGAATCTTTTTTTCCTTTTCGTTCGAATTTATCGTCCAAGGATGTGGATTTTTTTGGAAGAAAGTATCTTGATGAATAGAGGTGCATGATGCTACATTTTGCCATGCATAAAGTTACTGATGGCCCGCTTCTTAATCTCTGTTTGCTATACTACAAGAGAGGTAGTCTTGCAAGGGCCGTAGTCCTTTGAACTCTAGTGGTACACTCCTTATCTCGTGATTACTCGTAATGGCAAGACTACTCCTATCAAGCTGTTGCTATCTAGAGTTTTGGAGGATCATCTTCTAGGTAGGAAAGTGAGGGTTCGTTCAGGTTAAATCCTTGTACGTGCACTTTCCAACCTTGGAGAGAACGGGCTTTAGGGTCTGTTAAGAGTTATGACATCTCTTTGGATTTATCTAGTCGGTCTCGGTTTCTCCCAGGGACAGGTGGTAGGGAGTGGGGCCTGTTTTGCATAGTACGAGGGCCGCCTATTTTTGGGCTTCCCATCTCCACTATTGTCCTGTCTCTCGCCTTCGAGCACCCAAAAGTAGAGCCCCAAAAGTACTTTCCTCAAAAGCACTTAACTCCAAAAGCTTTTGGTTCCAAAAGATAGCGCGCAAAAACTACCGAGAACTATTTACGAAAATCTGTATAGCATGCCACGCCAACATTGCAACGCAATTTGCGAAATTTTGTATAGTTTTGTCACGTCAATAGTCCGTAACTGCCATGTCAGCCTGTCAGTGCGTTTTACAGAAGTCTTCCTCAGAGTTCAAGCTTTGGGATTTTTAGGGTTAGGTCCCTTGGTCGGTGGTCAGAAGTTCTTTAGGTTGGTTGGTTCAGCTTCTTTTGTCCACTCGCCCATTTCTCTTCCATATGGGTGTGCCGCGTCATCACTTAGTTACATTCTCTCCTCTTGAAAAAATTGTCATCACCATTGATTATGTGCAAAAACAGCCAGAGGACAAAAACTCTCTTTAGTAGACACTGACTATGTACTCATGCACCAGACCCACCAATTTAACATTTCTACAAAGAAATCAGTCAATGATCAACCACATTTTTGTTGAGGTCTGAGATACAAATCCTGATCATTGTAACCATTTAGCAATCACATTTAGACCGCATTGATCTTTTGACGGATGTCTTGATCTACTAAATCTTGTTACTACTAGATTTATATTCTTTTATTTGACATTTCAACCAAGAAAACCATGTCCATGACCATCTCCGCAAGACAGTACATCCACATAGCATGCAATTCACAAAATCAGACACTTTGGGCCTTCAATTTATGGCCAAAAATTGCTTGTACATTTTGGATCACGATCACTCACAATTTCATCAGGCAAATCATATAATTTGTATAAATGTTCCACAAAGAGCTGAGTTGCTGTTTACGGTGGAACATGTAGAGATAAATGGCGCCATTTTCGTGAGTCGATTGACGACGACCCAAATGGCATCGTGCCCACGGTTGGTTTGGGATAATCCAACTACAAAGTCCATAGAAATGTTGGTCCATTTGCTATCGGGAATTTGCAAAGGATGTAATAATTGTGCGCGTTTTTGTCGTTCAGCTTTGTTGAGCTGACATTGCGCGTATTTCGGCACATACTTTTTAACAAAGACTTTCATGTGCGGCCAATAAAAATACCGGCCAACCAAGGCCAAAATACGGCGTATGGCAGGGTGTCCTGATGTCGTCGACACAACTCCTCACTTTCCCAAACGAACGAAAGAGATCATTCATCATTTGTTTTAAAGTGGCAGGAGTGTTGGTCAACTTAAAGGGTTGGTCAACTTAAAGGGTGAAAGCAAAAACTGGTAATGTCCATACCATGTAGGAAACGCGGTTTTTGGAACATCACGCGGATGTATCCGTATCTAATGGTACCTAGAACGTAGGTCGATCTTGGTGAAATAATGAGCACCCGAGAGTCAATCCATAAGGTAATCCATGCGAGGTAACGAATACTTATTGAGACCTTTTTAATCCATGCAGAAGCGCATTCCTCCATCCTTTTTAGCAAGAGGAACGGAGGCGCCCCACGAAAACTTACTAGGTTCAAAAACCTTTGGCAAGATAGGCTTGAAGCTGCCTGTCACGTGCACATCTAACCCTACGTGTACGTGGATAAGCTACTTCATGACATGGGTTCAGTTCAGTTCAGTCAGCCTAGATTAGGAAGTGTTCTGGCACTTTTGTGAGTCTTTCGCAGACCGTGCATGTCCAGACACTTAGATTAGATGCATATCCTCTGGTTGCACACAGCATGATCAATAGATTACCATTAGAACCCAAAAAGAGCATTTTTACAGTGCATAGACCTCTTTTCCCTATTTTAGCTGATTTTCACTTATTATTTTTAAGCCCCCTTTGTTGGGAACTAGGTAGGGCAATTTTAGCAAGCAAGTATATAAAGAAACCTAGCGCTAGCACTTTCTGGCAGAAGAGGCAACAGGAACACAGCGCTCAACAGGCACCTTCTCAGCAAGACCCCCCCCCCCCCCGCAACAACCCTAGCGTTTTCAGCCATCTGTAAGCCCTAGCGTTTTCATCCCCAGATCAGCCTTGGCGTTTTTGCATTGCAGAGTAGCCGGCAACAGCAGGACCAACAGAAACACTAGCGTTTTTGCAACAAGACTCCAGTTCAGCCCAGATTTTTTATCAGCACAACGGTCAACCTCCTAGTGTTTTGCAGATTCTTTGCGACAAGGCTCAGATTTGCACCAGCGTTTTCAGTTTTCAACATCAAACCTTCCCCGCAGCCGTCCCGGGGCAGGACCATCCTCGGCTGCTAAAAGATCTCTTGGAAGCACTTTTGCTACGAGTCGCTTGGCGAGAGAGGGACATCGTTTCTTGCAAACCCCCCTTCTGGTGCAGACATCCCCTTTGCAACAGTTCCTTGTGGACTGACGAGCTTCGACATTCATCATCGTTGGGATTTCTTTGCCTACGACTTTACACGGTTTCTCGGCGACCCCTCACGAGACTTTGAGGCAGCTTGTTTCAAAGTTCATGTACTGTTCCTTGCAGCTAGAGGGATAGAGGCCCTGGACTTAGCGGTTGGCTTCTCTTTTCTCCTATGCGGCAGGGACCAGCCTGAGTGGACTTTAGACTCAGTGTTGGAGTGGCTGTTGGCACAGGCCCTTGAGTTCTCTCATCACATGGGAGACCTAGGGGTTATGGGCTTGGTTCAGACTCTGTGGCCGTTGGCCAAGTTTTCAGTGACACTTCCAGACTCAGCAAGCTGTTTTCAGTGACACTTCCAGACTCATCACATGGGAGACCTAGGGGTTATGGGCTTGGTTCACTTCTTTGCTGACACGCAGAGCCCGCCATGCGATGTACAATGTACACATACATGAGGACTCCTGGACAGAGGAGGTTGCCTTGCGCACGGCTCGTTCTTCTTGGGCTTGGGCTAGACACTCTTTGCAGTCACGCCTATCTCGGGGACGCTCGGATGTGGATTACTCCCCATCCAAGCCTGCCTCGAAGATAGTACGGTTACCTGCTGTTGCAGCATCAGTTCTCTCCCCATGAGGATCGTCTCATGGAACGTGCAGGGATTTAGGTGGCCCCAGTTTCAACGCCAGAGGGGCCGACTGCGTCAGGAGCTTCAGCGATGCCTTGTGGGAGGAGAGGTTGACCTTCTTATGCTACAGGAGCATCATCTGTGTGAGAGCCGCATTAGACGCTGTGGTCAGCTTTTGCGTGGGCGGTATGAGACATTTTGGTCGGCTGCATTTGGACCTAGTGGCATCCAGGGAGGGGTATGTATGACTATTGCGGACTCTTGGCAGCATGCCATTGTGGACATAGGGATTATTGTTTCTGGTAGGGCTTAGTGGATCACTATGCAGGTTCAGGGTTGCCTCTTGGGCTTCCTGAACATCTATGCGCCCAATGTGGCGAGTGCACGTGCAGAGTTTTGGTCTCACATTGTAGAGTCTCTGTCGTAGGCAGAGCAATGCTGCATTGGGGGTGACTTCAACATGTTGGAGGACCCCTCTGACAGGATTGGAGGTAGCTATACTACTATGCATGGAGTTGAGTTGGCAGCTTGGGAGAGGTTATGTATGACTTTGCGGGTTTCAGATGTGTGGCATTCTGGCTGGGAGTTCTTTTTCGGACCATGCACTAGTGATCCTCACAGTGACAGATAGACAGAGAAGGGGGAGCACGATGCTACACATCCCTGAGAGGGTCTTGCTGGACTCTGCGCTCAGAGAGCGAGTGGTGGCTCTTTGGACAGAGGGCTTAGACATGCAGGACTTTCCTGTTGACAGAGTGGTGTTGGCTTGTACGTCGGGGTCTGAGTTTGAAGCAAGAAGTGGAGAATCTTTCTTGAGATGTGGGAAATCCAGTTTCTTGTGGCTTTTTTCACCACAGAAGAAACATTTTCCCTCTTCCATGTGAGCCTTTAGCTGAGAGGGAGTAAGATATCTTCTTTTCTTAGCTCCCTCTAGCTTTTCTTGATCTTTGGGCTGATCTGAAGGTGGCTTTTGAGAGGAGGTATCTGTCTGGGTAGAGGAGCTTTCTGCTTTGCATGAAAGGTACTAAACTCGTGTTTGCAAAATTCCTAGCAACCAAGGCAGATTGACATCATTATTCACCTACTCCCTTCTTTGTAGGACATCCCCTCTTTCATGCAACATCCTTTTCATGGTTTCTTTTGAAATCCCCTACTTAGCTGTTTCAGACTCCCACAATCGGAATTATCAGCTGATAAGTTCTGTTGTAACTTTGAGATCATAGGTTTCCGTTGGTTTATGCAACTTCTCTCTCTTTTTGAACTTAACTCTTTCCTGAGCTAGGCTTAGACAATGCTCAAAGGTGTTGATGAGGCTTTTGCCATTTAAAGCTAGTTTGAGTTGAAAAATTGCTTCTCTCAAATTCGATGGTCAACACCTTGATGTCACCCAACACTGTTTTTTGTTTGTACAGATTCATGTGGAAGAATGTGGTCAGGCAAGGGTGGTGACTTTGAACAGGCCAAAGCAACTTAATGCTCTCACGCACTTGATGGTATGGCGTGTTACTATGTTATATCTTAGGCTCAATCTATTCCTGTGATGTGCATTGTGGATGCATGAGCACACATTGACCAGTTGAATTTATGTTATCAACTTCCTGGTGGTCTACTTATGGGAATTCTGAGTACCATAGGGTCTTAATGTTTAGGTAGAGAGGTTAAGGCAGCTCTATGAACAATGGGAGTGCGACAATAGAGTTTCTTTGGTCATAATCAAGGTATTTCTTTTAAGTGCAAGTAAAGTTTGTTTTCCTAAGGATACTACAAGCTGAGCATGCTTTTGTCAAAATGCTGTCTATTTGTGGAATTCTAGGGTTCTGGCAGGGCTTTTTGTGCTGGAGGTGATGTTGCAGAAACTTTTCACTTTGCAAAATCAGGCATGCTTCTGTTTAAGTTGTCTTATAAAACAAGCGAAATAAATTTTAAAAAATGCCAATTGTCATGTAAATCTTTTTCTTTCTTGCAAGGAGAATGTCTTGATTGAGAGCTTGAACGCTTTTTCTTGCAAATCAGGATATTGCAGTGTAATCAAGGAAATGACTTTTATGGAAAGCATACTCAACTACATTCTAGGTACCTATGTAAAGCCTTATGTAAGTCTGTGTGAGTGGGCTTCCATACCTTATCATTATCAATAATGTTTCTTGCTCAGTTTCTTGTCTGTTGTGCAATTTCCAGGTGGCTCTTCTTGATGGTATTGTTATGGGAGGGGGTGCAGGAGTCTCCATTCATGGGCCCATCAGGGTTGTTACAGAGAATACTGTATGAATACATCTTTGGCTCAACAGAAAAGAGAATGTGACTTCTTGAATGTATGCAGTCAAGTTTCTAGTGAGGTTAACTCCAAACATGAAAGGATTATGGTTAACCCCATCTGTGAAAAGATTTTCGCTGCTTATGCAAAGCATGAATTTTTGACTAACTGATTTCAAGTAGTTGAGAAAAGTTTACTGCCTAGTGAATTGAAAGTAAAAGGGAATTTTTTCAAAGGAGATGGAATGCCTTGGCTGTGGTCAAAGTAGTAGTAGTATTCGATCCATAAAAGAAGGCATAGGGTTTCGTAATTTCGTGTAGCTTCTTTGTCGTTAAGGATCATAACCCAATGAAAATACGAGGATAATTGAATGAGCAGTGATGTGCTCTGAGGGTGCAATATTGGGGAATTTGCAAGAGTTGGCATGATGCTTAAACAAGTCTTTATGGGCTAGGGCTTCGTATGTGCTTAGTTAATCGGCAAGGTAGAGAACATAGTCAAGGTCTTATGGCAAGGACAATAGATCTATGATAACGTGAGACTATAAGGGGAAGAAGTTTCCTTACTAGTACTTGCCAATGGATTTCAAAGTAATATTGATCTGCTTTGACTAAACACGAGGAAGGTTGGCGTAGTATTCGTAAAGATCATTTGTGAGTATGCATCGAAAATTCTTTTTAAATTCAAAAATTGTGGCTTGCGTACCCATCCAGGACTTGAAGTCAAAAGCCCCTAGAGCATTGGGTAGGCTTTATGAAGCAACAAAGAAAAGAAAGTAAGTAACAAGGTTTTGATCAAGAGTGGCTTGTGCATAGGTTAGTGGGTGTGAGTCCCTTGGTAGATTCTCATGTGGGAGGCTTCATCTTTTTTTACCCACCTAAAATGTTAGTCCCTCCGTTTAGTTCTTTAAAAAATGAGGTGCTGCAGGCAACTTAGTTGGCCACCCATAAGAGTTAGTCCCTCGTAATTAAACTAAGGTTACACGATTGTTGCTCGAATTTGAGAACATTGGTTGTGTAAAATAGCTCTCTGGCAAGTTGATGTATGGACATTGAATTCCTAGACGACTTAATGTGCTTGAGCCTTGATCACCAGAAAGGGTGCATGCAAAGTACATGGAGACATTTGAGATAGTTGGACTTTATTAAAATAGAAGATTTGGTTACAAATTTTGGGTAAGTAGAAAGGGTGCATGCAAGCAACATGCAAAGTACGTGGCATGGTACTAGTAAAAGGGCAAGCTGCTCTTAATATCTCTTCGGTTTTCCCCAACGTAATTCTAAATGAAGATGACTTGTGATATTAGTAAGATAGTAACTTGCAAAGCATATCCAATGATAAGTTGTCGTCGTTTCTTTCTTGAAAGCTCCACAAAGTCATCGACTCAAGTAAGAGTTTAGTGCAAGACATTTGCTGTCACAATTCTTAGAAAAAAAGGGTGCATGAGCAATACCATATTGACTCATTGCACTATCCTGCGGAACAAGAGGTCTCCAGTCAAGCACATGCATAACAAAGTACGTTGTTAGTTTGATTGTTAGAGTTCTCTTATGAAGTTTGCTAAGGAAGTACAAAGTACGAGGGCAAGGATAGCCAAAGAAAAGACAAGTTAGTATCCATGTAGTTGAACAGGAACTTCCGTTGGCTTATTGTTTCCTTGTTTTGGTCAAGAAGACCAGGATCTTTGAGAGTTTAGTTTACTTCGCAGTGGAGATTACTTTATAGTGTGGTATGGGACACATCTGTCGAGTATCTTTATAGCCGAACATGAGTTTAAGCTTTAGCTATCATTGAGGACAATGTATCTTTTGAAAGGGTGGAGAAAATAATAACATACTTTTCACTCCATAGAGAGTCATAGACTAACAACTACTCCAGATATCAGGACCATTATGAATAGTAAAAGAATCTATTGCAAGGGGTAACATGAGGTGCAAGTTGACGTCCTCCCCCCCCCCCCCCACAAAAAAATTTCTCTGCTCGTGTTGGCTCTTCCCACCCTACACCTTCCAGCCCCCAACCTCCCCTCATTCGCTTGCTCCTATTCCGTGTGAGTAGCGTTTTCAATTTCGACGTCACCCTTGCGATTTTCATCTTGCCTTCGCTTCGTTTTTGTTCTCCTTCATAGCAGCAGACACAGATGGAGGATTCTGCACCGCCACAGAGGGACTCGATTTAAGCCCCCTTGCCTGAGTACATGGAATCCACCATGTGACTTGCTCTTTCGTCGATAGAGAAAATGAGCTTAGGGACTGAGGTGACGCGCCTCCAAGCCACCTCTGTTATCTGCAAGATCATCGACACCCGACCTAGCAGAGGGGAGATGCGTGATCTCCTCCAGTTCGCCTTTTAGCAGAGGAGGAAAACATCATCGATGTTCAGCTTCTTGGACATGACTATCATCAGATCGAGTTTGAGACTTTCGAGATGGCGTCCAAGGTCATTGCGATGAGCCCCTTGGCCATCTGAGCAGCCAGAGCTCATTTTTGACAGTGGCGCCATGGCTTCGATTCAACCATCGATGCTCTTGTTGAGGAGGTAGATCTACCCATTTCGGTCTGCTTCCCTGGCCTAAGGAATCAGTGCTCTTGTTTCCGGATCAGTGCTTCATTTGAAGACAAATGGGTCATCTTGCGAAGGCCTGTCCACCGAGGAGGCCCTGAACACAGACCCAATCTACTAAGGTTGGCTAGGCTGAGCAGGCAGAGACACAGGGAGCACAATTGGGCTCCTTCTCTGAGAGCCCAAAAAGAGGAGGGATGGCAGCAGGTTCGTGATCGACGTCGCCAGGGACCACCACGCAAGTTCGGCGCCCCTGGTGGTCAGCCTGCATCGCGCGTGTAGCAGTGGGTTCTCATAGTGAACTGTTTCGACCCTCTACATCAGGACGAGCTGGCGTGCGCCGTGTACCCCTTCCATCTCATCTTCGCCACCAATAGCCCCTCCTCCCTCTCCGCCTACCACCCCTATCCCCCCCCCCCCCCCCCCCCCCCCCCCCCCCCCCAAAAAAAAATAAAAAATAAAAAATCCTCTTGCTACCTCCTCTCCCATCCCACTAGTAGCCCCTATGCTCCCTCTCATACCGCGCAGCTGGCCCAGGGGACATGACCTTCCTGAGAAGCTAGGAGGTCTCTTGGCAGTGCCTTTGTCACGAGCCGCCTGTCACGGGAGGATAGCCATACTTGCGACCTTGACTAGTTACTGAGGAGATGCGTCAAAGACTAGAGATGCCTCTCCAGTTGGAGGAGCTCCCCGAGGCCCTCATGGCACTTCCCGAAGGTAGCTGCTCCGGGGAGGATGATTTGACTCCCAACTTCTTCTTGGAGTACCAGGAGCTGCTTGGTCGGGATCTTTTTAGCGCTTATGAGCACATTTTGTACACTGGAGAGATGCTTGACCAAATGAGTGAGGGTCTGATATACCTTATCCCCAAGGAGGGAGGCTCCTTGGATGAGATTCGGCAGTGGCGGCCCATCACCATTCTCAACTCAGCCTACAAAATCTTAGCAAAGTCTCTTAAGTTTGAGGATTCAGCCGCTACTCGAGAGCATTATATATGAGGTCGAGAAAGGTTTTGTCAAGGAGTGCAAAATCCTTGACGAGGATCTTGTGATACTCCTGGATTTTGAGAAGGCATACGACAGAGTTAACTTGGAGTTCTTGGAGGGCACTTTGCGTAGGATGTGGTTTCTAGATACTTGGATCAGAAGAGTGTCAACTCTCTACAAATGTACGTATAGGCGGGTGCTTTTGGCAGGGGAAAGAGGGAAACGCTTCATGCTCATGCGTTTGGTTAGACAAGGCCGTCCTCTTTCCCCCTTCCTTTTTCTCTTTTATGCTAAGGTGATGAGCAGCTTTTTGACTTCACAGGAGGTTGGTTTGCGTGGATTAGAGCTTCCTATTAGGGGAGATGAGCTGCTGGATGCTGAGTTTGCTGACGACTCATGCATGTACTTGGAGGGTCAGGAGGCCAATCTGGACGGGTGTGAGTAGGCTCTTGAGGTGTTTTGTTGTGCATCGGGAGCACTGATCAAGTGGAGGAAGACAATGGAGTTTTGGGTTGGCAGTGCTCCCACGTCCGTTTCGTCGCCTGGAGAGGGCTTCAGGTGGATTGCCCCAGGGACTCCTATACGTTACTTGGGTTGTCAGGTTGGTTTGGCTGTGTCTCCAGAGCTGCTCTCCTCCTTTTCCAGTAGGAGGAAACTGCTACATTGGAGCTCGGCACGACTTGCTTTGGCTGGCTGGATTGTAGTGGCCAACCAAGTGCTGTTGGCTACTATGTGGTACATCACGTCTTGTTGGATCTTCTCGAGCTCCTGCATTAGCCAGCTGGAGAGGCTGATCAGGAACCTTTTGTGGTCAGGGCGTGACACCCAGTCTGCTTGGGCTAAAGTGTTGTGGTAGGTCATCACGGTTGGCGATTATTGACCCAAAACGACAGAGCAGAGCCCTCCTTGCGAAGCTTGTGGAGCGAGGACGTCTGCCAGGGGAGGAGCCTTGGAAGGAGTTGTTGCTACACTGGATTCGTGCCCGAGTCTTACTTACTGGCGGCCCTTGGAGCCTGCCCATCAAGTGGATCTTCACAGAGATGCGCAAAGTTGGCATGAGTAGGAGTTGGGAGGACAGCTTTGCTGTGAGCCTGCTTAGGCCCTGGGAGAAGCTGCGGAGCGGCCTTGAGCAGCACCGACCCACATGGATTGAGGAGCGCATGAGGCAGCCTCTTGTTTGGAACCCCATGGTCAGCACATAGTGAGGCCACTTGGTTGGTAGCAGGCCTCATGTTTCTTGGGGTCCCATGGAAGAGGGTCCAGACCGTAATTTTGGAGACCAGCTAGAGTTTTGAGGCCTTCCCGAGGAGATTGAGAGCATCCAACTACGAGGATGAGGGGGGTACAGACTACCTGCTGAGTGGCATACCCCTCTTCAGACAACAGCTCCCAGTTGGATGGAGGCTTTCACGCGATTGGAGGCCCTTATTGCAGTTAGGGCTTGCTCAGAGTCAGGCGGCTGCAAGTTTTTTGAGGTTCAGGGAGAGGGTCGTCTTCACAGAGTCTCAGTAGAGGCTTCAGAGGTTGCAAAGTGTCGTTTTCAGAGGATGCGAGTTGTGGGTAACTGTGGGACGACTTGTGTCATAGATCCCGACCCGACAGATCTGGAGTCTACAGGGGGTTAGTGTCTATTAAAAATTGGTGTTGTGTGTATGTTGCAGGTGTAATCCAGCACGATTATGTTTCTTTTACTTTTTTTTTTTTCTTTTTGGGGGTGGGGTGGGAGGGGGGTGGTCTTAATATGGTGGTTGTCACGATTGTACCTTACTGCACAGAGTCGAGCCGATTGGCAGCAGAACGTGAATGCCGGCGTGATTCTGGTGACTTTACAGGCTGATGACATGGCATATTGTATGGAACATACTGACGAGGCAATTTTAAGCTGGAGGGTGCTTTGGGTTCCAATCAAATTAGTAGATTATAAGGTGCTTTTGATGTACGTGTAAATAGCAGTTCAAGTGAGTTGCTTGTGGGTGCCAAGTGCCTGTAAGCAAGAGGCCTAGCACTCAGATTATGTGAGTAGGCTGACACAAGCAGTTGTAGCGGTGATAGTTCCTAAATATAATAGGAAATACCGCAAGGGATTCTTGATGAGGGGCAAATCTCTGTGAGTGGGGAACTCCACCCCACTGTCTCTTGAATCAAGTGTTCTCTTTCAGTTCACTTTGCTGTTTTCCCATCAGTTTTGGTATTGTTGCATTGTTTTACTGCCTTATCAGGCGACTTACCGATTTTCAATACTCATCAAAAGCTGTTATTCACAAGCCTTGCCTCATGATTCTGCATTCTATATGTGCCCGTTTTATGTCAGGTTCCTGCACCGTAATGTTATTGTTTTAAACACTCCCTAACCATCAACATGGCTACCAAGTGACAAGGGTCTTATGGCTGTATATTTTGTAAGATGGCTATTAACTGAGTCCAAAGATAGTATTAGTTAGAGGGTAATGAGTTGGTATATGTTATGTTGACAAAGGGAGCTCTATGAGTGTCTTGTTTTCCTGTTTGGAGACACTCTGTGTGGATAGGTATGATTCAGAGTTTGCAGTATAAGATTTGTACATGGCAGCAAGACCTTACCTCTTCTAGCGGCACTGCTTGTTTTTTCTTGAAATCTTTAATTTATGTACTTCACGTCATATCAAGATTGCATCAAATCTGGATCGATGTGCTTCTACAAACCGTGGTCTCCCCAGGAAGCGTTTCGTTCAGTATCTGACATTGGATTAGTCATCTGCAGGTTTTTTCGATGCCAGAAACTGTTCTTGGATTCCATCCAGACATTGGAGCTTCGTACTTTCTTTCCCACCTACCTGGCCATTTAGGTAATGAAGAAGCTATTGAGCTTTATAGCAGTTTTGAAGTATGTAGTTATGGTGGAAACACTCTTGTTTGCAGGGATACCCATATAAACTTGGCATTTTCATTTGTGGACATTCATGCACATATATTTCGTCTCCTTAATGTTTATGTCATCACTATAATTAATTATACTGAAAAATCTATTCACAAGCTTATGTATCCCTGGATTTTGTGGTGTACAAATCTTTCTGTTCTAGTTAAAGCTTTCGTGGAAATAGTCTGGCTTGTACAGGAGTGCACAGATGAAGTTGGCATCTTCTGTCTACTGACGTTGATGCACATAGATTCTGCCTATTTGAAAGTGTCCATGTTTTTGTGCTGCTTGACTTGTTTATTGTATGATTCCCTCGATTAAGTTGTGGTCTTTCTCTGACCCTTCTCACATTTTGTGACTGATGTCCTTATGAAGTATTATACACATGCAGATAGCTTGCAGAGACTTTTGGACATGTTTTAGTGTTTGTAAACTTCTCAATCAATTCAAAATTTATTGAAGCAAGGTCGTGTACATTAGGAGAATATGCAGGTTTGACTGCTGCCCGCTTAGATGGAGCTGAAATGCTAGCATGTGGTCTTGCAACTCATTTTGTGCCTTCAAACGTAAGTGCTTTAAGAATTTACGTAAAATGTATATTTTTATCAATTCACAAGAGTTTTCTAAAGTATATTTTGTACTGTTTTTCTTCTTTATAGCTTTTGTTCTTGATGTCTCTTCCTCCTCGCTCCATTCTTGGCAGACATTGCATACATTTCTAATTTTGGTGGCCTCTCTTCGCTTCCATTGCTTGTTCAGAGAGGGTTTTGGACTGCTTTCTAGAGTCATGGAGTATGAGGACGAGAGATGTTTGGAATTGTTCTTGCTACACTGATCGACCGAGCGACTAAGCTTGGGAGATCCAGGCGCCCACGTTTGAGGACTACACACCATCAACGGAGACTACATCAGCAGATTCGGGTCACCCTGGCCCGATATGCACGACGCCCCGTCAGACTACCATGGAGGAGATTGATGCGATCTGCCAACGACCGATGATGGACTTCCTTTGATCCTGACGAGGATTGTATATCATGCTCACTCTTGTATCTACCCTTGCATCACTTCTATCTCAGCCCTGTATCAGCCTTTGTATCATATATTGTATGAGCCCCAATTGGAGTTGTACTCAGAGCAATCTCAAGCTTTAAAGTGCCCCAATTGGAGTTGTTCTCTTTAGGTTATGACTAGTTCTCTGCAGGGGTATGGCTATGGCAACCTAGTGGCAAATTGTGTGCAGAGAGATTGGGAGGGCATGTATCTATGAATTGTGGAATTGATGTTGAAGTTGTGGGTTTGTGATGTTCAATGGTGAAAGGGGAGGCCCTTTGTCTTCATATGCATTGGTCGGCATGTGCTGTAAATCCATGCTTTGGTAGGGTTTTGCTCCTATGTGACATAGTCTCTTGGGTAGGTGACGGCCAGTAAATTCCCAAGGGGACTAGTCTTGTTTGACTTGTGGTGTTTCAAAGGGATTTTCCGAAGCTTTTTGTGTTCTTGTAGTGCTCTTTCAACCCTCTTGGGTGACATCGCTATAGAGGCGTTCCCGAAGCTTTATAGGAATTTTATTAAAGTATCTTTGTGGCCCGACCCCGGACTTATTAGCCACTATCACCCTTACTTCATTGCACATTGGGCGCGCTCCCGCCATCTGCATCGCTCTGTGTTATAGGACATAAACCATAAAGATCACTTGCAAGAGACGGATCAAGGATTTTTCAAGCTGTTGTTTTTCTCAGAGGCAGTGCCATGCAGTGGTGGAAGTCTATAGCTACCAAGCCGCATACTCCAAGGACTTGGCAAGCTTTCAAGAAAATTTTTGCCCGAAGTTATATGCCTTCAGACATCTTCTTTCAGAGTGTAGCTTTGAAAGAGTGGGGTATCCTGAAATGCTTGCCACGGAAACCCTAGCAGATTACAATTTGAAATTTCTTGGAACATCTTTCAATAAGTGTCTCTTTCTGAGCTGATAACCTTGGAGATCTAGTGTGATTGCTATGTCTTAGGACTGCCATCACCGCCACAGGAACACTGCCTGTCAAGGCTTGTTTCGAGTATTCAAGAGCTTATGGACCATGCTGCAGTCGGCTACAACCTTATGGAAGAAATCTAGCCCTAATTTTGGTGCAGGTTCCAGGATGGAAAGCCGGTCGTCTTTTTGAGTTCGACTGATGTTGAGATTGCTTTTAAAGTTTGAATTTTGTCTGAGAATCTGTTTGAGAACTTGTTTAGTGTTCTTGTTTGGAATTTGTTGGAAATGGATGGTATTTGTTTTAAACATGTCTTGTTTGCCCTAATTTTGGTGCAGGTTTCAGGATGGAAAGCCAGTCGTCTTTTTGAGTTCGACTGATGTTGAGATTACTTTTAAAGTTTGAATTTTGTCTGAGAATCTGTTTGAGAACTTGTTTAGTGTTCTTGTTTGGAATTTGTTTGAAATAGATGGTATCTGTTTTAAACCTGTCTTGTTTGAAATGGATGGTATCTGTTTTAAACCTGTCTTGGTGCCGATTTGAACTGTTTGACTCTGGTTTGAACACTTGTTTCAATAATTGGTGATTTACTCCTGGGTAGAGTAGTGAACTGATGTTTGAGAATGCTTGCACATACGACCCTTGTGGTTATTTGCGGGGGAGTATTAAGAAGTTTGAGTAGTGGTTACTCTCAGCACCTCCAAACGATGTAGGTTGTGGTCTGGGGGTGTTTCGTTGTAAAAGACCTGTATATCTCCCGGCCCATACCTTTTTAGGTTATGCGGGAGGAGTGATGAGGGAGTCGTTGAACAGCTCATGGCCCAGACCTGGATGGTTATTAGCGGGGGCAGTGTTCATCGACGACTTTATGTTTCTATGTCTTGTAACATGCATATGTGAGCATTTGTGTTGCATTGTGATGTGCCAACCACTGAGTTTTCCTTATTGGATGAGATACTTCTGGAAAACCAACGACCCAGGATATCAAGAGCTCCAGTCTGGAATGAGACTCCTTATTGGATGAGAGATACTTCTAGGAAACCAACGACCCAGGATATCAAGAGCTCCAATTTGGAATGAGACTCCTTATTCGATGAGATTCTTTTGGAAATCAACAACCCAGGAAATCAAGAGCTTCGATTTGGAATGAGAAAATTGATTGTCCCTTGGATTGTCCCTCCCAAAAGGGGTGCCAAGGTTTGGGGCGAGTGCTCCCCGTCTTGTGTCGTGCATCTCTTTTTGTTCAGTTGTTATTTGAAGTGCTTAAAGTTGTTTAGTCTGTTCTTTTCCGTTGGCACATGGTGCCCGTCCCGTGACAACAACCAGCTGCGTTATCCTTTTTAAACTCCGGGGGGGAGGGGTGGGGGCTTTTAATATTTAGGCCCCATAGGCAAAACCTTATAAGTTGGGCAGACTTTAGTTTCTTTCTTTTAATAAGTTAGGCCTCTCGGCGGACACTCATAAGTTGGGATCCCTTTAGTTTCTTTCTCGTCTTCTTGGTTTTAGGGCCCTCAGCCGAAATTTGCAAAACACAGCCCAGCTAGCCCGAGACCCGAAGGCCACTTAGATGATCACAAATGCAGACATCATTTAGAGAGAACTGTCCACGGCACATAGGTTTTGACTTTGACGAAGAGATTGGTACGGACCACCTCTCTAGGGAGAGGAAGTCTGTGACTGGGCAAACGAACACATGAATCACATGCGTCTATGACCTCGACGTTGAAACCCTAACCCTAAAATCCGTCATATACCGCCTTCTAAAATTAAAGCAATTGCCCTTGATTGAAGTGTGTAACAAAGAGAACATTTATCAGTTAGAAATGCTTAGTAATGCAATGCTTTCATTTTTTATGAAGAAAATAAATCTTTCAAATGGCCGAATTAATAACATCTTACTCCCAAAATATGGAAAGTATGTCACGGGTGTACACCATTCCAATGTCTATAAAATGACAATGGATCTCATTAGAGGCAAGTTCCCAACTGATGTCTCTTTGGATACGATCGTTCATCCCAAGTCTATGGAGAGTCATATGAAGTGAACATCTACCTCTTGATATAAAGGAAGCATGCCTTCGGTCATATCTATCAAAATGCATACATCCAAAATTCAAGCCAATCCAAAAGCTTCTTTATATAATTGTATCAGATCATCATGCTCTGTCAGTTCCTCAAAATTCATCGATTGAGCATCCATTGGTGGATAGTTTCTGAACTTCACCAGAAATCTTGGTGTTGTTTTTTCTCAAGTGGTGCGGTCTTTATGAGCAAGTATTTGTTCCAGGATCAAAATCTCTTCAAGCTCCTCTATCTCTGGTTGAGCTTCATCTGAAGACTCAGCCGATAAGTCTCCTTTGAATGGTTTAAGAAGGCTGACATGGAAGGCATTGTGAATTTTCCAATTAGAAGGTAAGTCTAGGTGGAAGGAAACGTCATTAATGCATTGGATGACATGAAATGGGTCATCATATCGTTCACTGAGATTGGGGTACAACCTTTCTTTGCCTTTCTTTTTCCTTAGTCTTGTGTTCTCAAATCGAAGTAGGACCCAATCACCTACTTTGATATCCAGTTGCTTCCTGTGTTTGTCAGCATCGCGCTTTTGCTTGTCCTGAGACTTTTGTAAAGCTTCTTCAACCTTTGTGTATGCAAGATCCAAGTCCTGCACAAATTTGTCTGCCTCAAAAATCTGATCCTTTGTAAGCATTATCGATGGAACTTTGCATGTTCCCTCAATGATCTCGAAGGGTGCCTTTCCTGTCGACAGTGTGTGGTGTTTTGGTAAGCAAACTCCATCAGTGGTAAGTATTTCTCCGGTAAGTTCTTATGATCTAAGACATAGGTCTTGAGAAGGTCAAGGGAGTTTGCATTTTCTGATTGACCATCTGTCTGCAGATGAAATGATGGCAAGAACGTCAATATAGCGTTGATGTTGTCAAAGAAAGCTCTCCAAACAGGCTTGTCATTTGTGGATCTCGGTCACTAACTATTGATTTGGGCATCCCATGTAGTTGAAAGATATGCTGTCAGGATAGAGTTGTCATTCTATCTGCTTCGATGGTTTTCCTAATGGGAATGAAGTGAGCTTGTTTACTGAAGCTGTCATTTATAGTCCAAATTCCATTGTAGCCCGATGATGTTGTCAGTAAGTCGAAGATGAAGTCCATTGCAATGCTTTCCCAAGGTTGAGTAGGGATAGGAAGATGTAACAAACTGGAAGCTTTCTGCTATTCGTACTTCACTTTCTGACAGGGGATACATTCAACAACATACTTTTCGACATCTTTGCGAAGCGTAGGCCAATAGAAAAATGTGTCAATGGCAAGGGCTGTTGGGTGAATACCGCGATGTCCTACATATGGTGGGGCATGGGATTCAAGCAAGATCTTGTGTTGAAGAGCATGTGCAAAACAAAGTTTCCTATGAAACAGAAGATATCCATCTTTCAATGTGTAGCTTGGAATAGAGAATCCAGCCATCGATCGTTCAAAGGTATTTGTGACCTGGGGATCTGAGTGATATAGATCCTTCAAGTCATCAAGCTCTGGGTGAGTAGCAATGGTAACTGAAGCGGCATACGGTCATCGCGAAAGAGCATCTCCTACTTTATTGTTTTTGCCTTTTAGGGAGTGAATCTGAAAGTGGAAAAGGGATAAGAAATTTGCCCATCTCATTTACTTCTTGGAGATTTTGGTTTGATCCATAAAGTAATGGAGGCTCTGATCGGTCTCAACAAAAAACATGGCTCCAATGAGGTAACGTTTCCAAGATAATAGAGCATGCAACACAGCAAGCAATTCCTTTTTATATACGTTACCGGATTTTCTTTTAAGGGCGTAGGTGCTGACTCTTGTAGGCCACCACATGCCCATCTTGCTCAAGTAGAGCTCCCAAGCTAGTACAACACACGACATTCAATTACAAAAGGCTTTTGTAAATAGGGAAGAACCAATATGGGATCAGTGGAAAGTTTATGTTTCAGTGTGTCAAAACCTCAGATTTTTGTAGGGGTCCATCTGAAGATAGCTCCTTTCTTGGTTAATCATGCAGTGGGGCGGCAATAGATGCAAAATGTGCAATAAATTGCCGGTAATAAGCGTCAACTTTCAAGGCCCAAAAAAGGGGAACCTCATGAACAAAAGTGGGGCCACTCATGTATCGCCTTTACCTTTTCGGGATCCATTCTAACCTCCTTTGCCGATATGATATGTCCGAGGTAGTGAATCTGTTTCATGAAGAACTCGCATTTCTTCCGATTGATAACAAGTTTATGGTTGCAGAATTCCTCAAATACCAAAGCTAGATGTTGTCGATGTTCGTCTTCATTCTTGGAGAAGATAATCAAGTCGTCAAAGAAAGCTCCAACAAAGTCATGATGTTTTTGGAAAATACGCTCCATCATTCGATTGAAGGTGGCGGGACATTTGTCAATCCAAAGGGCATGATAAAAAATTCATAAAGTCCAAAAGTGGTACGAAATGTTGTCTTTGATATGTCAGTGGGGTGAATGCGAATGTGATGGTAGCCACTCTTCATGTTGATACAACTGAAGCAAGAAGAGCCTTGAAGCCAATCTAGGATGTCTGCATGAAGGGACTGGGAGGGTTCTCTTGTTGAGCCGTGTGGTCGATCTATTTCCCCTCCATGTTGATTGGATCGTGCTTCTGATTGCAGAGAGCAATGAAGCAGACTGTGTTCGGACGGAAAGGTAGAGTCTACACACTCGACAACACATTAAGTACTCAAAAACAACTAAAACAACTCAGTGAGAGAATGAAAGAAAATCCACACGGGAACACACGGAGTGGCAGAGTTCCACCCTAAGTCATAGTGGCCCAAAGACTGGCGCCCCTTTCAATATTTCTTTATTATTGATTTGCCAAATTCCAAATCTCGAGGGTCCAACTCTCAGAAGCTCTACATTCTTCAAGAGTGGCCCAGAGGATGCTTATAAACAATACAAGGGTTGCCAAGAGCAGAGCTCAAAAATCAGCAGGTCTAAAAGCATTCTATCCAAAAGCATCTGCTTTCTAAAGCTGGCGTCAAATCTGTTTAGCCCAATGTGGTCGCCCAGGTAAGTGGGCGGGCCGCCAGCTATGTACACATATTCTTTTGTAAAAACCTAATAAGAACTCAGTATGCTCTACACATTACAGTAGAGCGAGTTCACCATATCGTCGTGCTCTTCTTCTCGCACTCTCTCGCGTCGCACTTCCGCTCGTACTCCTTCAACTGGTATCAGAGCTCAGATCGAGGCTCGGGGCAGCACTGCAGGAGGCTAGAGTCACCAACTCAGATTGGAGTGAAATTCGACAGGCGAAGACACGGCCCCAAATCTCAGAATTTCATTCTGCGGTCATCTCGGCCACCGTTCGGCTTCGACAAAGTTCTGCGCAGGCCATTTTCGACTACGTGGTCTCAGCGGGTGCAGATCCGACTCTGCAAATTTGGGTTTTTTGGCCTACGACTGCAGGTGCTGAGGATATCGACACTCCCAGAGTGTTGATTTGTGGCTGTCTACACATCGAAGGACGGCTCACAGTTCTTGGAGGCGTGTCACATACGACACGGGCGCATCTACACAGACTGTAGGCGACATCCACTAGTTCATCAGGTGATATTGGTTCAGAGGTCAGTTTACAAGGGAAACTCTACCGAATTTTTCCCAGGAAAGTAAACCACTGTGAAGTGTAGCTATGGCTGGATCACAGGACACTGCTCTTTACAATATCAAGAAGCTGGATGGAACCAATTTCCCATTGTGGAAGAAGCAGATTTGGCACGTGTTGGTACAAAAGAAGCAGATAAAACTTATAAAGCTCAAGGGGATAAAACCAGAAGATATGGACGAAGATGAATGGAGCGAAATGGATGAATTGGCACTTTCTACCATTATGCTGACTTTGGCAGAAAGCGTTTACTTCAATGTAGCAGACGAGATGTCGGCTTATCAAGCATGGTTAAAGCTGAGTGATCTTTATGAGAAGCAGAGTGCTGCTTCACGAGTATACTGGCTTAAGAAGCTTGTTGACTTGAAGATGAAAGAAGGGACACCTATGTCCAATCATCTGAATGAATTCAACACAATCTATAGTGAGTTGTCAGCTCAAGGTGTCAAGTTTGATGAACCTGTTAGAGCTATGTTCCTGTTGATCACATTGCCGGAAAGTTGGGACACTTTTCGCACAGCTTTGAGTAATTCTGCACCTCCAGATGGTTTGAACATAGCAGGTGTAGAAGGAAGTCTGCTTACTGAAGAAACCAATAGAAAGACAATGGACAAAGGCAAAGGAACAGCCTTAGTTGTCAGGGGAAGGACCAAAGAAAAGTACAAAGGTGGAAAGAGGAATCAGTCTCGTAGCAAGTCCCGCAGTGCTAAAGGCAAGAGTGACATAGAATGCTACCATTGTGGCAAGAAGGGTCACATGAAAAGAGACTGCAGAGAATGGAAAGCAGAAAAAGGCAAAGAGAAAGCTGAAGACCATGGTGAGAAGAACAAGTCCTCAGTGAAGATTCAAGAAATAAATGTGACAAACACTGTTGCAGAGGATGACAGTCTAGTGTCAGGAGACATCTACTTCTTGAAGAATACAATGGACTCAGCTCTTCTTACAGCATTTGATGGAAATGCACTGAGTGACTGGATTATAGACTCAGGGGCATCACTTCATGTGTCTCCAAACAAGGAGTGGTTTACCTCTTATGTGACCACTAAAGATTATGTTCGGCTAGGCAATGGGCAGACATGTGAGATCTTAGGTGTTGGAGATGTTCAATTGAAGTTTCAGAATGGCTCTTCTTTCACGCTGAAGAATGTGAGACATGTTCCCGCAATTACAAAGAGCTTGATCAGCACAGGTTTACTTGATGATGCTGGCTACGTCACCACTTTTGGACAGAACATGTGGAAGATATCCAAGGGTTCTATGACAGTAGCACATGGAGTAAAGTCTGGAGGACTTTACATGATTTATGTATCAAATGTCTCTAAAAATGTAATCAATGTAACCGAGCAGCCGAACGTTTCTTTGTGGCATAGCCGGTTAGGACATATGTCCAAGAAGGGAATGGAAATCTTGTCTCGTTTTGGTTATTTGCCTGGCTTTTCATTTAATGATTTTGAATTCTGTGAACATTGTCTGTATGGTAAGCAAACACAGTAGCCACATAAGCATAGAAGCAGTAGAAGAGATACACAGTTGGCACTTGTTCATAGTGATTTGTGTGGACCTATGCCTAACCTATCTCTAGAGGGAGCTTCTTACTTTATGACATTTATAGATGATTACTCGAGGAAAGTATGGGTTTACTTTCTCAAGCACAAGGATGAAGCGTTTAGTGTTTTCAAAACGTTTGTGACACTTGTGGAGGCTCAGAGTGGCAAGAAGCTTAAATGTTTACGCACTGACAATGGTGGAGAGTATGTTTCAAAGGCCTTTCAGGACTTTTGTGAGTCAAAAGGTATAAAACGTGAACTTACTGCTCCTTACAATCCTCCTCAAAATGGTGTTGCTGAGAGGATGAATAGGACCATACAAGAGAAGGTCAGAAGTATGTTGTCTAATGCACAGCTGCCAAATGGGTTTTGGGCTGAAGCTGTATCAATAGCTGTTCATCTTGTAAATAGATCTCCTAGCAAGGTTTTGCAGAAGGATTCAGTGCCAGAGATGGTATGGACAGGCAAAATGCCCTCATACAAGCATCTCAGAGTCTTTGGCTGTGAGGCATATACTCACGTTCCAAAGGAATTTAGGAACAAACTTGAGCCAAAGAGTAGAAAGTGCATCTTTCTAGGCTATGGTAATTCTGGTGAGATGGGGTACAGACTTTGGGATCCCGAATCCAGAAAGGTTGTCCGCAGCAATGATGTTCACTTTAATGAATCCAAATATCATTCTAAACCAGAAAGGGTTGAGGAGATTAGAAGAGTTGTCTTCCAAGAAGATGGACCTGCACGTGCAAGACAAAATGTCAGGGCTTAAGAGGAGCAAGGACAGGATAGAGTGGAACCACAGGTTGTGGCTGAGCCTGAGCCACCTATTGTGCGTAGATCTGGACGTGTCACGCGACCTCCTGATAGGTTTGTTCCATCTATGAACTATGTCATGTTGATTGATTGCAATGAGCCTTCATGTTACAAGGAAGCAGTGCAAATGAAGGACTCCGGGAATTGGCAATTGGCCATGCAGTCAGAGATGACAGCTCTGCATAAAAACAAGACATGGAAGCTAGTTAAATTACCACAGGGCAAAAAGGCTCTACCTTGTAAATGGGTTTACAGGTATAAGATCACCGCTCATGATAGTCAGCCAAAGTACAAAGCAAGGCTTGTTGCCAAGGGCTTTAAGCAAGAACAAGGCATTGACTTTGATGAAGTCTTCTCTCCGGTGGTCAAGATGACTACATTGAGATGCTTTCTTGCATTGGTTGCCATATTAGATTTGGTGTTGCACCAAATGGATGTCAAGACAGCGTTCTTGCATGGTGATTTAGATGTGGAAATTTACATGCAGTAGCCAGAAGGGTTTGTTGAGAAAGGCAAGGAAGATTGGGTATGCCAGTTGTTAAAGAGTCTTTATGGCTTAAAACAATCACCGAGGGCATGGTACCATAAATTCCACAAGTTTATGCTTTCTCAAGGCTACAAACGTAGTGAGTTCGATCACTGTCTATATACAAAGAAGGCTAAGGATGGCAGTTGGCTGATCCTTATTTTGTATGTGGATGACATGTTGATTGCTGGCAAGCACTTGGAAAAAATTTCAGCTTTGAAGTCAAAGATGGCAAAATCGTTTGACATGAAAGACATGGGTGAGGCAAGTCATATACTTGGTATGCGCATTGAGAGAGACAAATCAAAGAAGTTGATTTGGTTATCGCAAACAGAGTATATTGACAAGGTTTTGCAACGTTTCAATATGGAGAAGGGAAAGGCATTGAGTGTTCCATTGCCACCATATGTGAAACTTAGCAAACAAGATTGTCCTGTGTCTGAGGAAGAACAAGCTGAAATGGATAAGATTCCATATGCGTCTGCAGTGGGTAGTTTGATGTATGCAATGATTGCTACTCGCCCAGACATTGCATTTGCAGTGGGAGTAGTAAGTCGATACATGTCAAACCCAGGCAAGAAACATTGGGAGGTAGTGAAAGGAATATTGAGATACTTGAAAGCTACAAAGAGTATGCGTATATGCTATGGGAGTCAGGAGCTAAGTGTAAAGGGTTTTACAGACTCAGATTATGCAGGTGACTTAGACAACCGAAGGTCTACGTCAGGGTATGTCTTTACATTGGCTGGTGGAGCAGTATCATGGCGTTCTAGATTACAAGATTGTGTTACTTAGTCTACTACAGAGGCTGAATATGTTGCAGCATCAGAGGCATGCAAAGAATCAATTTGGCTTAATCGACTAGTAACAGACTTGGGAATCAAAGAAGAGATGCCTGTGTTATATTGTGATAGTCAAAGTGCTATACAATTGGCTCGTAATCCAGTTTATCACTCAAAGACAAAGCATGTGGATGTGAAATATCATTTCATCAGGGAAATGCTCGAGGATAAGCAACTTCAGCTTGTCAAAGTTCACACCACAGCTCTTGAGACAAGACACTGGAGGCTATGGGCTTGGGAATGCTGTCCACTGGCACGAGTACAGTGGGATCCTGGTGAGTGGCTGTGGAGGGACCCATTCTCTTCTGCAGATCGCCCAGGAGTCCCTTTCTTTTAGTACACTGTTCGGCTTGGACGTCATATACTTGCAGCACAGAGAGAGGCCTGCCCTGCTGCAGCACGTCATTGGCAAGAGGAGGGTCTCACAGTTGAGTTCTTGGCAGCTTTTTGGCAGAGGCTGTGGGACTCCAGACAGCCGAGGCGCGTCACCTTGTTCCAGTGGTTGGTTGCACACAGAGCCACAGCAGTAGTGGTTGGTTGCACACAGAGCCACAGCAGTAGGGAGCTGGCTTGTACATTGTGGTCTCTCGGCCGCATGTACAGCCTGTGACCAGTTGGTGGAGAGTCAGCGACACTGTCTTTGGGACTGTCCCTCGGCCCAGCAGGTGTGGCTACGAGTTCTTCGGCTGATGCCTGCCCTCTCCACAGCTCGACAGTACACTTGGGGGGCGGCGGCTTGGTCCACCCTCACGGGCCCAGCACTTCAGTTTGAGCTATCTTCCACCAGCAGGATGATAGTGATACAGGGGGGTCGACCTACACTCCAGCCTGCTACAGACCTTACTCCACAGGAGTGGAGCAGTGAGAGAGCGGAGTGTTGGGAGCTCATCAGCGGCCTAGCTGTCTGGTTCATCTGGCGGGCCCGTTGTTTCCGCATCTTTGAGGCTCGCCTTGTACCACCAGCAGAGACTGTTCGTGACTTTTGGCTAGAGCTGGTCCATACTCTCAGAGGACAGCTTGAGGGACTACAGGGCAGCTCCGACCGCATGCGGGAGCGCCGTGAGGCTTTCCTTCGTCTCTGGCGCCCTGGGCCGTTTTACTCCATGGTGCAGGGGGTGCTCAGATGGCACTACTGTCTACCTGTGTGGCTTTTCCCTCCTCCCATCTCTTGATTTAGCCCCATTGTATATATGCTGTTTTTTCATTGGGAGAGTCTCCCCATCATGTTTGTTGTAGCCCTCTCTTGCATAGGTGGATATCCGCGAGCAAAACTTCATAAAATCCACGCGCTCCAAAGTAGACACCACGGACAGCTTGTCGCTTAAGAAGGAAATCGACCCATTGGCCGACATCTTGCGCAGTAGGCATTTTCCCGGGGAAAAACAGAATAACTGCATTCATAGCGTACTGCGCAACTCGGTCCATGAGGTCTTGTACCGGAATGCGCACCTGAAGAACAGGCGCCTGACCATTCCATGCCTGTCGAGCCTCTGCAAAGTCCTCATACAAGCATGCCTTGATCTCTGAAGCTGCCTCCGACGTGGGTTCCATCGCTTTCCGACGCTTAAAGACGCACAGTGAATCAAACATAAATCAAAAGAAATCCCTTCTTCAAACAAAACCTACTGACGAGAAAATCTTGCAGTTTACTGTGGAGAACACCTTGCAAATAACATACAAACCACAGCTATGTACATGCTTCACCGAAAGCAACAACTAAAACCCACAGCAGTATACGTCTGCTAAATTCTGCCCAAAGAAGTGGAGCTTGATTGAGAGTCTACCCTTTATACAAGCTGGTCTGCCAGTCCTGCCAAACGATCCCACAATTGGCGTGCAAAACCTTCTGCAACTGTCACTGACAGGCTGCTGTGCATTACTGCAGCTCACAACGGCGAGGAGCAGGAGGTCGCGCTGCTTCTTGCTGAATACTGCTGCTCAGTGCAGGAACAGGAGCTCCACGCGCTGTCTCACACCACAGCAGGTTACCACACCACCTGCAGAGACTGCCCACACGTGCGCACACGGTGACACACCCCTGTTGGCGCAGGCGCAGCAGCGCGCAGGAGAGCAGGCAGGTGACACGCAGGGAATTCTCGCGACAGGCAGGTGACGCGCAGGGAATTCTCGCGACAGGAAGCTTACGCGCAGGAAATTTTTTCTCATACGCCACACACACACACACACACACACACACACACACACACACACACACACACACACGTACATCATCACACACACACACACACACCCAAATCGCCCCCGGCGTTACCCTGTAGCATCACATACATAAACTTTAGTGACCACATACCTGTTTGGTTTGCAGTTTGAGCTATTTACTCTTTCTCAGAACTTTTATTATTTAGCTATTTTTTGTCGTTTCAAGATGTTTTGTTATGTTTCTCTCTTTGTGTAGTCACTTTTTGAGCTTGAAAAAGCTTTGAAGAATTTTACCAATGGAGGCCTTGAAGGTGTGAACACTCTTATATGCAAATTTACGACAGCTAATGTGAACCTGCAAGAAAGAAGTTGCCTTCATAGGTATTATATATGGTTGTGTCAAGGTGAGGAAATTCATTCGAGAAAAAAATGATATTTCTATGGTCTTCAGGCTTGCAGAGATCAATAGATGTTTTTCTAAGTCAGCTGTGGAGCAGATTTTACAGGAGCTTGTATGCTTCATTTTAATTACCCATGATGCTTTCACAACAATTTTTCTTTTTGGCTAAATAAAAGAATTAATTTCTCCTTTTAACACAGGATTTTCAAGGTGATGGCTGCCATGGGTGGTACAAGGCAACGGCAGAGAAGCTTAGAAGAGCATCACCTTTTAGTCTCAAAGTTACTCTGAAATCAGTAAGGACAAGCCCATTTTCTCTGAAGGTTTAGCAAAGATGTAAAATGGACATATTCTACATGTAGCTTCTCAATCTCCACCACTTGAATGTTCAATAGAACTGTGTCCTGCTGTATGGATTTTGCCATAAAGCTGCACTCAAGTTGTTTGAAATTCAACGAGGGTTAATGAACATTGTGAAGGAGGTTAAGGATGAGCTCCATATCAGTTAGTTTGGGCGGCGCAAAAGTAGTAAGCAAAAATGGAATTCAGGGACTGACTGAGACTTAAAAAAAATGGCAGCATACTTGAAATATGTCTATGCATTCAGAAAATGAGATCTCACTAGCTTTACAGACAAAATGAACAAGATGGCTCTATGGAGTAAGAATTTAGTTGGCAGGATTGAACCCATGGCCCTCTATATTCAAAACAGATCTGCAATATTTGTTGGATTGTGGAGGAGGGATAGACATGAGTAAAATCTACAGACAAGGGTCTATCCAGCAAGCAACAAAAGTACGAGTAAAAATTGAAAGTCAACCATTCTGCCCTTACGTGTTAGCAATAGGTCCATTGTTTGGTCAGACCCACATGGGCTGTAATTTTGCTTTTTGTAGTTTGCCACGTGCTTGACTCGTTGATGTCTTGAAATGTCTTCTTGATGTCTACTTCTTGAGACTCCAGCTTCTGCTGCATTTTTTGGAAAGTTTTGGAATCAATGATGTTGTTTTGCATGAAATGTACTATGCCCGTGATTTATATAAGTGCTAAAATGTAAGTACTTCTTGACAGGCATGCATGGTGCTGAAGTAGCATAGAGAATCGTGCCAATTTGAAAGCTCATCTGCAAAATGTTTTTTTTTTTTCAGATAAGGGAAGGAAGGCATGGATCCCTTGCTGACTGTTTAAAGCATGAATACAGATTATCCATCCGGTTTCTAGATGGAATCTTCTCGAGAGACTTCTATGAGGTATTTTCTCCTCCTCCTTTGGGGATTTATTTGTACAACAATATTTAAGAATGCTTCCCTCTGAACTCCATGCAAATAGCCTAACCATATGATAAGAGTTGTGATAGCAATTGTCAAACACAACTAAGGAGAAAGCCACAAGGAATACGAACATCCATGGAAGTAGAAAGTGATATGATTGGAGAAACAAAAATTATTGCATGCTCCAAACAAGAGTATTTGTTAATTTCTTAGTGTTAGAGGTACAATATTGTCAAAGTGCAGCGGAAGGTGTGGTGACAATAAACCACGGTTTTGAGAGAGAGAGAGAGAGAGAGAGAGAGAGAGAGAGAGAGAGAGAGAGAGAGAGAGAGAGAGAGAGAGATGAAATGTTATATTAACGTCTTCAAAAGGCCAAAGTGACCTATGAGACCAGAAAGTTACAATGTGGTGGATCTGATACAAAGTCAGAGTCAGAGTAACAAGATGAAAACAATGACAAAAATGAAATGACAAATGTTAGAATAAAATATGGAATCCTAAACTACTAGGTGTGAACAGCAGCTAGCTGGGATAGCTAGATCACAAGAGATCCAGCATCGGTCGCTGGCGGATCTCATCAATCTCCTCCATGGTCAGTAGTCTGACTGGGCGTCGTGCATGTCGAGCCAAAGTGATCCGAATCCTCTGATGCAACCTTTGCCGATGTTGTGTAGTCCTCCGCAGTCGTGGGCGTTTGGATCTTCCCAGCTCAGTCGCTCGGTCGATTAGTGTGCCTCTGGTGTGAGACGACGAGCTCTGCTGTGGTAGTAACTCCTCCGAGTGTCCAGTGGCAGCTCTAAAGAAATCTGTTATCTGTCTCTGGGACTGGCTAGCCTCTCCTCTCATCAGGCTCTCTCTGTGTCTGCGTAGCTCGAGCAAAAACAAACCCAAGCATCTCTGATCCTCGTATTGCATGACTCTGGAGAATGGTCCAAAGCCCTCTTTGAACAAGCAATGGAAGCGGCCTCGTATCTCGTAGTAGACGGGGCAGTGGCATGTGTAGTGCAACTCTGTCTCAGGCTCGATGTCACACAGGGGGCATGTCCTGGCCTCTGCTGATACTCCGCTGTATCTCCCAGTCTCGATCCGTAGCTGGTGTGAAGATGTACGTATTTGGCCGATAGCCCATTGTATCCCATGAGACAAGTGGGTGTCCATGTATCTGGGCGTCGTCACAAAACCATCAACCGTAAGCTGGAGGAGAAGCTCTCTATAGAAAGCCATCTTCGTGCCCAGCTCCTGTGCGGGCTGTATCCATGTCCTCCTGATGTCTAGCTGAGTCAAGTCCTGGCGGATGAGCCTGGTGATCTCGGACTGTGTAAGAGTCAGAGAGGGTGCATCCAGTGAGTACTGGAAGGGAGGCAATCTGTCTATGCTGAACCCATGTGCTTGAAACCATGATGTCATCTCCCCATACCAACATGCTGTATCTCCCTGCATGGCTAACTGTCGAGAGGACTCAAGTGCAAGGCGGGCATATCTATCTCTGGGAAGTTCCCACATGCGGTGTATGAAGGAGACCGATCTGGTGAGCGCCTCAACCACTCGTGGGGGGGGGGCAGCTAGCTTTGCTCGAACAATAGCACGTGGTACTGAGGCCTTGGCTCTAATGAGCCGCGAGATCATAGAGACCAGAGGCTTCTCCATGTCCCCCCATCCATCATTGCGGCCTGTCCTCCCGTGATGATCTAATGAAGCTCCCCAGATCTTAGCTCCATAAAGCAATGCAGAAGCCACCAGAGTGTCAAACAGCCAGAGCTTCGTCCGAGGCTCCTGAAACTGAACCTGTGAACACATCCTTTCCAATCTACCCAATGCTGCATGAGCTCTGGTCAGTCTAGTCTCTGCTGCCCTCCTCAATGAAAATGCTGGCCCACTAAAAACCACTCTGAGGTAAGTGTACGCATCTGTATACTCCACAGTCTCCTGGCCGTATGTGAATGCTGGCGCTGACCTCCTGATCCACTGTGGGGTGGTATTAAATACCATGACCTTGGTTTTACCAAGGTTGACGGACAAACCACTTTCCTGAGCAAACCTATTCAAAGCATCCAAGTGACGTTGCATCCCCTCCGGAGAGTTGGAGATCAACACAATATCATCAGCATATAACAATAATGGAATCCATGTCCCTGCCAGCTGTGCACCTCTATCACCATCTCTCTCAATGTAGTCAGAAACCTCATCCACATACATACCAAATAGAGTAGGAGAGAGCAGGCAGCCTTGCTTCACCCCAATAGTGGAGTGAATCGGTGTGGATAGACCCTCTGAGGTGCGTACCTGCCCCACTACTGACCTGTATAATGCCATGACCCCCCAAATGAGCTCTGTGGGTACTCCCATCTGCTGTAATCTACGCATCAATCTAGCTCTAGGCACTGTGTCAAATGCTTTGCGGAAATCCACAAAGCTACAATAGATCCGTCTCCCACGCGATCTACCCTCAATGATGGCTCTGAGTGTCAAGATATGGTCGAGAGAGAGAGAGAGAGAGAGAGAGAGAGAGAGAGAGAGAGAGAGAGAGAGAGAGAGAGAGAGAGAGAGAGAGAGAGAGAGAGAGAGAGAGAGAGAGAGAGAGAGAGAGAGAGAGAGAGAAGTGGTGAATCTGTTACAATGTCTGGGTACCTTAGTACTAAAGTACTAAGTGTGAAAAGTGTGAAAGTGTGAAAATAAATGTGAAAAACTAAATACAAAGTATTAAATAAACTTCTTAGGAGCATTCTGGGTGTCTGGCTAGAATGCTTCTAATCCTTTGTTGTAGTCTCCTCCAGTGTAGTGTGCTTCTGCATCTCGGTCGTGGTCATCTCGATTTCCTAAGCTCAATCCCCCTGTCAATGAGGGTGCCTTTGGTATGAATGTGGGTACTCCTTTGTGCTGGCTGCTGGCCTCTTGCTTCTCCTTCCACTCTTGCTTCTCTCGTTCCGAAGAAATCTGTGATCTGCCTCTGAGGCTGTAGTGCTCTTTGTCTTCTCATTAGATTATCCCTGTGCCGATGTAGTTCCAGTAGGTACAAGCCTAAGCATCTTTGATCTTGGTATTGCATGACTCTATTTAGAGGTCCAAAGCCTTCTTTAAATAGGCAATGGAAATGCCCACGTATCTCATAGTATACGGTGCAATGGCATATGTAGTGTAATTCTGTCTCCGGCTCCACTTCGCATAACTTGCAAATTCTGTTCTCAGGTGGGATTCCCCTAAATCTGCCAAATTCAATTTCTAGCTAGTGTGAGGATGTACGAATCTGACCAATAGCACATCTCAAACCATGAGACAGGTGGGTATCCATGTAGCTCGGGCAAATCACAAATCCATCTTCAGATAGCTGTAGGAAGTTTTCTTTGTAGTTGGCCATCTTCGTGCCCGATTCTTGTGTAGGGTCTACCCATGTCCTCTTAGTATCCAACTGTATAAGATCCTGACGGATGATTTTATTAATCTCCGTTCGTGTAATTGCTAGTGATGGAGCCTCAAGAGAGTATTGGAAGGGGGGGTAATCTTTCCATACTGAACCAGTGTCTCTGAAACCACGAGGACAGTTGCGCATACCAGCATGATGTATCCCCTTTCATTGCTAATTGTCGAGAGGATTCGAGGGCCAGTCTAGTATATCGGCAATTATTTGTATCCCACAAACCATGTATAAAGGACACTGATCTGGTAAGAGCTTCAATCTATCGGAGGGGCAGCTAGTTCCGCTCGGGTAATCGCGTGTGGTACGGAGGCCTTGGCTCTAATCATTCGGGAAATCATAGATACCAAAGGTCTCTCCATTGACTTCCAATTATCCTGATCCACAGATGGTCCCCAAATCTGGACCCCATAAAGCATAGCCGAAGCCACCACAGTATCAAAGAGCCAAAGTTTTGTTCGTGGTTCCTGAAACTGCACTTGTGAACACATCCTCTCCAACCCTCCCAAGGCCGCAGAGGCTCTAGACAATCTAGCATCCGCTGCTTTCTTAAGAGTAAACTTCGGTCCTGCAAATACCACACCAAGGTATGTGTATGCATCTGTGTACTCTACTGTATCCTGGCCATATGCAAATGTAGGTGCCGATCTCCTAACCCACTGCGGTGTGGTGTTAAACACCATAACTTTGGTTTTACCCAAGTTTACCGACAGTCCACTGTCCTCCGCGAATTTATGTAATGCATCTAGCTGCCTCTGCATTCCATCTGGTGATTCTGCTATCAATACAATATCATCTGCATACAACAACAGAGGGATCCATGACCCTGCAAGTTGAGCACCTCTGTCACCCTCTCTATCAATGTAATGTGATACCTCATCTATGTACATACCAAATAAAGTAGGGGACAATGAGCATCCTTGCTTTACTCCAACGCGAGAGAGAGAGAGAGAGAGAGAGAGAGAGAGAGAGAGAGAGAGAGAGAGAGAGAGAGAGAGAGAGAGAGAGAGAGAGAGAGAGAGAGAGAGAGAGAAATGAAATGTTATATTAATGTCTTCAAAAGGCCAAAGTGACCTATGAGACCAGGAAGTTACAATGCGGTGTATCTAATATCAAGTCAGATTAACAAAATCAATTAAACTAGGGATAACAAGATATAAATACTGCGGAATCCTAAACTAAGCGGATAGGTGTGAAAGGCGAAAGGCGTGAATCGTGTGAACTGAGCTATACAATGTGTAGACAATTTGGGAGGGAAGTAGAAATCTATCTGCATAGAGATCCATCTTCATCTGCACTCTGGACGACGAAAAAGTATGGCTCGAATCCTTTGCTGTAGCCTCCTTCGAAACTGTGTAGCTCCTCTTCTCCATCGGGGTCGTCTAGATCTCCCTAGCTCCAATGCACGGTCTATTAGAATGCCAGTAGTGCGGGTAGACCTCTCTACTGTTGGTTGCTCCTCTGTCTGTTCTTCTGGGTGTACAGTATCTAGTGTAAAGAAATCTGTGATCTGTCTCTGGGGTTGTCTCTCTTCAGCTCTCCTCAGTAAAGTTTCTCTATGCCTGTGTAGCTCAAGTAGATATAGCCCAAGACATCTCTGATCCTCATAACTCATGACCCTAGATAGTGGCCCGAAACCTTCTCTGAATAGACAATGAAAACGGCCTCGTATCTCATCGTACACTGTGCAATGACATATGTAGTGTACCTCTGTCTCTGGCTCTAGATGGCATAAGCGGCATATCCTGCTATGTGCTGGTGTCCCTCTGAATCTGCCAGTCTCAATCTCGAGCTGATGTGAGGACGTGCATATCTGGCCAATGGCACATCGGACACCATGAGAAAGATGCCTATCCATATAGCTAGGTCGAATCACAAACCCATCCTCCGTGAGGTGGAGAAAATGCTCTCTATAGAAAGCCGTCTTTGTGCCCAACTCCTGTATCGGCTCTATCCATGTCCTCCTCGTGTCCAGCTGAATCAGATCCTGACGAATGAGTCTATTAATCTCTACCCGCGTCAAAGACCTCAAGGGTGCCTGTAGAGAGTATTGAAAAGGAGGCAACTTGTCCATGGTGAAACCATGTGTCTGAAACCATGATGCCATCTGTGCATACCAGCATGATGTATCCCCATTAAGAGCTAATTGTCTGGAGGACTCTAGAGCCACCCTGGCATATCTGTCTCTGGTAGTATCCCACAGACTGTGAACAAAGGAGACTGATCTAGTAAGTGCCTCAATCACCATAGGGGGAGCAGCTAATTCCGCTCGAATGATATCATGCGGTACGGAGGCCTTGGCTCTAATCAGCTGAGAGATCATAGATACCAAGGGCTTCTCCATACGCCTCCAACCCTCCTGGCCTACAGAAGGTCCCCAAACCTGCACCCCATATAACATAGTAGAGGCAACCAGAGTATCAAAGAGCCATAACTTTGTCCTGAGTTCCTGGAACTGAACTTGCGAACACATCCTCTCTATTCCTCCCAGAGCTGCACCAGCTCTGGTTAGTCTAGTCTCTGCCGCTCTTTTCAAGGAAAATCTCGGCCCAGTAAAGACTACCCCCAGGTAAGTGTATGCATTTGTATACTCCACAGTCTCTTGACCATACTTGAAAGTAGGTACTGATCTCCTGACCCATTGCGGTGTGGTGTTAAACACCATAACCTTGGTTTTACCTAGGTTTACACACAATCCACTATCCTGTGTAAAACTTGGTAGTGCATCCAATTGTCGTTGCATACCTTCTGGTGAATCAGATATCAGCACAATATCATCAGCATAAAGCAACAATGGGATCCACGTCCCTGCCAGCTGTGCACCTTTGTCACCCTCTCTGTCGATGTAATCAGACACCTCATCAACATACATACCAAATAGCGTAGGAGACAATGGGCGGCCCTGTTTCACTCCAATAGTAGAGTGAATTAAATCAGATACCCCTTTCGGAGTGCGTACATGTCCCATCACTGATCTGTACAAAGCCATAATCCCCCAAATCACCTCTATGGGCACCCCCATCTCTTGTAATCTGCGCATCAATCGAGCTCTTGGTACCATGTCAAATGCTTTAAGCCAGCTTGACCCTTTGCTCGTACACCCTCGCCCTCTGCCCAATTACTCAAGTGTTGCTCCAGGATAGATGCATACAACCGTGCCAATGTGTGTCCAACCATAATAGTGCGGTAGTTCCCAGGCTCTGTAGGGTCACCAGCCTTGAAGATAGGCACAATAATAGACAGCCTCCAAGTCTCAGGTAATCCCTCACACATGGCAAGATTGAACAACACTGCGAGAACCTCCATCAGCATATCCCTGGCATGTATAAAGTGCTCCGCTACTAGACCGTCATGATCATATTCCTTCCCGGTCTTCATCCTGTCGATGGCCCTTTGTACCATCTCAGGTGTAAAGAAAGTGCTTGTAGCTCGGCAAGGCTTGGTAGGGTCTGGAAGGGGTTCCTGTCCAGGAACCGTATATAATGATGTCGCATATTGGCCCCACACCTCAGGTGAAGTAATCACTGGGGGAGGGGAGTGTTCATGGAAGAGTCGCCATGCCTCTCCTGAGTCCCTACTCAAGAACATCTGATACAAGTCTCGCTCCATCTGAGCTAGGTAAGCTCGCTTCGGAAAGCAATCCGAGACTGTCTGTAAGTGATGACTCCTAAAAGAAGATCCTTCTGAAGCTGGGCTCTCATCTCTCTGTACTCCTCATCATACCAACTATTCTGGGGCATGCTCCCAGAATGTCGTCTCTTGCCCGGCTGAGTGTGTGGGTACGCCACTGATGCAGCCCCATGCAGTGTCTCAGTCAATAGAGTGGTGCACTCCTCCACTGAGAGGCATGTACCATTTGTGCCAGCTGTGCCTTCCAATAGACGGTCCCAGATCTCCTCTGAATAAACGAAATCAGTCTCTGGTGTGAATGTATAGCGGGTGTGTGACCTGCCTCCTTATGTCTGGGTTGTACTATACTGAAATTTAATGGATAGTGTCAAGAGAGCATGATCTACTGCTATGCCCATTGGCATGGCTCCCACTGTGAAATCGTGAATGCAGGGGACAAAGCTCGGTTGTGTCATAACATAATCCACTGTACTAGCCCCATGTCTATGTGGAAAGCATGTGAAATCGGCTGCTCCAGGAAATCGCTGTAAGCCATTAAGTATGGCTAATCCATGTGTAGTCGTCATTTCCATGAGGTATCTGCCATACTCCGTTTGCTCTCTGTCATCTGAGCATCTGTCAAGTCCCAACTCACCCACATCCAGCTCTCTAAGCATCTCAACTGAAGTGTCGTAGAAGACTGTATGCGAGTTGCCCGTTCGGGCATTGAAGTCCCCTAGGAGAATGATATCACCCTCCCTAGAGAACTCCCAAATGTCATCATCTAGGATAGAGAAAGGCGACTGCCCTCTGGATGTGGCATACATTGATGTACTGGGAGGAAAGTAACATATGGCAATATATAGGAACCGGCCTGTGTCAGCTCTCAGTCTCACCCACATATATCTAGCATGATCATCTCTTCGTACAATATGCAGTAATGGTTGTAGTTCCTCTCTGAATAGCACTGCTACTCCTCCTGAGCCTCTACTCCCATGCTCAGATCTCGCATTTGTCCTGTGAGCTGTTTCCCATCTGTATCCCACCACATGTGGCATTACCTGTCCAGGGGCCTGATGAGTCTCTGAGAAGAACACAATATCCTTGTCTTTGAAACTCTCCTCAAATGCACCCACGTCCAATCTCATAGACCCATTACAATTCCAGGTAGCCATCTTCAGTGTGGTCCCATATGTCTCGCACCGTCATGCAGTACGCCGCTCTAAAATCACCACCCTTCCATCTCTGTAGAAGGCTATCTTTCCCTTCTCCCTTGCCGCTGTAATCTCTGGCATTACCTCTCTCATATGTGCGAGCTGTGAGAGAGTCAGATCATCGCCGAGGAAAATACCTGTCTTTTTGAGAGTAGGCCTCTTCCTCAAGAATTCCTTCTTCTCTTCCAAGAAGGGGAAGCGTAGTATGAGAGCTCTCCCCTTTGAAGACTCTCCCGTGCCATCACTTTTCTTACCTACCCTCCATGCCTTTGTGTGCAAAGGCTTCTCCATCCCCATCATGGATGTAAGGCTTGTGACCTCTTTCTCTACATTGTTTATGTACTTGAGACCGGTCACTCTCACATGCAATGTTCGCATCCGCCTTCTTTGTTCCTCTTCGAGAGTCATGTTGATAAGCGTCGGTGTACAAGGAGTTTCTTGACCTTTCCCTTTCTTGGCGACCTCAATCCATTTTTCAGCCTCGTCTGCCTTTTTCTGTGTCCTTGTTATCATCTCCGCCCATGAAGATGTCTTTGCCACACTCAGTTTCTCTTCCTCGGTGATCATCCTTACCTGTTCCTTAATTTCCTTGATTTCATCTATTACCGAGGGTTGAAATTCGCCTTCCTCTAGTCCATTGCTTCCTCTATCAGCAAGCTCCTGTTTAAGGGCTGAGACATCTTTTTTGAGTGCCCGTATCTCGGCGTTTGGGTTCTCCTGTTTGAGGGTTGAGACTTCTTCTTTGAGTGTCTTTATTTCTGCGTTAAGGCTCTCTTTCTCCTTCTTCTACTGTGCGCCTTCATTGAAGACCATCTGAAGGAGGTTGGCCTTCTCCTTCCACCATCCTTCCATCTCTGTTTTCCACTCCTTCATTTCCCTCTCCATCTGCGCCATCCGCTTATTCGTGAGCATGAAGGTTGCCTTCGCTCTTGGCTTGCAAACAGGTGAGACATTGGCGGCTTCCGTGTCGTGTGTAGGGTCTTCTTCAAGTGTGACAGTTTGTGCAACATCCATCAAACATTCATGGCCTTGATGTTGATCCATTACGGTGTGGCTCAAAGAATCATTTTCCATTATAAAATTCAAGCTGGATGTGCAGGGCTGATCTGCTCGGGCTGTGCGCTCTGTAGGTCCTCAGTCATTGCAATCCGCCATGTGTTCAAAGATGGGCGCGCAGAGAGAGATTAAAGTCCTGTCGATGCTCTTGCTGTGGTGCCGCGCGAATAGAGGGAGGCTGGGCTGCTGCTACAGTCCGGGGAGAGAGAGAGAGAGAGAGAGAGAGAGAGAGAGAGAGAGAGAGAGAGAGAGAGAGAGAGAGAGAGAGAGAGAGAGAGAGAGAGAGAGAGAGAGAGAGAGAGAGAGCACGAGGGGAGGGGGGGGCGAGAGATTTGAAAATTTAAAAGGGGGGGGGGGGGGGGGGGGGGGGGGGGGGGGGGGGGGCAGAGAGAGAGAGAGAGAGAGAGAGAGAGAGAGAGAGGAGAGAGAGAGGAGAGAGAGAGAGAGAGAGAGAGAGAGAGAGCGTGTGGGAGTAGGGGCGGCAGCAGGTGCAGGGCAGGTACGCAGCGAGCGGGAGCAGGGGGAGAGGGGGGGGGGCGATAGACAGGAGGGGAGGGGGGGGGGGGGGGCACGATAGAGAGAGAGAGAGAGAGAGAGAGAGAGAGGAGAGAGAGAGAGAGAGGAGAGAGAGAGAGAGAGAGAGAGAGAGAGAGAGAGAGAGAGAGAGAGAGAGAGAGAGAGAGAGAGAGAGAGAGAAATGAAATGTTATATTAATGTCTTCAAAAGGCCAAAATGATCGATGAGACCAATCTGTTACAAAATGGTGAATCTAATACCATGTTTGCGTACAAAAGAACTAGATAGTACTACTAGAGTTCATCCTCATCCGCACTCTGGATATCGAGAGAGTATGGCTCTAATCCTCTGCTGTAGTCTTCGTCGATGCTGTGTAGCCCCTCTCCTCAATTGTGGCCGTCTAGATCTCCGTAGCTCCATTGCTCGGTCGATGAGAGTGCCAGTAGTGGTCGAATAAGTGCGGGCCGAGCTATGCAATGATGACTGCTCCTCTGGCTACCCCATATCTAGTGAAAAGAAATCTGTAATCTGTCTCTGGGACTGTCTCTCTCTATCTCTCCCCAATAAAGTGTCTCTATATCTCTATATCTGTGTAACTCAAGTAGATATAGCCCAAGCCATCTCTGATCCTCATAACTCATGACCCTAGAGAAAGGACCAAAACCCTCTCTGAATAAGCAGTGGAAACGACCCTGTATCTCATAGTACACTGTGCAATAGTGGAAACGACCCTGTATCTCATAGTACACTGTGCAATAACATATGTAATGTAGCTCTGTCTCTGGCTCTAATTGGCATAAGCGGCATATCTTGCTATTTGCTGGTATCCCTCTTAATCTATCAGTCTCAATCTCTAGCTGATGGGAGGATGTGCGTATCTGACTAATGGCACACCGCAAACCATGAGACATATGTGTGTTCATGTAGCTGGGTCGAATCACAAACCCATCTCCTATGAGGTGGAGAAGATGCTCTCTATAGAAAGCCATCTTTGTGCCCGACTCCTGTGGCAGCCTTATCTATCGGCTTTATCCATGTCCTCCTGGTATCCAGCTGGATCAGGTCCGAACGAATGAATCTAGTAATCTCCACCCGTGTAAGAGACATCGAGGGTGCTTGAAGAGAGTACTGGAAAGGGGGCAGCCTGTCCATGGTGAAACCATGCGTCTGAAACCATGCGTCTGAAACCATGATGTCATTTGTGCATACTAGCATGAAGTGTCCCCCTGAAGAGCTAACTGTCTGGAAGACTCAAGGGCTTGTCTAGCATATCTATCTCTAGTAGCATCCTACAAGCTGTACCAGATGTAAGCGCCTCAATCTCCATAGGAGGGGCAACTAGCTCTACTCAAATGATAGCGTGGGGTGCGGAGGCCTTGGCTCTGATCAGTCGAGAGATCACAGATACCAAGGGCCTCTCCATACGTCTTTAACCATCCTGGCCTACAGAAGGTCCCCATGCCTGCACCCCATACAACGTAGCTGAGGCTACTAAGATATCAAAGAGCAATAACTTTGTCCGAGGTTCCTGGAACTGAACCTGCGAACACATCCTCTCCAAGCCTCCCAAGGCCGCAAAAGCTCTAGTTTGTCTAGTCTCTGTTGCTCTCCCCAAAGAAACCTCGGCTCAATGAAGACAACCCCAAGGTAAGTTTATGCATCTGTATACTCTACAATCTCTTGACCATATGTGAAAGTCGGTGCTGATCTCCTGATCCACTGTGGTGTGGTGTTAAACACCATAACCTTGGTTGTACCAAGGTTTACAAACAATCCATTATCCTCTGCAAATTTGTGTAATGCATCCAACTGTCGCTGCACACCCTCTGGTGAGTCAGATATCAACACAATATTATCAGCATATAACAACAATGGGATCCACGTACTTGCTAGTTGGGCACCTATATCACCCTCTCTGTCAATGTAATCAGACACCTCATCAACATACATACCAAATAGAGTAGGAGACAATGGGCAACCCTGTTTCACCCCAATGGTGGAGTGGACTAAATCAGATATCCCCTCCAGAGTGCGTATATATCCTATTACTGATCTGTATAGAGCCATAATCCCCCAAACCAACACTATGGGCACCCCCATCTCCTGCAATCTGTGCATCAATCGAGCTCTCGGTACCATGTCAAATGCTTTGCGGAAATCCACAAAGCTACAATAAATCCGTCTCCCATGGGACCTGCCCTCCTCAATGATGGCTCTGAGTGTCAGAATATGATCAAGAGTGGAGAAACCCTTCCTGAAACCGGCATGGCCCTTTGCTCGTACACCCTCACCCTCTGCCCAATTACTCAACTGCTGCTCAAGAATGGATGCATACAACCGTGCCAATATGTGCCAACCATAATAGTGTGGTAATTCCCAGGCTCTGTAGGATCACCTGCTCTGAAGATAGGCACAATAGTAGATAACCTCCAAGTCTAGGTAACCCCTCACACATAGCACGATTGAACAACACTGCAAGAACCTCTACCTGCATATCTCTAGCATGTGTTAAGTGCTCTTCTACTAGCTCATCATGATCATATGCCCTGCTGGTCCTGATCCTGTCAATGGCTCTCTTTACCATCTCAGTGGTAGAGAAGGTGCTGGTAGGTGGGCATGGCTCTGTAGGATTTGGGAGGCGGTCCTGCCCAAGAACCGTATATAAGATGAGGCATACTGGCCCCACACATCTGAAGAAGTAATCACTGGGGAGGGGAGTGCTCATGAAAGAATCGCCATGCCTCTCTTGAGTCTCTACTCAAGAACATCTGATACAAGTCTCGCTCCATCTGGGCCAAGTAAGCTCGTTCTTCCGTCGCACAAGGTGTTGGGAAGCAATCCGAGATTTTCTGTAAGTGATGACTCCTAAAAGAAGATCCCTCTGAAGCTGGGCTCTCAGCGCTCTGCACTCCTCATCATACCAACTATTTTGGGGCATGCTCCCAGAATATCGCCTCCGACCCGACTGAGTGTGTGGGTATGCCTCTGATGCTACACCATGCAGTGTCTCAGTCAGTAAAGTGGTGCACTTCTTCACTGAGAGGCCAGGCACTCTCATCAAGAGTCATCATCCATGCTCTCTCTCTCTCATGCTCTAGCCTCTTCCTATTTAAGCAATGCCTCTCCATCTTGTTCTCCAACACTTCCAAGCTCTCAATGCTCATTGCTCTCAAGCTCTCAATGCTCAATGCTTCCATGTTCTAGCTCTCAAGTGACAAGCTCTAGAGACTAGAGTCTCGCCTCTCCATCTTCTCTCCATTGGGTCTCTCCCTCTCAAGCTCCCATTGAAGATCTCATAACGTCAAGTTTCTTTAAGTGTAAAGTTTAAACCCAAGGGCCTAAGCCTTAGACGTAAGAATTCTTTGTTTTTTTATTTTGAACGTACGTAACGTCATCGTACATCTTAATATTTTTTAGTTCGTTTAGTACCGCACATCATCGTACGTGTACAAAACGTACGGGACCGTACGAGACCACCATGGTGGAAAGCATGTGAAACCGGATGCTCTAGGAAATCGCTGTAAGCCATTAAGTATGGCTAACCCATGTGCAGTCGTCATCTCCGTGAGGTATCTCCCATACTCTGTTTGCTCTATGTCATGTGCGCATCTGTCAAGCCCCAATTCACCCACATCTAGCTCTCTAAGCATCTCATCTGAAGTGTCGTAGAAGACTGTCTGAGAGTTGCGTTCGGGCATTGAAGTCCCCTAGGAGGATGATATAACCATCCCTTGAAAACTCTCATATATCATCATCTAGTATAGAGAAAGGCGACTGTCCTCTCGATGCAGCATATACTGACGTACTGGGGGGGAAGTAACATATGGCAATGTATAGAAATCGGCCCGTGTCAGCTCTCAGCCTCACCCACATGTATCTAGCATGATCATCTCTCCGTACAATATGTAGTAGTGGCTGTAACTCCTCCCTAAATAGCACTGCTACTCCTCCTGAACCTCTACTCCCATGCTCAGATCTCCCGACTGTCTTGTGCGCTGTCTCCCATCTGTATCCTACCACATCTGGCATAAGCTGCCCGGGGGCCTGATGCGTCTCTAGAGAGAGAGAGAGAGAGAGAGAGAGAGAGAGAGAGAGAGAGAGAGAGAGAGAGAGAGAGAGAGAGAGAGAGAGAGAGAGAGAGAGGGAATGTTATATTAGAGAGAGGGAATGTTATATTAAACATCTTCAAAAGGCCAAAATGACCTATGAGACCTTGGTGGTGGATCTAATACAATGTCTGGGTAGAAAATAAAAATGAAGTCAAAACTAAAATCATCATCATCATCATCATCATCAATGTCCGAGGATGCCCGGCATCAGGCATTGTCCGAGAATGTATGTTACCATATACATGTCGTAGTGATATGTGAACACACTTAGGACACCGGGGCATTTTTTCCATCACTAGGAGGTTTCTCCCCCGTGCATTGTATGTACGCCCATCACTCTAGGGCTATCTTATCTTTCCATTGCACACTAAGTAATACACTCTCTGTTGTGTGTCTTGAGCTTCCTTCATCTTCTCCAAGCTGTGTGCGTTTCCCTGCAATCCTATTTCCAACAATTTGTATCAGAGCAAGTTGTGTGCTCCCGGGCTTAGTCGTCAGCGTCGCCAACACACGCCTGCTCACTTTATCAGATTTCTATGAGCTTTGGTGAGCGTCTGCTCAGATTTTTGATTCGGGCTCATTTCGGTCTCCGTTTCCACTACAGGCAATGCTGCATAGGCAATTTCGTCATTATGTGCAAAATTTCTGTCAATGCCGTTTTTTGCATAACAAGTCTCTTATAGTCTTCTACGGGTTATGCTATATAGCATGTGTTGGTCTCACTTCGTTTCTCCTCTTTTCGAGCAGTTTTCACATCGGGTGTAGACATTTGCCATGGCTGACAACAACACAGATGCGTGCAAGATGTTTGTTGCTAAGGACAGATTGGATGGGGACAATTACTCTATGTGGGCTTACATGATGCAACATGTCCTTGTGTCAAAGGGCGTTTGGAACATTGTGCAGGGCATTGATGTACTTCTTTGTTCTATGGATATACGCAATGTAGAGGATGTTGCAGGTTTTGCTTGCAGGATTGCTGCTGTTAGAACTGTTTTTCCACTGTTGCGCAAGCTCGTTGGGATGTAAGAGATCGTAGGCTCATGCATTGATTGCATTGTCTGTGAAGCGCACTATTACTTCTCACTTTCGTTCAGTAAATCTGCAAAACAGGCTTCGGATATTCTGGCTGGTCTTTATGCAAGTCACAATGAGGCTAAAATTGCATTGCTGCGTAAAAAGCTGGAGTCAAAGACTATACACTTTCCTTGCTGGTGTTAAGGATATAAATGAGCAACTTATTTTTGCAGGTGAAGTCATTTCTGACAGTTCCCTTGTGCAGACTCTTCTTGATGCTTTGCCAGATTCTTACCAGACTTTTGCTAGTACTTGGAGACTTATGATCCAAGGAAATCTTGAAGTCGTCAAGTTTGATGTATTATGCTCGTTGCTATTGTACGAGTCACTTTTCAGAAAAAACAGGGCTAGACAGCGTGCGGTTGAACATGTCTTTATTGCTGCTCAAAGAAAAAGTGATAAGCGTAATGCAGCTACTTCCCATGGTTCTTCAACGAGTGGAAAGGCTCCTGTTCCTAATGCTTCTGCGGGCATCACTTTGTTTGGAAATTGTGGTGAAACAAAAAGAAGATAAGTTGCCATTATTGTAAAGCTAATGATCACTTGATCAAGCAATGTCTGAAATTGAAGGCAAAAGAGGTTGGTTCCACTACAAGTGCAGCTATTGTTGAGTCTTCTGTAAAAGAAGATGTGATGTAGATGTTGATGCAGAATGCTCTTTTAGTGCAGAGTGCACTTATGGTCCTTTTGTCCATGATGCATGTATGTGAGCTGTTGCAGATGCTCATGTGTGATACTTTGACAGTGGTGCTACAAAGCACATTACGTCTCATCGTGACTTGTTTACCTCTCTCGAGGATGTTCCTCACGGGAATACAGTCACTTGTGCCAACAATGTCTCTTATCCGGTTAAGGGAGTTGGAAAGATTGTGCTCAATGTTGCAAATGGCAGTTCTTTCACACTTGTTGATGCTTTGTATGTACCTGGGATCAAGAAGAATCTTTTGTCTGTATGTGCACTTGCTAGATTTGGTCTTGTAGTCAAATTTGTGGATCACAGATGTATAGTACATGATCTCAGTTTTGGCGATGAAATTGTTGCATCTAGCGTATTATGTCGTGGGTTGTATAAGCTCACTTTGTATGACAAGTTTGGATAGAATTTTACAAATGCTGTTGTGGATTCAAAGGTTGTTTCAGATCCAAAACTTTGGCATGCACGTTTAGGCATCTGAATTTTGCTAGTTTGCTGCGTTTGCAGAAATCTGATATGGTTGCTTCTTTGCCGCCTCTTGTAGCACCTGTCAAACATGTTTGTGAAGGCTATATTTTGGGTAAGATGCAGCGTTCGAAGTTTCCAAAGGATAGTTCAGTTAGGGCCACATGCAGGTTGCAGCTTGTTCATAGCGATGTTTGTGGGCCCTTGCAAACTCCCTTCTTGGGCAATTACCTTTACTTCAAGACTTTCATTGATGATTACTCTAGGCATGCATGGGTGTATCCGCTTAAAGAGAAGTCCGAAGTGTTTATGTGCTTCAAACAAGTTTTGGCTATGACTGAAAATGTCTCGAAATGTACTATGGGTACCCTTCGTTCCGATCGAGGGGGGGAATATATGTCTCATGAATTTAATGCATTTTTGGCTAGTCGTGGGATAAAACACCAATGTACAGTGCCGTATACACCTCAACAAAATGGTGTTGCTGAGAGAAAAAACAGGTCTCTTACGAAAATGGCATGATGTATGGTCAAAAGTCAAGCTTTACCGCGTTCGTTTTGGCTCGAGGCTATCATGTATGCTAGTTATGTACTAAACACGTGTCCTATGAAAGCTTTGCAGTCTATGACTCCTTATGAAGCATGTTATGATAGAAAGTCTTCTATTGAGTACATGCGCGTTTTTGTCTATTTGGCTTATGCTTTGGTGCCACAAACGTAGCGTATGAAATTGACCGATAAGGCTGTTAAGTGCATTTTTGTTGGTTATACTGCTGAAAGAAAAGGTTACAGGTTGTTCTATCCGCAAACAAAGCGTATCTTGGTCTCGGGATGTTGTGTTCGTGGAAGATTCTGTTCAACCTTTGTTGTTATGTATTGGAGATAGTAATGTAAGCTCACAGGACATCTATGATAGTTTATTGTCTCTTTTCAGTAGTGGAAGTTCGAATGTAAATTCAAATGAGACAAATATATAGCCTATGGGGGTTTCTAAAAATGTTATAGATCAGCCTATTACTGATGCACATGTACATGATGTACTTGATGAGAAAAGGACTGAGAATGAGTAGGCTAGAGGTATGCCAAAATGGCTGGTGCATACTTTGCGTGATAGTAAATTGGTTTAGTCGTACTTGTTCAGGTTCTCGCTATGCATCTTTTGTATCAGATCGTTATGCTTTGGCTATGTCTAGCTTATGTGATGTTGAGGAACCTCTATCTTTTGATGAAGCACGAAATTTAGAAAATTGGATGGTTGCTATACAATCTGAATATGGTTCACTTATAGAAATTGACAGATGGACTTTATGTGATTTGCCTCCTGGCAAAAAGGTCATTGGTACGAAGTGTGTTTACAAGTTGAAACGCAAGCCGGATGGTGAGATTGATCGCTATAAGGTTCGACTTGTTGCAAAGGGTTATGCACAGCAAAAAGGCATAGGTTATGAAGAGACTTTTGCTCCTACTTGTCGTATGACTACTGTGCGTGTTCTGTGCATTGGCAGCTCATTTTGGTTGGGATGTACATCAGTCACACACATTGTTACTGCTTTCTTGGATGGTGACATATTTGAGGAAGTTTATGTAACGTAACCTCGCGTTTTTGTCAAGGAAGGACAAGAGGATAAAGTGTGCAAATGTAAGAAATCTTTGTATGGGTTGAAGTCTGAGAGAGAGAGAGAGAGAGAGAGAGAGAGAGAGAGAGAGAGAGAGAGAGAGAGAGAGAGAGAGAGAGAGAGAGAGAGAGAAAGATGAGGGGGCCAAAGAGAGGGAAGAGAGAGGGGTGGGTAGGAAGAGAGAGATGGGGGAGAAAGGGAAGGGGGAAGAATGGGAAGGAGAAAGGATAGAGAGAGGGAAGAGATGGGGGCTAGTAGAGGGAAGGGAGAGAGAGAGAGAGAGAGGGGGGAAGCAGAGAGGTAGAGGGGGGAAAAGGGGAGGAAAAAATTGTGAGGGGGGCATGCATTGTTTTGTTCTTATAAAGAGGGAAAGAGAGGGGAGTGAACTCACAATGGAAAGAGGGCGGTGGTGGTAGGATTAGGGGCGGCTCACTCGTGCTTGGTATGAGAAAGCTTGTATTCATTTGGTCAAACGAGGCTTTCGTAACAGTCCAACAGAAGGCACATTGTATGTAAAGCGTGAGGGTGATGTACTTCTCATCGTTCTCTATGTGGATGATTTGTTGATCACGGACCAAATGAGAGACATATTACTGAATTTAAGGCTGATTTGAATGCTACTTTCAAGATGAAAGATTTGGGGCTGTTGCATCATTACTTGGGTAGACAGTTTAAGCAGTGTGATGGTGGTATTGCCTTGTGTCAGACAAGTTACATAGAGACATTGCTATGTAAGTTTGGACTTGAGGATTGCAAACCTATTGCCACTCGCATGGAAACAGGTTTGAAATTGAGTCTTCATGATGCTGGTGATCCTGTCGATGTCATTCTTTACCAAGCTGTTGTCTGTTGCCTTGCTTATGTATACAACACAAAGCCGGATATTCAGTTTGCAGTCTCACAGGTCAACAGATTTATGCGTAGCCCACGGTTTAAGCATTGGTAGGCTGTCAAGAGGATTTTGCGCTACTTGAGTGGCACTTTACATTTTGGCTTGTTTTATCCCAAGGGGGGATCATTGCCGCCAGATTTACATGCTTTTTCGGACTCAGATTGGGCTGGTTGTTTTGATACGCGAGTGTCCACGAGTGGTTTTTGTTTCATTCTCGGCAGCTCATGCATATCATGGTTGAGCAAGGAGCAACCTACTGTGGCCACTTCCAGTTGTGAGGCTGAGTACAAGGCAGTCTTCACAGCTACGGTTGAGTGCGTATGGCTCAGACACCTTATGGCTGATTTGGGTGTTGGACAGGACACTGCCAACACTATCTACACTGACACTTAGAGCGCATTGGCAGTTGCGAGGAACCTAGTTTTTCATGCTCTCATAAAGCACATTGAGGTGCATACCACTATGTCAGGGAGAGGCTCTTAGCAGGAGAGATCAACGACGTGGCTTATGTGCCAACACAGGACAACCTTGCAGATCTTTTCACAAAGGCATTGTCTCGTGAAAAGTTCGAAGCTATCCGCAGAGCTTTGGGCTTACTCCCCTTTGTGAACTGATCATGTCCTCAGGGCATGGCACTTCCCTATACTCTATGTGCTAGCTCTCGTTCACCGCATCACTCCGAGGGGGATTTGTTACTATATACATGTGGTAGTGATGTGTGTGAACACACTTAAGACCGCTTGGCATTTCTTCCCTCACTAGGAGTTTTTCCCCGTGCATTGTATATACGTCCATCACTCTAGGACTATCTTATCTTTCCATTTCACAGTAAGTATTAAACTCTCTGTTGTGTGCCTTGAGCTTCCTTTGTCTTCTCCAAGCTGTGTGCGTTTCCCTGCAACCCTATTGTGTTGTATCGGTTGTTGAAGAGCATCGTCAATGTCCACCTTTGTAAATAGTCGTACTGGACGTCTTCCCTGTCGTGCTAGAATAGTCTGATCCTCTAATGGAGCCTGTGAGAGACTTCATGTGATGTCATTGTTGTGTAGGTTGTTTGGTATTTTGTTTAGTCTTTTTCATGCCGGGATATGGATCATATAGGCATGATGATGTAACCCCTTCTGGTCTCGTAAGTCTTTTAGGCCTTTTGTAGACGTTAATATACATTTCATGTCATCTCTCTCTCTCTCTCTCTCTCTCTCTCTCTCTCTCTCTCTCTCTCGGAGGCTTCTTATTTTTTCCTTCAATACCACTTAATTATAAACTATTTAGTTTCGTCCATTTTGTTTCTTTTATGGCATTGGGTTTGCAGGGAGTAAGAGCGATTTTGGTGGACAAGGACAAGAAGCCCAAAGTAAGTCTCATGTGAGAGTATTGTTTCTGTTAGAGGTTTCTCAAATGCATACCATGACTCGTTATGTCTTGCTTTCGATTGAGCTTAAAAGCCTTGAATTTCAACTTTTTCCCAATCGTTTCGTGTTTCTTTATCCTGCACAAATTTGGTAGATGTTTGCTTTTGTCCATCACCTACACAAAACTGTCCTGCATTTGGATTCTTGCACTTCAATAAACATGGAGAAATCATAGAACTAGAAGTCATTTATATATGAATCTTATCTTATGTTCCTTTGCTTGATAATGATTAAACATAAACAATCATGGCTCACCATTGATTTATCTGATTCATCCTTCTTTTCACTTTGTGGACCTTTTCACCATTCTCTTCTTTGGACTTTGTGGGTTTTAACTTTTTTCACTAATAACCAGGACCATGAGTGGGTAATCATATGATTTGGGTTTCAATATGAATCCTTTTTGTTTTCAATTCAACCATAAATACAAGCTTGTTATTTTTTACTTTGTAGTGGAATCCTCCCTCGTTAGAGCTTGTTACATCAGACATGGTGGATCATTACTTTTCACCATTGAAAGACAATGAGGCACCAGAATTAGAACTCCCCATACGTTATGAGGACTGCACAAAGAGGATTGTTTTTTCAAGGCTTTAAAGACAATCGATAAGCAACAGATTTTGGCAATAATCTTGCAGATTAAGCGAACAGGCAACTTGAGCACATAAGAGCTTGATGTTGAAATCAGGTTCATGTATGTGAAACCTAAAAAAGATGCGAGTTTTGAATAAATATAACCGCTTAAAAGCTGGTATCATCCAAGAGCTAAAATTTGATGGTTGAGCTGTGCCATTTCCTTTGAGGCACAGACTCTTGTCAAAGCTGTTTATTTGCACAAGTTGCATGCTCTTTTTTGTCTTGCCAATGTCAAAGGCCTTGGTGTTTGGTTTGTCTTTTTAGCTTTGCAGATAGGGCAATGATGTTTATAGTAGATACCTTCAAATCATTGTTTGTTCTTTAATGCTAAATCTTGAGGTTTCAAAAACCAAGACACTTCTCTCTAGTTTTACACTCATTTCTTGAGCCCCCCCCCCCGCCCTCTCTCTCTCTCTCTCTCACACACACACACACACACACATTTTTTTTGTGTTAATCGGATTTGATTAATTTACAAGTGGGAATTCTCAAACGGAGAAAAACCCACGGAAAAGAAGAGGTACAAAAAGCGGAGGTGTATGGTGCTCCTAGGGCGAGAAACAATCAAAGTAAATCCTGTATGCATTAAGAGTAATATCCCCAACCTCATAAGCAAAATGCAGCGCTTGGCCAAGCGACAATTCAAAATAGGAAAAGAGGGAAATGTCAATGCCTCGAGACATCAAGAAGTTGCGATGGTGCCAGATGGCCCATAGAACCCAAAATCTGACCCAAGCAAAAAAGAGTGCAAACTGAGATTGTGGAGATGGAGATTGAAGCGTCGAAAGGGAAACAAAGCCGAAGAGCATTGGACACTTGTCGAATGAAGAATTTGGAGCAATGACAATCCCACACTAACTGTGGTACAATCTCCTCCGTTGCGCGACATGTGTACCAACAGGAAGGCACAATATGCTGTGTATGCAATGTGCTACCCACAAGTAAAACTCCCACCTATAGCGGAACGAGAAAATACGTTCCTTCAAAGGGAGATGATTGCCAAACGGTAGACAATGTGTGCCTCCACCATAAGGATGACTTGGAGAGTGCCCACAAGTGATTACCATGACGTACAATCCACATAAAAGATTGCAAGAGAGCGTATACAATACCGATCGTAAATGCATTCCAAGTTGACATTGGCAAGATTCCAAACCAAACAGCGAGAGTCTTCATTCAAAGGAGAAGTAGGTGAGAGATCAGTAAGCATGCCGTGAATCTGTCACCAAAGAGGAGAATAATGAGGTCCTAATCCAAAATGAGCCTCGTAGCAGAGAATGGAAGAGCATGACCAGTATCATTTTGAGAAAGAAAATATGCTCGACGAGAAGGGCATTGGACCAAAGTAAAAGAGAAAGCCTTGCTCCAATGCAGGCTCTCCAATCGGAGGGAATTGCCAAGAGAAGATTGTCGGCCATTCCATCCCAAATGCAACGTGACAACCTTCCAATCAACAATGAGAGAAGTAAAGAGACATCCAGGAATGTGCCCTTCAAGCTTGCCAAAAATGACCTCCCAAATAGGTTGGCTGCCAATGACCAAAGGACGGAGTGACAATATGCGCACACAAATGTGATACCGTAAACGATCAAGACCAAGACCCGCAGTAGAGTATCTTTTCGAGCCAGAACATGACTGCGCAAATCCAAAATATTTAACCCATCCAATTGATGACGTGGCACTTGTATGGACGCTCTCGTTGTGCGCTGAGTGTTGACGTGGCAGTTGTACGGAATTCCGCAAAACGCGATGGCAACTTTTTGGCATTGCTTTTGGACTAGAAGCTTTTGAGTTTTGAAGCTTTTCACTGTAACTGCTTTTCAGGCCAAGGGCCTTTAAATATGAGGCTAGGGCTCATTCTTTGGCATGCTTCCTGGAGAAGGTGCCGAGTCTGCAGTACCGGCTTGTAAGTGTTGATGCAATATAAAGAAATACCGAAAGGAGCGCCAAGGTTTGGGGCCAATACTCTCTGGGGTGGAATTCCGCCACTCCGTATCGCGTGTTGTCTCTCTCTCTCTCTCTCTCTCTCTCTCTCTCAGTTCAATTGTTATTGAAGTGCTAAAAAAGGATGTGCAGTCTATTCTTTTCTTTTGGAACGTGGTGCCTGTCTTGTGACACGACACCATGCGACGAAGAGGCTTCCCCTGTAACCACTTCTTTGTAGGAACGAACGACTTTATCCCAGGCCTTAACCAAAGAAATGTTATCATTACAAGGGAGTTTTTCTGAGGGACATTCTTCAATGGGGGCACATAGTTGCTAGAAGATACCAAACTGCGGGCTTTAACTGTTTTCTTCGATACCAGCCAAGTCTGAGAAGCTGCAACCTGTTCCTTGCCTTTATCATTAGCATTCGGAGAAGCAGGAATCGGTTGCAATTGTGCCTGCTCTCCTTTGCCTTTAGTCGTCCTAGCCATGGTGGTGGAAACCGACGGACCTTTGGTTAGTGGCTCAAGAGAAGATTTCGGAGGTTGTGGAGATGGAGTGGAAGGGACAGCTGAAGGAAGTGACTCCAGATTCGGTTTCGAACATTCGGACTGCATATGACCAAATCAGCCACAACGGAATCAATAATTTGCAAAATTACCCCATTTGAGTTTGAACGGGTGCTTTCCAACCATTGTATCCCCCGAATCAATCGAAATGCTTGCTGGTGTAGGGATGTCAATGTCCCCCAAGATACAAAACCGAGATGTGTTGGCGTCCAACTTAGGAGAGCAAATGACATTGCCCAACTAAGCAGCCAACAAGGGAAGAAAATGATGTCAAGTACGAGGAAAATCCATGACCTCGACCCAAACAGGACACTTATGACGAATAAGAATGATAATCCTTGGTGAGAGTCCAAGGCAATAATGATTTATCTACGTATTGAAGAAAAGAGGAGACATTTTGAGCAAAGCATCGCGAGCATCCATGTCGGCTAGCAATACTTCATAAAAGCCTCGTGCACGAAAGTAAACTTTAGGAAATCAACCCATTGGCCTACATCGTGTGTCGTATGCATTTTCCCAGGGGAGAAGAGAATCAGTGCGTGAAGGGCATATTGAGCAAAAGGATCCATAAGCTCTTGTATAGGAATGCGCACTTCTGTGGCAAGAGCAAGGCCTTCCCAGGCTCGTCGTGCATCTTCAAAGTCCTCATGTAAACATTCCTTGATTTGCGTTAAAGCATCCATAATTGAGCTTTCCATGGCTTTCTGACGCTTGTATATACAGTGTTTAGAGGATTCCATGTGAAATGATCACCACGCTTTCCACACTGCTGATAAAAATCACACTGCTCCTACAGATTCTTTGTAAAAGACGTCGCTGTACACCTGCTGAACACTCGCTTTTTTAACCCCAGATCCATCAAAGAATACTATTCTTTACGTTTGGGCATGCCATTTTAAATTCTTTAACATTTCTTATGCTGTTTTTTTTTCCAATGGAAAGTTTAACTCACTTTGGACCAATTTTCAGAACGGATAACCTTTTCACAGAAAATGGTGTGATTATCGTCTTTTCCAGCACTTCTCGCTACAACTCTTGAGCTAAAGAAAAGTTTTACTTTTAATTACTTTAGCATGTCCCTAAACATGTTGAAAACAAGCTTCTGTCTTGAAAATGTTATACATGAAAGCTGTAATACATTTGCTTCTACAGGTCATGACCATGCGTGACAGCTAAAATTTCAGCATTGGAAAAGCTGGCTTTAAATGAGGGGAAAAAGTGAACATACCCTCAACGAGAATACAGAAGGGCTTGAGCAGCTCCTCTAAAAGATTAGTATTTTTGTTCATCTATACAAGTATCTCCACCAAGAAAAGCCGCCATAGCTATCTGATAGGACATGCAATTAGACATAGCATGTACATCAATACACAAACAATGTAACTGAATAGAAAGCTCTTAGGTGGGAAGCATATCCAAGAGGAAGGCCTTGTTTTGATTTTCCCATTTGTTGAAGGTGGCTATTGAAGGAAGGAGAGATTTTTCTGATTCCGACATGGAGGAACACCCTATCCCATACCCTAAAAATAAAAAGTAAGAAAGTTGTACCATATGGCCCACTTTGAACTGGTGATTGTAGCTGGATCTAAAGAATTTTGGTGCATTAGAGAGAGAGAGAGAGAGAGAGAGAGAGAGAGAGAGATCTCGAATGTTTAAGTAGGAAAGAATAAAAAGAGTATGCCAAAATGGAAACAATCAACCAAATACTCTACTCAAAGGGCTGAGAAACATTGAAGAAAGTAAACCAAAGAGGAAAGTTGTAGTTGGACACAACATTTAGAGGGCATGCACATCGTGAGTTTCAGAACTATTCCTAAAGGAGCCCTTAAAAATAGTATTACATTCATGCGCATGCCCCTTTAGTTATAGAACCTCCTCTTGTAAGTTATCCATTACTAAAATGTTAGGTCTCTTTGCTTTAATTAGGTTCTATACTTCTTAGAGAAAGTCACCCTTCTAAAAGAACCGAACCTCCTTTTTGGCATGGTAGATGTACTCTCCCAAGAAGATTGTGAGATGACCTAGCGGCAGAGTATGGCAAAGGTGTTCCACGTGCCTGAAGATGTGGGCAAAAAACCTGTTTTCTTGAATTGTGTGCGCAAGGCACCCGTCTTTTGACGCTAGCAACACAATTCTAGTTGATGATTGTGAGAACTATGAGAACTATCTTGCAACTCAAATCATACAAACATGTTGTGGTAGAAAAAGAAAACCATTTCTACTTGGTGGGTCTCATTTTTTCGTGGTTGTTGGGATGGATAGGTGAGCAGTATCCAACAACGTACACTCGCAAGAACCCAATCTTTGACATAGAAGATGATGTTTTTGGATATGTTGTTGATTACTTCATACATATGGAGGGCTACTCTTATAGATTTGATTACCTTGACTTAGGAGATCCCTGAATTGTTGTACTTGGTGAAATTTTTTATCATGTCATGTAGTATATAATGGAGAACCACTTGTTTAGTACATTGTCTTTGGATCTTGATCTCTAGTGTCTTTTCTTGTGAGGTCTAGTAGTTTGTATCTAAAAGCATATTTTTTAGAATCCCTCACATTGGTGTTAATATAATGGTGAAAATGTAAATAATTTGGTGCTAGAACAGTACCAAAATTGGTGCTATCCAATACTAAATTTTCTTGAGAATTTGACACTGTTTACTCCACGCTTGTAGTGAGCCATGTTGTTTTTGCAACAATAAGGTTTTGGTGACCCTAGCGTGTATCACTTGTATTTGGTATCCTGAAGTTGCAAATAGAAAGCTGCTGCTTGGATTCATTGTGTTGTACCAAATGCTCACAGTACTATACATGAGCGTATGCAAAGAATTCTACAGTACCAAAATTTGGTATTGCTTGTCATCACTTTAGTACTGGTTAGCTCCCTTTTGGTACATGAGCTTATGCAAAGAATTCTACAGTAAAAGTTTTGGTACTACTTATCATCACTTTGGTGTTGGTTAGCTCTCTTTTGGTACTGGTTAGTATTATTTTGGTACTAGATAGGGGCAAGTTGTCCCTTCCTGTATTTAGAGACTCTGGTAGTGGTTTGATGGAAACATATTTCCATTCTTCTATGTGCATTCTATTTTTGCATCTTTTCCATATTCCACTCATACATGGATCACAAAAGCATGAAAGTGTTTGGAAGCGTATGACACACCAGTTGACCTTTGAAACAAGTGAGCGAGAGAGTCCACGATATGCTCACAGTCCCACTGGGGATCGCGTTGCACATCATTTGTGCCAATAAGCTAGAAGATTCTCTGTATTATACTTGTGAGACTAAAGTTGCAGCTTAAACGTTGAACACATCAATCGCACACTTCATAGGCTAGCCATCTGGTTTCATTTCCTCATGCATCTAGGTTCTCTTGATGATTGTCCCTATCCCATCCTGCTCTCCTTTCCCATGGCCAAATGCTGAGAAGTTGTGCATCATGTGCAGACTTGTCATCTGATAGTACCTCACCACAAAATAATAAGTTCTACGGGCTTTGAATTGTGAAGCAACACCATATGACCACACCCAATGGTGCTGCAAACAATGTCCGTGTTGTCTCATCTACTTGTCATGAAGCATGAAAGAATGTCGTACAAACAATGTATATCATGTTGCTTGTCATCTAATATGTCAAAGTGTAGCGTCTTTTGAACACCACCTGCTTCATTTCTTACATAAGTGATGTGCACAAGTATTTTGACTTGAGTAGACCACCAATGCATTGACTAGATCTCATTCTCAATTTTAAAAGAATTATTCTCTGCAAAGTCAATAATTGATACAACGACATTGCTAGGAAACTTGAGCAAACAATCCTTGAATTGTTTTGCCATTAGAAGACAAAGTTGTGCTTGATGAAGCTTGTGAGGTGGATTGAAAATAAGGCTAAGAAAACCCACACTTTTTATTCGTTGCACAATCAACTCCTTTCTCTTCTTCTCACTCCCACTTGCATCAACCTTTCCCATTCCAACATCCATTAAAACCTTTGCATACACCTCCTTGCTATCCTTTACTATCTCATTGGGACAAAATGTCAACTTTAGTACACCACATTGGGAGCAGCCCCCCATCAAGAATTTCTTGGCATGGTATTAACTATTTGGAGGCTTTGGGAACATACTAGTGATGTGCTGACATACTACTTGGTTTGCAAAACACTCTCCTATATCATCATTTCTACAACATATGGAGCAAGTGCAAAGGTGACATTTCTTGTGATGTTGAAACTTGTTTTGCTACATCTAATTAAAAGCCTCTGCATTTGCACATGGGATACACAGTAACAAGTATACCGTTCTTTCAACTTCTGTACAAAGTATGGCTTTAATGCTTCAAAGCATCTAAGAGATATGACAACTATAGGGTGAGCCTTCTTGAATCTTTGGTATAGCTCAACCTATGGCACCAAACCAAAAAAGGTTAGAAAATTCCAACTTCATGTAGATGGTAAGATGCCACTCGTAGAGTAGAGCCAAAACTGGCTGTAGATAGTACCAAATATGGTATTGTAGAATCATCTTTGGTAGTCTACCAAACATAAAAAATCCAGAGGACCAAAATGTCCTATTGGGTAACAAAAATGATTCATTTCTACCTTCTTTGGTACAATTTAGAACCAATAATTAGCAATACACAACGAAGTAGGTTCTTCTGAGAGCCTTAGGTACTATACAACCATTGCCCCCTCATGAAACAGAAAAGCGTTTTAAGAGCTAGAAAGCACCAAAACCAATCAAATGTGAGACTATTTTGAGAACATTTGGTTCTATACAAGTGCATTTCCATGCAGTGGAGTATCAACATTTCTCCTCCATTTAGGCTTTGATCCAATAGAATTAGCTTTTGGTATTGTTAACAACAATTGTCACTTAATGAGAGGCTAGAATTCGGTAGGGTCTTCAGGCATTTGGTACTATGTGAAACTCCTACAATGCAGGAAAGTACCAAATTGGGTAGTTGAAAGATTTTTGGGTACTATTTATGCAACCTTGGTAATATAAAAGACTATTTCTATATTCGGTAATGTCTTTAGGCTTTTGGTACTATGTACAACCATTGGCATGTAGGAGAGTACCAAAGTGTGTAGTTTAAAGAGGCTTGGGTACTATACAAAGACCTTTCGTGTTGTGAAGGACCAATGCCATATAACAAAAAGTTAGATTTGGTACTGTTTGTCTGCTTTCGATTCATAGTAGAAATCCATGCAAAAGAGTATCCATATGGGTATTTTGCAAATGCTTTGATAATAAATAATAATGCTTTGGTACTATACAGGGAGTAGGTTTGGTATTGAACAAAGACTTTGGTACTACACAATTTGGCTTTGGTAAAATAGAGCGAGGCTTTGGTACTCTATAGATAGGCTTTGGTGCCTCTAAGGAAGGAAAAGGTACACAAAGGCTTTGGTACTCTATATATAGGCTTTGGAATAACTAGTATACAATTGAAAACCAAATTTGTTACTGCACAGGGGATTTGGTTCTATGCATACTAGCTTTGGAACCCCTTTGGAACTACGTAGGAATGCATTGTATTGTATACAACCTTTGTAAGGTATTGCACACACCCATTGCCGTATAGCAGACTACCAAATTTGGTACTGTCTTGACGAAATTAGCCTTAAGGATTACCAAACAAATTACATTTGCTAAGAGTTGTTGGTACCTGAGAGTCATTGAGTAAATACATAGGATGTTTGACGACACTTTTCCTTCCAATTCTCTTTTTGCATATGTTCTTCTTGTTAGGTGAAACTCTGGTTTCTGATGTCCAAAAGGCATACACCAAATCTCTTGTTTCATTCGTGATAATAGTTCCTGGAGGCAGCTGTCTCTCACAAGTACTCAATGGAAACACTTCATCCTCATCTTTATTCTCTAGCCTTGAAATTACAGCAACTATATTCCTTCGATGGATACCCAAGACACTAGCAATTTTAGATTGGTTTATTGAGGTCACACCTGTACTAGTGTTCAAGGTCATTGTCAAAGAGGTTCTCTTCACAAAAAGCTTACTTGCTGAGTGTGGGATCTTAATTTGAGTCAAAGTGTTGTGTACATCCGATAGAACGGTGTCTTTGACGTTTGATTTTTGTAGCTTGAAAAATGTATGGTGGTCCTAGAGTTGTTATAATATTTCCTTCTGTTCATTCCTTGACAGCCCTAGTGTTTGCTTGCGCCAATATCATGCCACTGGTATGCAAATGTTCCTCCTTGTCCTGGCTTTTGGTAATCTAAGAGCAAAAGAAGGATGTCTTTCTTTGCTTCTTTGTTCGTGTTTCTTTGCAGCCTAATAATTACAAAGAAAAGCCTAATTAGTGAGACATGTCTGAATGGAAGTGTTAATGGAATGGCTTTGTATATGTTCATACGTGCTTGGACCACCTTCCAGCTCGTTGAAAGAGAGCAGGTGTGGATCACCCAAGCAGTAATCTCTTGTAGTACTATCCATTGGAAGAGAGAGAGAGAGAGAGAGAGAGAGAGAGAGAGAGAGAGAGAGAGAGAGAGAGAGAGAGAGAGAGAAAGAGAGAGAGAGAGATCACGTTACGTCTGGTTGTGTTGGGGATGCTTATCACCACGATAATCATGTGATCTCTCTATACTGTCCTCATTGTGGTCACTTCAATTACTGGAACAATTTGTGAAACCGGGGTTGCCTGACCATCACCATGTAGCTACAAGAGAGAGAGAGAGAGAGAGAGAGAGAGAGAGAGAGAGAGGTGTTGGCACCAAAGCATCGAACCCCCTTGGTCCCACCCTCAACCCTCACCTCTTCTCGAGAGTGGCCTATTTCAAAAGTTAGAAACGTCTTAATAAACAAATAAATATATGGCCCCTCCCCAATTTCAATTAAAAGGTCCTCTATTTTTACACACATGGACCACGAAGCCTATGTTGTGTCAAGGACAATCCTTTTTGTACCACCAAACCATGCTTTCAGATATAGGCAAGTTGTGATAGTGTGAGTCATCCCCAAGAGATATCCCAATCCTCTTTAGTGTAGGATGCTTCTTGAAGAAGTCCTTTTTTCCTTCCATGGAGGGGAAACAAATGATCAATGCTCTCTCCTTTGAGGTCTCCCCATTTTTTTCTCTTTTCTTCCTCACCCTCCATGCCTCTGTGTGAGTAGCCTCACTACCTATCATGAAGAGAAGTTCCTTGACTTCCCCCTCCACATCATCACAGTCTTTTAGACCGGTTACTTGTACATGTAAAGCTCTACTCTTCCTCCTTTGCTCTTCTCCTAAGGTCATGTTGATGATTGTGCGATTGGGGATGGTTGTTGTTTCTTTCCCTTTCCCTTTTTTGGCAACTTCCATCCATTTCTTGACCTCATCCACCTTCTTCTGTGTCTTCGTGATCACATCCACCCACGAGGACGTTTTTACCACATGTTTCTTCTCTTTCTCAATCTTTCGTATGCGTTCCTTGATGACTTTGAGTTCCTCTATCATCGAAGGCTGGATTTCTCCTTCTTCAAGTCCATTGCTTGCTCTAGTCTTGGCAAGCTCTCACTTAAGGGATGAAACCTCCTCTTTAATTGCTTGTGAGCTCACCTTAAGTGCTTGGATTTCCCCGTGAAGGTCCTCTTTCTCCCTTTTCCATTGCTTGCCTTCAATGAAAAACATTTCGAGAAGGTTGGCCTTCTCCTTCCACCATCCTTTCGTCTCCGTTTTCCATTCCTTCATCTTTTTTTCCACTCGCGTTATACATTTGTTTGTGACCATGAACGTTGCCTTCGTTACCTTCAAGGGAGACTTGCATATTGGTGACGAACTATTAGTGGTTTCCATTGTTGATTCTGAGGGTGGTGAAACAAAAAAATTAGGGGATCAAGAGCCCATTGTTGGCAGTAGTCTTTGAAGGAGGTGACAGACGCACACGACCCACATCTTATGCACTCAACTCCTAGGCGGAATGGCTAGATAGAAGGCTGTAGAGAGAGAAACAACTCGTGGGGAAGAGAGAAATGGAGGTAGTGCATGCATCAAGGGGGAGGGGAAGGAAACATGACAGAAGGGGGACAATGGAGAGAGAGAGAGAGAGAGAGAGAGAGAGAGAGAGAGAGAGAGAGAGAGAGAGAGAGAGAGAGAGAGAGATCTAGGAAAGTCTCTCCAATATGATAAAAAACTGCCAAAATGGGTGACCAAGGGTCCTCCGCGGCTCTCCTTGGTGAATAGATGTTGGGACAGAAGATAGAGAAGTCGTAGACTATAGGCCATACCCTCCACACATATGAATCAGTATCAACTTGGAAGAACCAGAAAAGAACATAGAGGTCGTGGATGGAGGTCTATATCCCTTCACATACGCAAATCAGCTCGAACATAAAAAAACCCGAGAAAAAGACAAGCAAGCTTCTCCTCTCTCCATCGAGCCCAAAAGGGGCTGCACCAACCCCTACCCGACCATCCACGGTCGTCGTGTCAACGGCTTTGATACCTATTGGAATTAGGGTTGCAGAGAAACGCACACAGCTTGGAGAGGACGAAGGAAGCTCAAGGCACACAATAGAGTGTGTGTTACTTAGTGTGCAATGGAAAGATAGATAGCCCTAGAGTGATGAGCATATATACAATGCACGGGGGAAAAAACCTCTTAAAGAGGGAAAAATTGCCCTGGCGGTCCTAGTGTGTTCACACACATCACTACCACATGTATATGGTAGCCAATCCCCCTTGGAGTGATGCGGTGAACGAGAGCTCGCACATGAGTAAAGGGAAGTGCCATGCCCTAAGGACATGATCAGTCCACAAAGGGGAGTAAGCCCAAATCTTTGCAGAAAGCTTCAGGCTTCTCACGAGACAATGCCTTTGTGAAAAGATTTGCAAGGTTGTCCTGTGTTGGCACATAAGCCAAGCTGATCTCTCCTGCTGAGAGCCTCTCCCTGACATAGTGGTAATGCACCTCAATGTGCTTTGTGCTAGCATGAAAATCTGGGTTCCTCGCAACTGCCAATGCGCTCTGACTGTCAGTGTAGATAGTGTTGGAAGTGTCCTATCCAACACCCAAATCAGCCATAAGGCGTGTGAGCCATACACACTCAACCGTAGCTGTGAAGACTGCCTTGTACTTAGCCTCACAACTTGAAGTGGCCATAGTAGGTTGCTTCTTGCTCAACCATGATATACATGAACTGCCAAGCATGAAACAAAAACCACTTGTGGACACTCTCGTGTGAAAACAACCGGCCCAATGTGAGTCCGAAAAAGCATGTAAGTCTGGCGGCAATGATCCCCCCTTGGGATAAAACAAGCCAAGATGTAAAGTGCCACTAAGGTAGGGGAAAATCCTCTTGACAGCCTGCCAATGCCCAGACCCTGGGCTATGCATAAATCTGCTGACCTGTGAGACTGCAAATTGAATATCTGGCCTCGTGTTGCATACATAAATGAGGCAGCCAATAGCAGTTTGATAAAGAGTGACATCAGTAGGATCGCCAGCATAATGTAGACTCAACTTCAAACCTGTTTCCATGGGAGTGGCAATAGGTTCGCAATCTTCAAGTCCAAACTTACATAGCAATGTCTCTATGTAACTTTTCTGACACAAGGCAATACCACCATCACGCTGCTTAAACTGTATACCCAAGTAATGATGCAACATCCCCAAATCTTTCATCTTGAAAGTAGCATTCAAATCAACCTTACATTCAGCAATATGTCTCTCATTTGGTCCAGTGATCAGCAAATCATCAACATAAAGAACCACAATGAGAAGTACATCACCCTCACGCTTTACATACAATGTGCTTTCTGTTGGACTGTTACGAAAGCCTTGTTTGACCAAATGAGTGTCAGCTTTCTCATACCAAGCACGAGGAGATTGCTTCAATCCATACAAAGCCTTGTTACATTTGTACACTTTGTCCTCTTGTCCTTTTATGACAAAACCGCGAGTCTGCGTTACATAACTTCCTCAAATATATCACCGTTCAAGAAAGCAGTAACAATGTCTGATTGATGTACATCCCAACCAAAATGAGCTGCCAATGCACATAGAAAACGCATAGTAGTCATACGACAAGTGGGAGCAAAAGTCTCTTCATAATCTATGCCTTTTTGCTGTGCATAACCCTTTGCAACAAGTCGAGCCTTATGGCGATCAATCTCACCATCCGGCTTGCGTTTCAACTTGTAAACCCACTTCGTACCAATGGCCTTTTTGCCAGGAGGCAAATCACATAAAGTCCATGTGTCATTTTCTATGAGTGCATCATATTCTGATTGCATGGCAGCCATCCTGTTTTCTGAATTATGTGCTTCATCAAAAGAGAGAGGCTCCTCAACATCATGTAAGCTAGACACATCCAAAGCATAAAAATCTGATGCATAAGATGCATGGCGAGAGCCTGAACGAGTACGACTAGACAAAGGTGCATCCAATTTACTGTCATGCAAAGTGTGCACCAACCATTTTGGCATACCTCTAGCTTGCTCATTTTCATCCCTTTCCCCATCAAGTACATCATGTACATGTGCATCAGTAACAGGCTGACCTAGAACATTTTCAGAAACCCCCATAGGCTGTACATTTGCCTCATTGGAACTTACATTCGTATTTCCACCACTGAAAAGAGGCAACAAAGTGTCATAAAGGTCCTGTGAGCTTACATTACTGTCTCTAGTACATGACATCAAGGGCTGAACACAATCTTCCACAAACACTACATCCCGAGAAACCAAAATACGTTTTGTTTGCGGATGATACAACCTGTAACCTTTGCTTTCAACACTATAACCAACAAAAATACATTTGACAGCCTTATCATCCAATTTTTTGCACTGCACTAGTGGCACCAAAGCATATGCCAAACAACCAAAAACACGCATGTGCTCAATAGAAGGCTTTCTATCATGCCATGCTTCATATGGAGTAATAGACTGCAAAGCTTTCGTAGGGCATCTCTTAAGTACATAAGTGGCACACATGATGGCCTCAAGCCAAAAAGAATGCGGCAAAGCTTGACTTTTGACCATACATCGTGCCATTTCCCTCAGTGACCTGTTTTTTCTCTCAGCAACACCATTTTGCTGAGGTGTATAAGGCACTGTACATTGGTGTTTTATCCCACGACTAGCAAGAAATGCATTAAATTCATGAGACATATACTCCCCCCCTCGATCGGAACGGAGGGTGCCCATAGTACATTTCGAGACATTTTCAGCCATAGCCTGAAATTTTTTGAAGCACATAAAACTTTGGACTTCGCTTTAAGAGTAAATACCCATGCATGCCTGGAGTAATCATCAATGAAAGTCACGAAGTACAGGTAATTGCCCAAGGATGGAGTTTGCATGGGCCCACAAACATCACTATGCACAAGCTGCAACCTGCATGTGGCCCTAACTGAACCATCCTTTGGAAACTTAGAACGCTGCATTTGACCCAGAATACAGCCTTCACAAACATGTTTTACAGGTGCTTCAAGAGGCGGCAAAGAAGCAACCATATCAGATTTCTGCAAACGCAGCAAATTGGCAAAATTCAGATGACCAAAACGTGCATGCCAAAGTTTTGCATCTGAAATAGCCCTTGAATCTGCAACAGCATTTGCAAAATTTTGTGCACACTTGTCATACAAAGTGAGCTTATACAGCCCACGGCACAAAAGCCTAGATGCAACAATTTCATCACCAAAACTGAGATCATGAACTGTACATCTGTCATCCACAAATTTGACTACAAGTCCAAGTCTAGCAAGTGCGGGTACAGACAAGAGATTCTTCTTGATCCCAGGTACATAAAGTGCATCAATAAGTGTAAGGGAGCTACCATTAGCAGTAGTGAGCACAATCTTTCCAACTCTCTGAACTGGATAAGAGGTGTTGTTGGCACAAGTGACTGAATTCCCATGAGGGAGAGACTCGAGAGAGGTAAACAATTCACGATGTGAGGTAATGTGCTTTGTAGCACTACTGTCGAAATACCACACATGTGAATCTGCAACAACTGACAAGCATGCATCATGGACAACAGGATTGTAAGTGCACTTTGCGCTAAAAGTCCATTCTGCATCAACATCAGCATTACAGTCTCCTTTCATAGAAGACTCAACAATGGTTGCATTTGTAGTGGAACCAGCATTTGTAGTGGAAGCACCCTCTTTCTTCTTAGCCTCTTTGGCCTTCAACTTAGGACACGACTTGATCAAGTGATCATTAGCTTTACAATAATGGCAACGCATCTTCTTTTTGCCCTTGTCACCAGAATTTTCAGACGAATTGCTGCCAGCAGAAGCATTAGGAACAGAATTTTTGCCACTCGCAGCAGAACCATAAGAAGTGGCTGCATTGTTGTTACCACCCTTTCTTTGAGAAGCAATAAAAGCCTTTTCAACTACACGCTGCCTAGTCCTGTTTTTTCTGGAAAGTGACTCTTGCAACAGCAATGTGCATCATGCATCAAACTTGACAACTTCTGGATTTCCTTGGGTCATAAGTCTCCAAGTACTAGCAAAAGTCTGGTAAGAATCTGGTAAGGCATGAAGAACAGTCTGCACAAAAGAACTGTCTGAAATGACTTCACCTGCAAAAATAAGCTGCTCATTGATTTCCTTGACACTAGCAAGGAAAGTGTCCATATCATCTTCCTCATGCATAATCTTCGACTCCAGCTCTTTACGCAGCAAAGCAATTTTAGCCTCATTGCGACTTGCAGAAAGAACAACCAAAATATCCCAAGCCTGTTTTGTAGATTTTGCTGAACGGATGTGAGGAACAATGGTGCGCTTCATAGACAACGCAATTAATGCATGAGCATCCGCATCCTTAACATCCCAACGAGCTTGTTCTGCCGTAGGAAAAACAACTCTAACAGCAGGAATCCTTGCAGCAAGACCTACAACATCCTCAACATCGCCTACATCTTCAGAACCAGGACGTACATCAATGCCCTGCACAATGTTCCAGACGCCCTTTGAAACAAGAACATGTTGCATCATATAAGCCCACATAGGGTAGTTGTCCCCATCCAACCTGTCCTCAGCAGCAAACATCTTGAACACCTCTGTGTTGTTGTTGTCAGCCATGGTAAATGCTGCACCTGATGCGAAAACTGCGCAAAAATAGGAGAAACGGAGCGGGAACAACACGTGCTATATAGCACAAACCGTAGAAGAGTATAAGGCACCTATTATGTAGAAAACGGCACTGATAGAAATTATGCACAAAATGATGAAATAGCCTGTGTAGTACTGCCTGTAGTGGAAACGGAGGCCGAAATGAGCCCAAATCAAAAATCTGAGCAGACCGAGCTCTACGAGGTCTCCCAAAGTATTTGTCGACTTGCGAACGCTTGCCAAATCTCACTGAAATTGGAGAAAGTGAGCAGGCGTGTGCTGGAGCAGCTGGAGACTAAGCTCGGGAGGACGCAACCTGCTCTGATACCAATTGTTGGAATTAGGGTTGCAGAGAAACGCACAGAGCTTGGAGAAGACGAAGGAAGCTCAAGGCACACAATAGAGTGTGTGCAATGGAAAGATAGATAGCTCTAGAGTGATGGGCGTATATACAATGCACGGGGAAGAAACCTCCTAAAGGGGGAAAAAATGCCCCGGCGGTCCTAGTGTGTTCACACACATCACTACCACATGTATATAGTAACAATACCATGTCAGGAGATGCAATGAAAATAAGAAGTAGCCTCCGAACCGGTGGAAATTCTGACAACTCCCTTGCCCTCTACAAATCAAAGCATGATCCTGTCAACATGGATGGAGCACGAAGAGATCACACTGCCGAAGGAGGAAACCCACCCAGCCCATTTACTCAGAGACATTATGACGAGTCACATGCCTAGTACGTGGTACAACAATTGGTATATTTAATTGAAAAACAAAAACAACGTCTGATGGATGATACGATTGACCTGGAAGCTTTGCAAATCTATTTGAACACCTTGAATCCCCCTACTAACCCCGTTATGCCACCACAACCCTCTCATATTTATTCTTTTCAAAATCAAGACTGATGGATGATAGGATTGACCTGGAAGCTTTGCAAAGCTATTTGGACACCTTGAATCCCCCCTACTAACCCTGTTATGCCACAACAAGCCTCTCATATTTATTCTCCTCTCCACTCTAAGATTTATTCTTCTCAAAATCAACTGATTACCTCTTCACGATAGAGCTTTGGAGGTGTTTCTCAGTTTCTCGAGGGCATTTTCAAGAATATGGCTTCAGGAGAACAATCGTATGTGGCTTCCAAATAACCACTATAGTTGTCTCTTGCACCTCCACCCTATGTTCCAACACCAACTATTGCACCCTCCTATTCATCAAATGGGCACCATCACAATTACCATTATTACTCAACATCTTTGGTGGTAGATTTGGGTCCAAAACCCTTCAAGGATGGTGGTGCTACAATTAATTTTTTCACCTTCTTAGGCATCCAAGATTCCCACAATGCTTTCAAGTGCTTACAATAGTTTGATGTCCTATTTAGTAATGGAAATGTTACAGAAGAATCCAAGTTGCTACGAGCCATTTCTTTTCTCAAAGATAGTACCTTGACATGGTGGGGTTCCCTAGCCAAGAAACTTGATAGTCTGAAAACCTAGCATGACTTTAAGATCGCTTTTTACCCAAGATTCCCTTGATAAAACCTTTGAAGTAGACATAATTGTAGTCTGGCCTCAAGATGTATCTCTCGGACACTCTACCAACTTAGAACCAAAGATTTTGGGACGCTATATACCGATTTTCACCTTTCAAGACGTTACTTTTGTAGAACAAATTGAGAAGCACATTGTGGGCCTACCTTTTCCATAGTGAGGTTATTTTATAGGAAAAGTGGTCTCAAATATGTGACAACTTATGTCCCATGCAAGAGTAATATCTCACTATGAAGAAAGAACTAGTATTTACCGACATTACTGTTTCATTCAAGAAGAGAAACCCAAGTTGACGATTCTCCACAACCATGAACTAGTATGGTTTCTAACACTTCTACTCAAGGAATGACTCTCCTGAAGAGATGGCACAATACCGATGAGAAGAAGGAAAGCACAAGAAACAAGATACCTCGACCCTTGGTTGGATTGATTTTCCATTTGATAGGTGTTCCTACCGTGGACATGGCTAATGAACCATGCAAATCTATGGGAAAGGTTAAAGATCAAGATGCCCTCATCCTCTTTGATTTAGGCTCCATGCAAAATTTTATCTCCCTAGAACTAGCTGCAAGATTAGGTATTGACGAATATGCCAAAGGGACGCAGATTGAAGCTCAAATGGCTAAAAGAACTTATACATCATCGATGCCATTGATTGGATCACTTCAACTTCAAGTTCAGATGTTTCTAGATCTAGTTGACTTCTACATAATGGATTCAAGAGGATGTGATGTTTTACTGGTGGGCATGCCTTGGTTCTACAAGTATCATGCTTGATTTGATGCAAGAGAAAAAACGATCCAATTGAAGCACAAAGACAAAGAGTTAGTGTTGGACTTTAGCAATCCTGCTACTCAACAAGCTACAAAAAGCTAAGAATCACGAATTGAAGGAAAGAAACATGAATTTGGAAATTTTCATAAATTTATGATGAATAAAGATTATGATTTGGACTAAGATTAGGATCTTGATCTTGGGTGTGTGCATGACATCACAAGCAAGACCCATTGACCTTTTATAGGCATTGGCTAAGACTATAATCTTGGGTGTGTAATCGACACCACAAGCAAGACCCAATGACCGTTTATTAGGCATTTTCTTAGAAAGTGGCCATCTCTAGGCACGGAACTCCGCCGGGCCAGTGCAAATATATTGTGATTTGAGAGATGTCTGCAACTAGCTTTTATGTGTGCACGACCATCATGACACCAAAATGCAAGATTAAATGATCAATTGTGAGATTTTAAGCTACATGAATATTAGAAGTGTGAACGTTTTGTATCCTAGAATTGAGGACGATTGCTTTGATTTAAGAAGGTGGTATATGATGGATTTTAGGGTTAGGGTTAGTGTTTTTGTATGGAGGTTATAGATACATCGGTCCAATGCGTTCGTTTGGCCTCCCAAATTCACTCCTCCACCCAAAGAAGGTGGTCCATGCCAATCTCTTGCGCAAAGCTAGAATCCTCTGTGCTATGATTGGTTATATGTATGAGGTATTTGCATTTGTGACCAATTTCATGTCATTGGGACATCTGAGTGACCTTTAGGTCTTGTACTAACTTTGACTGAGTTTTATAGAAACCGGTTGAAGGTCCTAAAGCCTAGTAAAGACAAAACAACATAAGGAATCCCAACTTATGAAGTCCTTCTGAGTAAGCCAAATTATTAATGGATTAGGATTGATAATCCTAACCCCTAAAAAATTATCGAAGCTGGCCGAGAAAACCATAAATAAAGTAGATTCTTTTAGTCTTTAGTGGTTTTAACGTAAAGCCTTGAGTTTGGGCCAAGGGCCTTTAAATATGTCACTAGGGGTCTTCTCTCTGGCAATATTCTAGCGCTTGGAGAAGGAGAGGAGAGACCCTGACCTTTGCAAATCAATAATAAAGAAATACTAAAAGAGGTACCATTTTAGGGGTGGAACTATGTCACTCTGTGTCTCGCCTGCATTCTCTCTCTCTTTTCTCTATTATAGTTGTTTTGAAGTACTAAAAGTGATGCAAAGTGTGTAGATTGCAGTTATCTCTGTGCTTCCATTTGATCATTCGTCGGAAGTGATCACAAACATCTCCACTCTAGTTTGGCTCGACTTCAATTAGATCCTTCGACACTAGAGAGAACTTGCAAAACCACATACATGAACAAGGAAATTCTAGGGAGGAGAGATCACTGAGGTCACCCTCAACATCGAGCATCTTCCTTAAAAATGGTAGCAGGCTGTACCCGACATGTGTGTCAAATCTGGTGTGCTCTCTTCGTCACCAGAACCACCATCCTCCACACCAAGAAGAGGGTGCAACCAAAACCAAATCAGCTCCAAATTGTAAATACCAACAACGTCTTCTCTATCAACCGAGCCCAAAATAGCATCAGACTAGCCAATACGAAGCATCCAGGGTGGTTGTCCCATGGGCGGTTCGGACACCATGTCAGAATAGGTGGCGGAATGTGCAATGAAGACAAGAACTAGCCCATGGTCCAATGGACACCTCAACTCCGATCTCGCTCAATCTTAATAAGATCCTCTTGTTTTGGGTCAGTCAGTGGTGAAAGACAAAGAATTCATAGATGGCGGTCCATACCCTCCACATATGAAAATCATGGAAAACCTAGGAGAAAACCAGCAAGCTTTTTCTTCCTCAATCGAGGGGTGGAAAGAGGTTGGGGCCATCGACGGAAAAAGATAGAGAGGTTGTAGATAGCGGTCCATACCCTCCACATATGCAAACCCGGCTCAACCTTGAAAAACCAGGGAAAAACTAGCAAGATTCTTTTCCCTCAATCAAGCACAAAACAAGACTAGAACAACCACTATTGAGCGTCCACGGTGGATGTGTCATCTATAGCTCTGATACCATGTAAGAGTAGCAGCAAAAGATGCAATGCCAACAAGAATTGGCCTCTAATCTAGTGGACATCTTAACTCCGATCTGGCTGGACTAGCTCCAATGAGATCCCCTAACACTATACAGCGCCTGCAGTGCGGCATACATAAACAAGGCAGCTGTGGAGAGGAGAGATCACTAAGATAGAAAGAGACAAGGTATCCAAGAATGACAGGGACAGAGAGAAAGACAAAGAGAGATCTGGGAAAGACTCAAGGATAGATCTAACATGCCTCAATGAATAGATCGAAGGTATACACAACTTTGACTATTGTTGCCATCTGCTCCTGCACATGGGACCATTGACACAACTTAATATGAGTACACCAACAAACAACATTTAGATACAATAACGGACGTCAAGAGATTCACGGGAAAAAGGATCCACTGCAATCGTTAAGGGGTCAGAGAAAGGTAGAAGAAATGCTGCTGAGAGTGATAGACACATAGATGCTGCAAACGACAACGAAAAACTGTTGAGCGACTGCAGTGTGTAGCATGACATCTTCGAGTTCCTAGGAAACTTTCAGAATGAATCTCTTCAACAATTCTATTTACCTTTTGCGGCTAATTCCAAGGTGCAGCTCTTGCTTCTGACAAATCAACTCACTACTTTAGTCATGATCTTGCGACAAGGAAGGGAGCTCTTGATAGTTTAAATACTATCAACAAAAGGCTTGCTTGGGCGCGCAAGCCGAACTTTGGATGCAAAGCTGTTTGAAATGTATAGTCTCTGTTTGTAAAGCCAAACTCTAAATGCAAAGATGTTTGGAATGTATAGTCTCTGTTTGTAGAGCTTCAAGAGGATCTGGATTCAGGTTTTTGATTTGGTTCTAATAGAGTAGAAAAACACACACACACACACACACACACACACACACACACACAGAGAGAGAGAGAGAGAGAGAGAGAGAGAGAGAGAGAGAGAGAGAAAAGGATACTCAAAAAAGTTTCAACAAAAAGTTCAACACAATATATAGGACCAAGGGAGCTTTAAAAAAAAGAAACTTTTGCAATTAGATCTAGTACAACCATGAGGACTGAAGAAAGGGACGAGAGCTGACGACGATGCCGCAAGAGAAAAAAGGTTGCAAGAGAAACACCGACACATGGTACACATATGTATATCCAACGAGCATGTGCATGGGGACACAGAACCGATGGGCACTCCATGCCTAGAGCAGGCACACCAAATATGCCGGAAAGAAACCATCTTGCTCCGAAACGTGTCCAACCGTAGAAGTTTTCCGTAGAGGGTTCGTTTGTTGTCTACAAAACCTTGGTGACATACCAAGCTGAATTCTGATTGATCCTTCCCAATAGTAGCTGTCTCCGCTCGGACCTTATGAACCTTGGGGATTCTTCGTCCGCGACAATCTCGACATAACCATGATATACTAGTGCTATGTTTTTGTCATGCCGCATCATCATTGTCCACTAGGTGCGGTTGCACACCCTCCTCTCTTCCTGTCGTGCGCTTTTGGGTCACCTTTTTATTGAAACTAGTATGTGACCTGCGCGTTGTTGTGGCCAAGAAGGAGTATCGTTCAATTTTGGGTAACCCCCCTCTCCCCTTCTTTAAAGGGATAACATGTGTAAGTATTCTTTATGCATCCAATTCAAGGTAGTGACAACCATATCTTAAATGCTTTATTATGTGCAACAAGGTTTTACATGCTTTATAATATCAACTTAGATCACATTGACTTTGTGTGACAACAGAAAGTGCATAGAGAATTGACTGAACATAACAACTATAGAACATAAACTTAAAAGACTACACATTTGGGGGGGGGGGGGGGGGGGGCGGGCGGGAGAGAGAGAGTAGAAGAAGAACATGGCTTTTTTAACGAGGGAGGGAGAGAGAGAGACAAGGAGAGGGAGAGGGAGACTAAACGAAAAACAACAATCCACTTCCATTAATGTAAAGTCTTTGTAAGCATAACTTAATACTTGTCTCTAAAGATTTTTTTTTTGTTGAAAGCCACTTGATCTTTACTAACAAAATAGTTGCAACTTCAAAATAACAAACTTTGGGATGTTGCATTTGGTACTCGTAGAACTCATGGACCCACAAAATGAATGCTCCTACCAAAATGAGGATGCCTCTCATGTAGGGTGTATAATACAATCCTCCAATCCTCATACCTATCCCTATAAGAGTATTCTACATTGGCAGGCAAGCGATCTGCGAGCTCGCGAACCGGTATGAGAGTTGAATCTGCATTACGATTCAAAGCCACATTGATGTGAAAATATCATTGGAGTCCTTCAAAAAACTCATGGATTTCTATTAAAATGTGAATACGATAATAGTAATTCCTGCAAGCCAACATATTAATTACCATAAGTTCAATGACAAAAAAAAAAGCATTGAGCTTCATTGATGTTCCTTACCCAACAACTTCAAAGCTTTCAATACTGTGTACTACATCATGTGTACTGAGTGCGCCTCTCCAACCAGGTGGATCTACATGAGAAAATTGTCAATTTGAACACCAAACTGAAAATTTAACAGATGATATACTTAGATCTTACCATAGATATGAAACCGTGGATGATGAAGCTTCCAGCTAAATGTAGATAGTGTATAGTGCCTTCTTTGGCGTGCGTCTATAAATAGAACATTTCAACCCATCCAAGAAAGATCATAGCGAGGATGACTCACATGAGGGCTTGTAACCCTAACTTTTATCTTATTCTTGAATGTATGGTTTGCTTGCTCTCCTTCTCTGCAACATAGAGTCATGTTGTGTGTGAGTGTTTGATAGCATGTGTGTGCGAGCGAACTTAGGGAAGTAGCGAGGTGGTTGAGCAGCGTGACAGTGGACTCCCTCTTCACGACGGTGCAAGATTCTTGCAACGACAGAAAGACAGAGGTCAGTGACACACCGTTTGCGTTCGTGACCTTCTCCGCACATGGGTTGTGTGTTTGTAGTCTTAGTGGCTCACACACAGCGCATAGCAAGTCCCCTGTGATACGACATTTTAGGCGCCGATGTCGGGGAGACGCTGTGTGTTTAGCTTGGGATGCAACTGGTTTTTGTCCTTCCTGCGGTTTTCAAATTTTTGAAGCGTCCTGCAGATCTGTTGTTTGGCTGAGGAAAGGTTTAAGATTAGGACATATTTTGTGTTTTTGCATTCTTTTATTTTTCTTGAAGTAATTTTTGCAGTAATTTCAAGTATTTTATGCATTGTTCTGCACTCTACAATAATTTTTGGATTTTTTTGGCAAGTCTCTACGTTTTAATATTTGTTTGAATTTTGATTCAAAATCTATATTTCTTGCATTTTATAGTAGTTTTTTACATATTACAATAATTTTCTACATCTTCAGCAGAAAATCTGTATTTTCAGTTTAAAAAACGAAAATAAAAAATATAAAAAAATCGTGTATCAAAAGAATGATCAGGATCGGGATCCAAACCCAAGCCCAAGTGCAGACCCAAGCCTCAGTCCTCAGTCTTATGATATAGTATAGACCCAAGATTATATGTATAGTCTATCTCCATAAGAGGGAGTGAGGGCATGTGGGACAAGTCCTCCACCCTCCCCTTCATACTTGCACCCTTGGGCTTTCATTTTAAGCCTTCTTTCCAACTCAAAATAGACTATTTTGAGGACATAAAGTAACCAAATCTTGGGCTGTAAAGAATGCCACGTCCCTCTGATCGAGACACTCGTTTTGAGCTATCACACGCTACATTCCATAGCTTACTAAAAAAAAAGGACCGACGAATAAATTTTTTTAAAGTAAAATTGGGTTGCAAAACACCTAAAAAACACCCAAAAAACAAGGTGAGCGGCCTTCACGGGCACTCACCAACACTTCTAGGGTGCAAGGTCACATGCACCTACGCTCTGGTCGTGTGCTAGAGCACGAGCATATAGAGAGTTCCTCTGTTTACATGGGCACCCATTATCCCTCCACATTAGGCTTTAGGCCCTCAGTGAGAACCCAAGGTAGTGCTACTCAAGACCCCAACCTAGAAGCTAGTGACTCTTCCTCTCACTCAGACGCGATGGAATGTTATCCTATAGAAAACCATGAGGAAGAAGGACACGCACCCACCAAGGCTCCACAACCTAGTACTAGCATGTTTAGCCGTTTTATGGAGACATTTATGTTACCATATACGTGTGGTAGTGATGTGTGTGAACACACTAGGACCGCCGGGGCATTTTTTCCCTCTTTAGGAGGTTATTTCCCCCATGCATAGTATATACGCCCATCACTCTAGGGCTATCTATCTTTCCATTGCACACTAAGTAATACACTCTCTATTGTGTGCCTTGAGCTTCCTTCGTCTTCTCCAAGCTGTGTGTGTTTCTCTGCAATCCTAATTCCAACAATTGGTATCAGAGCATGTTGCGTCCTCCCTGGCTTAGTCGTCAGCTGCTCCAGTACACGCCTGCTCACTTTCTCCGATTTCAGTGATCTTTGGAGAGCGTTCGCAGGTCGGCAAGTACCTTGGGTAAGCTCGAAGAGGTTGGTCTGCTCAGATTTTCGATTTGGGCTCATTTCGGCCTCCGTTTCCACTATAGGCAGGTCTGCACAGACAATTTCGTCATTTTGTGCAGAAATTCGGTCAGTGCCGTTTTTTGCATAACAGGTGCCTTGTAGTCTTCTACAGTTTGTGCTATATAGCACGTGTTGTTCCCGCTCCGTTTCTCCTATTTTCGGGCAGTTTTCACATCAAGTGCAACATTTACCATGGCAGACAACAACAACACAGATGTGTTCAAGATGTTTGCTGCTGAGGATAGGTTGGATGGGGACAATTACCCTATGTGGGCTTATATGATGCAACATGTGCTTGTGTCAAAGGGCGTATGGAATATTGTGAAGGGCATTGATGTACGTCGTGGTTCTAAGGATGTAGGCGATGTTGAGGATGGTGCAGGTCTTGCTGCAAGGATTGCTGTTGTTAGAGTTGTTTTGCCTACGACAGAACAAGCTTGTTGGGATGTAAAGGATGCGTAGGCTCATGCATTGATTGTGTTGTCTGTGAAGCGCACCATTGTTCCTCACATCCGATCAACAAAATCTGCAAAACAGGCTTGGGATATATTGGCTGGTCTTTATGCAAGTCGTAATGAGGCTAAAATTGCTTTGCTGCGTAAAGAGTTGGAGTCGAAGATTATGCATGAGGAAGATGATATGGACACTTTCCTTGCTAGTGTCAAGGATATCAATCAGCAACTTATTTCTGCAGGAGAAGTCATTTCAGACAGTTCCCTTGTGCAGACTGTTCTTGATGCCTTACCAGATTCTTACCAGACTTTTGCTAGTACTTGGAGACTTATGACCCAAGGAAATCCAGAAGTTATCAAGTTTGATGCATTATGCACATTGCTGTTGCAAGAGTCACTTTACAAAAAAAACAGGACTAGGCAGCGTGCAGTTGAAAAGGCTTTTATTGCTTCTCAAAGAAAGGGTGGTAACAGCAATGCAGCCACTTCTTATGGTTCTGCTGCGAGTGGCAAAAATTCTGTTCCTAATGCTTCCGCTGGTAGCAATTCGTCTGGAAATTCTTGTGATAAGGGCAAAAATAAGATGCGTTGCCATTATTGTAAAGCCAATGATCACTTGATCAAGTCATGTCCTAAGTTGAAGGCCAAAGAGGCTAAGAAGAAAGAGGGTGGTCCCACTGCAAATGCTGGTTCCACTACAAATGCAGCCATTGTTGAGTCTTCTGTGAAAGGAGACTGTGTTGCTGATGTTGATGTAGAATGGGCTTTTAGCGCAGAGTGCACTTACAATCGTGGTGTCCATGATGCATGCTTGTCAGTTGTTGCAGATTCACACGTGTGGTATTTCGACAATGGTGCTACAAAGCACATTACCTCACATCGTGAACTGTTTACCTCTCTTGAGTCTGTCCCTCATGGGAATTTAGTCACTTGTGCCAACAATGCCTCTTATCCTGTTTAGGGAGTTGGAAAGATTGTACTTACTGCTGCTAATGGCAGTTCTTTCACACTTGTTGATGCACTTTATGTACCTAGGATCAAGAAGAATCTCTTGTCTGTATCGGCACTTGCTAGACTTGGACTTGTAGTCAAATTTGTGGATGACAAATGTACAGTTCATGATCTCAGTTTGGGTGATGAAATTGTTGCATCTGGCCTTTTGTGCCGTGGGCTGTATAAGCTCACTTTGTATGACAAGTGTGGACAAAATTTTTCAAATGCTGTTGCAGATTCAAGGGCTATTTCAGATGCAAAACTTTGGCATGCACGTTTTGGTCATATGAATTTTGCCAGTTTGCTGCATTTGCAGAAATTTGATATGGTTGCTTCTTTCCACCTCTAAAAGAACCTCTCAAACATGTTTGTAAAGGCTGTATTTTGGGTAAGATGAAGCGTTCTAAGTTTCCAAAGGATGGTTCAATCCGGGCCACATGCGGGTTGCAGCTTGTGCATAGTGATGTTTGTGGGCCCATGCAAACTCCATCCTTGGGCAATTACCTGTACTTCGTGACTTTCATTGATGATTACTCCAGGCATGCATGGGTATTTACTCTTAAAGCGAAGTCCAAAGTTTTTATGTGCTTCAAAAATTTCTAGCTATGGCTGAAAATGTATCGAAATGTACTATGGGCACCCTCCGTTCTAATCGAGGGGGGGAGTATATGTCTCATGAATTTAATGCATTTCTGGCTAGTCGTGGGATAAAAAACCAATGTACAATGCCTTATACACCTCAGCAAAATGGTGTTGCTGAGAGAAAAAATAGGTCACTGATGGAAATGGCATGATGCATGGTCAAAAGTCAAGCTTTGTCGCATTCATTTTGGCTTGAGTCTATTATGTGTGCCACTTATGTACTAAACAGGTGTCCTACGAAAGCTTTGCAGTCTATTACTCCATATGAAGCACGACATGATAGAAAGCCTTCTATTGAGCACATGCGTGTTTTTGGCTGTTTGGCATATGATTTGGTGCCACAAGTGCGGCGCAGAAAATTGGATGATAAGGCTGTCAAATGTATTTTTGTTGGTTATAGTGCTGAAAGCAAAGGTTACAGGTTGTATCATCCGCAAACAAAACGTATTCTGGTTTCTCGAGATGTAGTGTTTGTGGACGATTCTGTTCAGCCCTTGATGTCATGTACTAGAGACAATAATGCAAGCTCACATGACATTTATGACACTTTGTTGCCTCTTTTCAGTGGTGGAAATACGAATGTAAGTTCCAATGCGGAAAATGTACAACCTATGGGGGTTTCTGAAAATGTTTTAGATCAGCCTATTACTGATGCAGATGTACATGATGTACTTGATGAGGAAAGGGCTGGAAATGAGTAGGCTAGAGGTATGCCAAAATGGCTGGTGCACACTTTGCGTGACAGTAAATTGGATGCACCTTTGTCTAGTCGTACTCGTTCAGGCTCTCTCCATGCATCTTATGCATCAGATTGTTATGCTTTTGTTGTGTCCAGCTTACATGATGTTGAGGAGCCTCTGTCTTTTGATTAAGCATAGAATTCAAAAAATTGGATGGCTGCCATGCAATCAGAATATGATGCACTCATAGAAAATGACACATGGACTTTATGTGATTTGCCTCCTGGCAAAAAGGCCATTGGTACGAAGTGGGTTTACAAGTTGAAACGCAAGCCGGATGGTGAGATTGATCGCCATAAGGCTCGACTTGTTGCAAAGGGTTATGCACAGCAAAAAGGCATAGATTATGAAGAGACTTTTGCTCCCACTTGTCGTATCACTACTGTGCGTTTTCTACGTGCATTGGCAGCTCATTTTGGTCGGGATGTACATCAATCAGACATTGTTACTAATTTCTTGAATGGTGACATATTTGAGGAAGTCTATGTAACGCAGCCTCGCGGTTTTGTCATAAAAGGACAAGAGGACAAAGTGTGCAAATGTAACAAGGCTTTGTATGGGTTGAAGCAATCTCCTCGTGCTTGGTATGAGAAAGCTGACACTCATTTGGTCAAACAAGGTTTTCATAACAGTCCAACAGAAAGCACATTGTATGTAAAGCGTGAGGGTGATGTACTTCTCATTGTTGTTCTTTATGTTGATGATTTACTGATCACTGGACCAAATGAGAGACATATTGCTGAATTTAAGGCTGATTTGAATGCTACTTTCAAGATGAAAGATTTGGGGCTGTTGCATCATTACTTGGGTATACAGTTTAAGCAGTGTGATGGTGGTAATACCTTGTGTCAGAAAAGTTACATAGAGACATTGCTATGTAAGTTTGGACTTGAGGATTGCAAACCTATTGCCACTCCCATGGAAACAGGTTTGAAGTTGAGTCTACATGATGCTGGCGATCCTACTGATGTCACTCTTTATGAAACTGCTGTTGGCTACCTCATATATGTATGCAACACGAGGCCGGATATTCAGTTTGCAGTCTCACAGATCAGCAGATTTATGGATAGCCCAGGGTCGAAGCATTGGCAGACTGTCAAGAGGATTTTCCGCTACCTTAGTGGCACTTTACATATTGGCTTGTTTTATCCCAAGGGAGGATCATTGCCGCCAGACTTACATGCTTTTTCGGACTCAAATTGGGTTGGTTGTTTTTACACGCTGTCAGGAGTTTTTTGGAGCAAGGAATTGCGCATATGTACATATCCATGCATGGTGCATCGAATAAAGGATTGCCCATTTTCCATAGCCAGGTGGTTACGTGGGGCCCACATGTGTACAGGTAGGACAGGATGTACATAGTGCATCAATTTTCATCGTTACCAGTACCACTACGTTTTTTCTACAATAAGGAGGAGTTGGTAGCGCGTAAAACATCTTGAGCAAGCTATCCGCGGGCCAACGACATGAGGTCAGCAGGTGCGTCAGATGGCTTCTAGTGGCGTCAGGAGGGCGAACGAGGTCAATATTTGCACGCAGATGAGGACGGACACAACGTGGGTGTTTTCTTGTGAGAGTTACGTAGAAAGGTCATCATTAGGACCACTTTTTGGGGCCACTTCACGTGGTGGCGAGATGCATTATTGGAAAAAAGCTGAGTGCCAGGTGTGCGGATGATGCAAAAAGGTGACAACTATGCACTGCGAGGTCATTTTTTGGCCTGTTCGGGGTCCGTTTGAGGTCATCTAAAAGGCCAAGGGTGCCTAACTAATAAAGCTAAGTTTGGGAGCTGAAAAAACAGAGAGAATACCAGGAAAAACGTGGAGAAGAGAGGAGGAACATCCGCAGGTGTGTTTTTGCCCATTTTGGAGCTTGTTTTGGCCCTAAACTGCTCATCCGAGGTCGGATTTGAGCACTTTGACATTGTAGACTGGGGTTTTGGGCCGTTCCGGACGCGATGGCGCTGTCCATTTTGCCAAATTCCTCACTCTGTTTCTGCTGTTTTTGCTGTGTAAGTTTCTCCTATGAATGAAGCTTCTTCTCCAATTTGTGATTGTATCTGGCATATTTTACCCATATTGTGTGAGCTGTTTGCCCCATTGGTGTTGGCCCAAGCTCTTTTGTATCTAAACATCAGAAATTCTCCTCTTTTGAGCTGAGTTTTTTGGGTGTGTGTGTGTGTGTGTCTGTGTGGAGTGGGCAAGTGGATAGTCTCTCTCCTCTCACTCCAGAGGTGTGTTCCCTGTCTCGGCTAGGTGTGTTGTGTAAGCCGAGTGGTGCCCCATAGTGTGTGTGTGTGTATCTTCCCAAGAGTGTGTGTCGGGTCGTTATAGAGGCACTGTGTGTGTTTTCATCCCGCTCACATTCTTTTGGCGCCCCCACGGAGGATCTTCTTCGAGTACCTTCTGCTTCGAGCTTCAAGCTTCGAGTTTCGCGATTACAGGTTGCAGACTACAAGTTACAGGTTACAGGTTACAGGGACAGGTACAGGTACATGTGATTCACACAGGTACAAGTAGCTGGAGTACAGTGATATACTAGCAGTGATGTCACTTGCAGTTGTTGTGGGTATGCATCATTTAGCGCATGTTTGAGCGCATTGTCTGTTGGATTGTACGTTACTTGTGGAAACTGCCATTGTACGCATTTGTGGAGCCATACTTGGTTGTATTTGGCAGTCCCAACCATTTCTGAGACTTGGTTTCGAAGATAGTCATTTCTGAGACTTGACTATACGCGATTTGCATTAGCCTTCGTGTGAGGGTCGATAGCGTGAGGTTTTTATTGAGCTGGGGGATTCTCAAATGTAGAGATCCTTTCGGTGATACAGGTAGCTGGAGCACCCTTTTTGTGACCTCGCCATAGGCTATGTACTAGTGAGTCCTACTTGATGCTCGGGTTCTATTGTTGACAGTTTATGCATACATATACAGTCTATATTTTGGGTTCCTATTGCTCTATTTCTGGGGAAACTCTGCCAAAATTTTTCCAAGTTATGATGGCTGGTTTTTTGGTCTTTTGAGCCATTTATGTTGTTATGCTGCTGAAATTTTGGCAAAATCAGAGGTTAAGTCAGGTGTGCCTTCTTGGGAGCTTCATGGTTGGCTTTAATGGATGATCAAAATGGCCCTCAGTTCACTCCTTTTCATTTAACTCAAAGAATTCAGATTAATGTTCATGTGTCCAGGAAGATCTTTTTCCAGCAGCGCATAGTCTTTATGTTTGGGCCAAGAAGATTGAGAGAGATCCTGGAATGTCCTTTGCCTGTTGTCATTCCGATGATTAACTATGAAAACTCATTTGATGTGCATGTGTTTGTCCTTATCTAAAGTTGAGCTCCATTGAAGTTTCTGGGGATTGGGTAGTGAAAAGTTTTGGGTTCTTGCAAGTGTGTTCGAAGGGTTTCTCAAAGCATTAAACTTGTGTAGCCATGGCTTTCTCTTATCCGGAATTTCATGGAAGAAGTGGTGAAGATGCGGAAGACTTTCTAGAGAAAGTCGAGGTGGCATGTATAAGCAACAATATGTGTGATGAGGAGAAGATTTTGAGGCTATTTGGATTGCTTTTGAAAGATGAGGCCCGTGTTTGGTTCATGGATTTGGAAGCTCAAGAGGCAGTGGCTTCTTCTTATGGTTTGAGTCTTGACAAGTTTATAGAAGCTTTTTTAGAGCGTTTCCAGGTTTTTGAAGATACAAATGCAGTATGGAATGAGCTTAATGCTCTTAAGCAAGGTTCTTGTCAAGGTGTTGATGCCTATGTACGAGGTTTTACAGATTTATGGACTCGTTGGTGTGTTGCTCTTAAGGATGAGACCCCCCCTTGTTCATTGAAGAAAAGTTTTTTTGTTGATGGTTTGTCACCTTGGTTGCGGTTCGAGGTTGAGTTGAAGAGGCCCGAGTCTTTTGAAGATGCAGTATGCATTGCAAAGCACAAGGAATGGAAGTTTAAGCGTCTTGAGGAACATGGTATCAGTACAGGTATGCATGTGCAAGATGGATTTGACATGGAAGATGAAGTTAAGCCTAAGCAGGTGAAAAGTAGCCTATCCTATGATGTTTCTCGTTTCTTCCCAAGGTCTATTGTGAAGCGTAAAGAGGTCTTGCAGGTTGACAGGTTTATGGAAGAGCCTAAAGAGGTGAGTAATTCTTTGGATACAGGATTGAAAAATCTTGAAGAGGATGCATTGGCTACTTGTGTACCTTGTGATTCTGGGTGTGAGTGTGAGGTTGAGGTTATTGATGATGAGCACGTATCTTTGGATACTAGTTCCTTGGAAATTAGGGAAGATGGCAAGGTTGAGAGCCATTTTGTGGATTTGTTGGATGTGGAGCCTGTTTTGAAGCCATATTTTGATGTATGTGCAGTGATTGAACCAATTTGTGAGCATGATTGTGGTTTAGAGCAGGGATCTGTATTCTTGGAGACTGATGAACCCATGCTAGAAGCTATGGATAGTGGTGCTAGCCATGATTATGATGTGGATAAAGTTATGTGTGATGATGAGTATGCTTATGATGATGAGAAGGGGTTTGGCATATATGAGTCCAATATCAACTATGTGGATGCCTATGCTAGGGATATGTGTGCCGTGGGGATACTTTTGTGCTTTGGATATCAACAAATTTACCTTCACACAATGCTTTTAGCTACTTGGGTGCATGATTTGCAGGTTGTTGCTATGGCTGGTGAAGCCAAGATGCCAGGTGATGAGTCACTTGAGTTGTCTCTATCGGTTGGGTTGAATGTGGCATGCAATATTTATGCTTTTGGAACTCCAGACAGGGCGGATGTGTTAGTTGGATATGCCTATGTTGCATTTTGGTTGATTGTTGACAAATGTAGGTGTGGTGTTATGATGCTTCTTGTGAATCAGGCGATATGCCTTTGGCCTTTTGATCCAGGTGGAATGAGCATCTACTAGTGCTGCTGCTGAGCATAAATGCTCTAGCAGGCTAGGGGGTGGGCAAATTATGTCAGGAGTTTTTTGGAGCAAGGAATTGCACATATGTACATATCCATGCATGGTGCATCAAATAAAGGATTGCCCATTTTCCATAGCCAGGTGGTTACGTGGGGCCCACATGTGTACAGGTAGGACAGGGTGTACATAGTGCATCAATTTTCATCGTTACCAGTACCACTACGTTTTTTCTACAATAAGGAGGAGTTGGTAGCGCGTAAAAATTCTTGAGGAAGCTATCCGCGGGCCGAAGACATGAGGTCAGCAGGTGCGTCAGATGGCTTCTAGTGGCGTTAGGAGGGCGAACGAGGTCAATATTTGCACGCAGATGAGGACGGACACAACGTGGGTGTTTTCTTGTGAGAGTTACGTAGAAAGGTCATCATTAGGACCACTTTTTGGGGCCACTTCACGTGGTGGCGAGATGCATTATTGGAAAAAAGCTGAGTGCCAGGTGTGCGGATGATGCAAAAAGGTGACAACTATGCACTGCGAGGTCAGTTTTTGGCCTGTTAGGGGTCCGTTTGAGGTCATCTAAAAGGCCAAGGGTGCCCAACTAATAAAGCTAAGTTTGGGAACTGAAAAAACAGAGAGAAGACCAGAGAAAACATGGAGAAGAGAGGAGGAACAGCCGCAGGTGTGTTTTTGCCCATTTTGGAGCTTGTTTTGGCCCTAAACTGCTCATCCGAGGTCGGATTTGAGCACTTTGACATTGTAGACTGGGGTTTTGGGCCGTTCCGGACGCGATGGCGCTGTCCATTTTGCCAAATTCTTCACCTTGTTTCTGCTGTTTTTGCTGTGTAAGTTTCTCCTATGAATGAAGCTTCTTCTCCAATTTGTGATTGTATCTGGCATATTTTACCCATATTGTGTGAGCTGTTTGCCCCATTGGTGTTGGCCCAAGCTCTTTTGTATCTAAACATCAGAAATTCTCCTCTTTTGAGCTGAGTTTTTTGGGTGTGTGTGTGTGTGTGTGTCTGTGTGGAGTGGGCAAGTGGATAGTCTCTCTCCTCTCACTCCAGAGGTGTGTTCCCTGTCTCGGCTAGGTGTGTTGTGTAAGCCGAGTGGTGCCCCATAGTGTGTGTGTGTGTGTATCTTCCCAAGAGTGTGTGTCGGGTCGTTATAGAGGCACTGTGTGTGTTTTCATCCCGCTCACAACGCGAGTGTCCACAAGTGGTTTTTGTTTCATGCTTGGCAGTTCATGTATATCATGGTTGAGCAAGAAGCAACCTACTATGGCCACTTCGAGTTGTGAGGCTGAGTACAGGGCAGTCTTCACAGATACGGTTGAGTGTGTATGGCTCAGACGCCTTATGGCTGATTTGGGTGTTGGACAGGACACTGCCAACACTATCTACACTGACAGTCAGAGCGCATTGGCAGTTGCGAGGAACCCAGTTTTTCATGCTCGCACAAAGCACATTGAGGTGCATTACCATTATGTCAGGTAGAGGCTCTCAGCAGGAGAGATCAGCTTGGCTTATGTGCCAACACAGGACAAACTTGCAGATCTTTTCACAAAGGCATTGTCTCATGAGAAGCTTGAAGCTTTCCGCAAAGTTTTGGGCTTACTCCCCTTTGTGGACTGATAATTTCCTCAGGGCATGACACTTCCCTTTACTCATGTGCCAGCTCTCATTCACCGCATCACTCCAGGGGGGATTTGTTACCATATACGTGTGGTAGTGATGTGTGTGAACACACTGGGACCGCCGGGGCATTTTTTCCCTTTTTAGGAGGTTTTTTCCCCCGTGCATAGTATATACGTCCATCACTCTAGGGCTATCTATCTTTCCATTGCACACTAAGTAATACACTCTCTATTGTGTGCCTTGAGCTTCCTTCGTCTTGTCCAAGCTGTGTGTGTTTCTCTGCAACCCTAATTCCAACAATTTAATAGAGCAACTCGCTCTGAACCCTAGGCCAATAAAGCATATGAAGGGGGTGGGGAAGTAGATTCTCTGTTCACATCTCATGTGGGCCCCACACCCCCTAAGAGTGTCCATGTGGATATGCTGACTATCTCCTTCAATGCAAGCCCTACCGAGCTACCTCCCTAAGAAGTTCCCTCTAAAGTACTGACCACGAAAGGAAAAACCAGGGGGAGCAACATTGCTTCCACCTCACAAGGGACCTCTTAACACGTCAAGTCTAGAAGGGGTATTTCTTAATGGAAATTGGAAATATGACCTCCACACTTAGATGTTGACAGATCTATACTCTGGCCACTCCTACCATGTAGGCTCGATAGAGATTGTACAATCCACATCTAGCGCCATTAATATTGAAGAGAAACAAAGAATAATCTGTGATGTCTTCCATGGCATCATCTCGGAGAGGCAAAATCAAGACGTAAATGTACCCTCAACTAACCCCATGAGATTTCTGGATACGAGCAAGGCCAGTGGGCCTATGCCCAATCATATTCCATATCCTACATTGGCTACATATATGCCAGGCTAGTAACCACCCCCGTCCCATATATGATTCTAGTAGTAGTACCTCCACCGACCATACCTCCTCATGTGGGTGATTGGCAACATTTTCTCAAACAATAGGTCAATCTATTGCGGAGAATATGCTTTTCGCGCCTACAAGAGAACTTAGGAATAAAGCGGTACAGATTGCAAAGCTTACACAAAAATTCAATGGGGATGAAGATGATCAAAAGCACATCAAAGTATTTGAACAAAAATACGATTCCCGAAGAGAACACAATGAACTACATAAGAGGAATGCTGTAAGCTTGACTTTGAGTGGGAAGGTTGGGGATTGGTATAGGACCTTAAGGATGAAAGAGAAAACGATTTACCCATCTCTTTGGAGATTGTTCTCAAAGGAGTATATACAAGAAGGTGTGTTTTGGGGTGTAGAATCTCAGCTACAAAAGACCGAATGTGAGGAAGGGGAGTCAGTGAGAGAATTTATTAGTCGTATAAAGCACTTAAACTCTCGTTGTCGTGTAAATGAGCATTTCAACAATAACCAATTTCTTGATAGATTCCTCCAAGGATTGCAACATGAAAATATTTATAATTTCCTAGTCATTAGAGGTATTACTACCTGGGAGGCAGTCACTACCAATGCAATCCAATTGGAAGACAATTTAATGATCGCAGATGAAAGAGTGTCCTTTGAGCCAAAGTCTAGTAGCTCACAAGCATCGGGGCATGAGCCAATGACCATAAAGACTATTGCTAAAGAGCCAAATATATTTGAGATGACTTTAACAAATCTCACCAAGGACATTCAAGAAAGCCTTAGAGATAATCGTGCTCCACAAAACAATCATATGTACCCAAGAAGGGAACAACAATGGTGCTCAATTTGCTTTGATCCACATAGAACTAGTGAATGCCCTACATTTAGAGTAAAATTAAATGAGAATTGCAATGCATGTGGTAGGTATGACCACCAAGCTAAGGATTGTATAATGTTCAAACTTGTGATGGCAAATAGACCACCCTTGGCCTAAACAGATTCACCTCAAGTTCCTACATTGATGCTTGCCCCCTGTTGAAAAATTATCGCAACACATGGTTCCTAGAGCCCAAAATGTTGCTCAAGCTACACCACTACCACCTTTAGTGCTAGGACAACAGCCTCCGCATCCAAGAGTCACCCCTATGAATCTTATGGGTTGCGAGCCATCTAGTGCGTAATTGGAAGGCTGTGAGGAAGAAATAGACCGTAATATTGCCTATGGGATGGATGCACTTGAAGAGTGTCTACAATACTACACGGAGGACTACTGGGGACAAGTCAAAACTGTTTATCAAGTAGCTGCTCTTGTAGCAAGAGCCAAAATATCAATCTTACTGCCAAGAGACCACCTCATCAATGCTACAAGTGTGGGGGTCCACATAGTGTAGATGAGTGTCCTATTAAACTACAAAACAATGCCACACTAGTGCATACCAATCAAGGGATCACATTTGCAATGCCGATACTCACGTGTAATCAATGTGGCCTAGATAATTTAATTGCCCAATTTCCTAATAATCCGAATGCACGAAGGATCATGCCATTGAACTTAATTGAGATTACTAAGGTGCTGTCACAAAGTACACCGGTGGTACTTGTAAATGTATCACACGATCGATGCTCCAAAAACAAAATTATATTCTTGAAGAAAGAGACGTGGCATTGATTGCCCAATCCAAGAAGAAGAAGAAAACACTAAGGAAGAGATCACAAAAGGTAACGAAGTCAAACCCCAATTCAAAGATCAACATAGAAATGTGACGACCCCGTGTATATGAATGGCGCTGTAAATGATTCTGATTTAGGTGAGACCATGGAGACTGAAAAGACCATTAGAGAAGAAAAAAACAAGGAAGACCATGATGAGCCACAATGGACACAACCCATGGAACATAGGAAGAAGATTGGAACTTACCCAAACCCTATCGAGAAGATTGAGCGAGTCAAGCAATTAAGGATTTTGGTACATGAGACCCAAAGAGAGCTAGAACCAACACCTAGGAGGATCCAAATTACAGACAAAATGTTTCCTACACAAAATCAACCTCACAAAGACCATAGAACACTAGCCATACCTAGTGTCATCTTGGAAGAAAGCGACTTTAAGTCATTGGGAAGTGGGCGTACTCTCGTCTTGTTGGAGATAATGTTTCCAGAGGGATTACCTGACCCTATCGAAGAAATAAAGATTCCATCTTCCCCATGTCAAGGAACTGAACCCTAAAAAGTTCCGTTAAATGCTGCCAAATTGATGGATTTCATGGATTCAGAAGTTAGAACCACCATCATGTCTAAACTATATGGAGACCCGAGCTATTCCTAGCTCTTCGAGCTTTCCTCAATGGAGAACTGAAAGTAGTGTTACCACAATTTGTACCGATAGCTAGGTCTAATCAAGTGCCAATAGAGGAGGAACCCGTAGATCCACAACCCAATCTGTATGAAAACTCTGTTGCTGAAATACCTGTTAACAAGTTGGGACAATACTTTGAAAACGATGAATCCAATGTGACCTTACCAATCACTACCAAAGGAGTAACTATGAAGGGAGTCCTTGATGGGGCTGCTGGGGTTAGCATTGTAACTAAAAACTATTGGGAATCTATGGGGAGACCTCACCTTGGGACTACAAACATAGTGGTAAAGATGGCCAATGGGACCATCGTTAAACCTATTGGGATGCTAGAAGATCTCAAGGTCAAGGATCTTGGACACAAGGTAAGGCACACCTTCATTGTTATAAGAATAACTAAACTTCAGTTTGTAAACTTCACTAAGTTACTAAAAAGCCACAAAAAGAATGTGATGGTTTATGCTGTAAATCGTAATCTAGTTGAGAAGAAGCTGGAAACACTTGAATCTGAGTGGCTTATCAAATTTAATGATGTATTTTCTAAAGAGCTTTCAAAATTACCACCGAAGCGAGAAGTTTATCATGCAATAAAGATTATTCTAGGAGCTCAATCAATTGCTCAAAGACCATATAAGATATCGGTAGTTGAGTTTACAAAGCTCCAAGGGCAATTATGCAACTTCTTGACCAAGGTTTTATTTGAACTAATGTTTCTCCTTGGCATTGACTATCGATGATTAAATCGGGTACTAGTCAAGAATAAGTGTTTAATACCTAGGATCGACGAGTTATTTGATTGATTGCATGGAGCTTCCATATTCAAAAATTTTGATCTCAAGTTTGGTTATTATTAAATCCAAATAAAGGAGGATGATATATCAAAGACATGATTCAACACCTCGATTTGGACATTATGAATGTATAGTTATTGCCTTTGGACTTACGAATGCTCCAACAACTTTCAATCGACTTGTTTAAAGAACATCTTGATGACTTGTTTTTTTGTTCTTTGATGATATTTTGGTCTATTCAAAGAATAAGGAAGAATACAAATATCACGTACAACAAGCAGTTAAAAGTTTTATGATAGAACTAGACTCATGCTAAGTGTAGCAAATCTACTTTTTTCACGAACAAAGTAGAATGCTTGGGGGTCATTGTTTCTAAGGATGAATTTTCTACTGATCCAAGTAAGATTGAAGCTGTTGTATCTTGGACTACACCTAAATCTATCAAAAAGTACGCGGCTTTCTTGGATTAGCAGGATGGTATCGTACTTTTACTGAAACTTATGCTAAGATAGTTGTACTATTGACCAATATCTTTAAAAAGACTATTACTCTAGGCATAGGGTTCTCTCTTGGTTTGTTTTCAGCTTTCTTTTTCTTGTAGCATTCTTGACGTCTAGGTTTTTGATTTGAAAAATCAAAAAAATTTACATCTGTTATCATTTCTTCATGCTCAATTGGGTTGTCAGAGTATTCGTCATCCGCATCCTCCTTGCTCAAAATGTTCTTTGGAGTCGTGAAACTCTTCTCTCTCTCTCTCTCTCTCTCTCTCTCTCTCTCTCTTTTGACACTTTCCAATAGACCATCTTCGGGTCCTTCTAGGGCTAATGTCTCATCACTTGCATTTACTAGTGTAACATTTAATGGTCTAGTATCTTGTGTGTAGCGGAAAATAACATGAACATAGTGAGCATTTCATTAGAATAGGTTTCTAATGAGCATAGCAAGAGTGCTTGGATGGAGAGAGAGCAACAAAAAGAATAACACCTAGTTAGATAGGCATGAACAATACTTCAAAAGAGAGAGAAATTAAGCTATTGACAATGGTTGAGGATTGGATTTACATGGAGCCGGTCCCCCCTCCAAAAGGCTTTGTATTATAGGTTTCCCCCATCAAGGGAGACATTTTACAATACAATTCTTTGTGTTCCTTAAATAACTAGCTAGTGCAATGAAGATGGAATCTTCAAGAACTAAGCAAACACTTGTAAAACACAACATCAATTCCCTCATGGTCTCAGACCCAAGACCTCACACACCTTCGAAGATGGTGAGAGCTAGCGGGGTATGAGAGTAGATTGAGAGAAACAAGGAGTAGTCTTACGAGAAAGAAGTATATATCCTCACATAATCACTCATACAAGCTTAGCATAACTTACTAATTAACATGGTAGAGGAGATGAGCATGCATTGAACCTTGGCTCTTGGTTGGATTTGCATCACAAAGCCAAGAGTTGTTGGTGTAGGCCTCCCTTCTCACAAACTTGGAGTAGATGATGGGCTTTCTATTAAAGCTTGAGAAAGAGAGAGAGAGATTTTTCTTGCTTCACACATGAGATTGTGTGAGTGTGTGTGTGATAATGCCTTGCCAAAATGAGCCCCCTCTCTCTCTTGGTCGACCCCTCATGCAAATTACTCTTGCTGGCTTCCCATTGGACCTCTCCAAGCTTCACCAATGAAAATTGAGAAGCATAAGTGATATCCTTGTGACATGTGTCCCCCTTTCCCCTTTGCGAGAGCTTTACATAATTAAATAATGCAACTAAACCCTCATTGGACGCCTTTGTCTTCTGGCCAATAGGAAGCAGGTAAGCCATTGGGCTGCTGAATGCTCATTGGATGCTCATTGGACCCCTTAGGAGACTGTCCAATAGTCTTATAGAGAACTTAATTCTTATTGGTTCTTTTATCAAGTGTTTTTAAAAGAATTAAACTAGATTTACTCTAACCTAATTCTTATTGATCCATCTCTATGGCCATCCAATAGGATGTTAGTGCACCTTGTGGGCAATTGGGCTAGGCAGCTGACATGTGTCCCCTATTCCCTTTGTGTTTGTGTTTCTCTCTCATGGCCTACTTACAGGGCTCGCCCCCTCCTATGTAGGAGTCTTGAAGACTTTTTGGCACACTCACAAAGCATCCAATTTTACTAAGCTTGACCATTGGACACAGCCTTTGAATTTTGGAACCTTAGTATTTTGGAAGTCTTAATGGGTTGAACCTTAGGGTCTTTAAAGCACATTGTTGCAAATTTATCTTTTGCAGATGGCACGGGTTTGGATCCATACTGTGGCCGGTCTGTGAGCTTAACCAATATTCTAGCTTTTTCTCCCCTGCACTTTCCCATATCAAATGATCAGTTTAACATGAGAAAATCATTTAGAAGAATTAGATATTAGTTATTATGACACTACCCCTCTCTTGAAATCATAGTCTTCCTCGACTATGGGGTAGAGAAGATAAACCCTATTCATTAGTCCTTTTTCTAGCGGGTAGAGAATCCCTATCTTACCCTACGACATCGTTTCAAAATGAAAGATGTCGTCTCCACAAACTTGATTCTAAGCATGCATACTACTTAACATTTGTGCACAATAAAGAAAAAGAGAGTCTTATAAGAAAAAAGCTTTGTCACATTATAAACATTTGTACATTTGCTTACTCGAGGGAAGCATTGTAAGCATTGACAAGGTTTAGGCTATCCTTTAATTGTATGCCTTGCATCCAACTAGCATCTTCAAAAGGATAATTCTTAAACTTAATAAGGTATTTTTGGATAGTCTTATGGCCTCTTAATACCTTATCTTCATGTCGGAGAATGGACTCGGGCTGCAACACCTCTTCTTGGTCCTCGATCTCCGGTGGGTCTTCAATAGTTGGTTCTTGAGGTGACTCTCCTTTGTAAGGCTTGAATAGGATCACATGGAAAGCATTGTGTATGAGCCAATGAATGGGAAACTTGGGTTGATAGTCCATCTCATTGATTGGTCTAAGAATCTGGAGGGGACCATAGTACCTTTTTGTTAACTTAGCATAGTACTTTTGGTCTCCCGTAGGATTCTTGCCAGTCGTGTGCCTTAATCGAGCCTTGGGAAATTTAATCAAGACCCAATCATTTTCTTTAAAGGCTTTTGGCCTCTTCTGTGCTTATTAGTAGTAGCCTTTTGCCTTTGTTGTGAGATAGAGATAGCATCCTTAATCTTTTGGAAAGATTCTTGTAGGTCTCGGATATACTCATTTGTAGCGAGAATCTTCCCGTGTACCTTAAGTAGCAGGGGACTTTTTGATCTTCCCTCAATTACTTCGAAAGGTGCTTTCCCCGTGGAAATATGTACATTGTTATTGTAAGCATACTCCACTAAGGGTAAGCACTTATCCCATTGCGACCTTTGATCTACTTCCGTTACCTAGGCTTTTAGTAGATCAAGAATTGTCAGGTTAGCTATTTCACTTTGGCCATCCGTTTGGGGGTGATAGGCCGAAGAGAAGTTTAGCCTTGTGCCTAAATTTTCAAAGAGACCCTTCCAAAAATTACTGGTCATTCTAGAATCTCTATCCGACACTATGGATATTGGCAAGCCATGGTACTTGAAGATTTGTGATATGAAGAGGGTTGCCATGTGATGGGCTTTGATAGTCTTTTTGACAGGTATAAAATGAGCTTGTTTGCTGAATTTGTCTACTATCGCCGTAGTCCTGTATTCCCATGGTTAGACTTAGGCAATCCAAAGATAAAATCCATGGATATGCTCTCCCATGGTGAATTAGGTATTGGCAAAGGTTGAAGCAATCCTAGTTGCTTCCCTCTATCAAACTTCGTCTTTTGGCATACCTGACATTTAGAAACATACTCTTTATATTTGCATTCATGGTAGGTTAATAGAAATATGTTTCAATCCCTTTCAGGGTAGACTAAATCCCTCTATGCCCTGTTAAGTATGGAGCCTGATTTACCCCTTATAATTTTCTGTATTAAAAATGCACATTTATGAGGCCTCCATTATGAGGAGAAGCCATCGTGCGTGAAGAAAAATCACTCGCCGGAAAACAAAATTACTCACCGAAAACCAAAATTTTCACCGCCAGTCTTGAGCAATGACGGAGGCAAGCAAAGAAATTATGTGGGTTTACAGATTCTTAGAAGAGCTTGAATTCAAACAAGACAATTGTGTCTTGTACAATGATAGCCAAAGCGCTATCCATCTTGCAAAGAACTCAACTTTTCATTTAAGGACAAAGAAAATTGAGGTGAGATATCACTTCATACGCACTCTTTTGGAAGAGGGACAACTAAAGCTAGGAAAGGTGCATACAAGAGAAAATCTTGCAGCATGTTTACAAAGGTGGTTAATAAGGAGAAGTTGAGCTTTTGCTCATCTTAAATTGGCATTCAAAGATAAGAAGCTAGGATTAAAAGCAGTCATAGGTTTGGTTTGGAGATCAATCTCCAAGTGGGAGATTGTTAAGTATGGAGCCTAATTTACCCCTTGTAATTTTTTGTATTAAAAATGTACATTTGTAAGGCCCCCATTATGAGGAGAACCCATCGTACGTGAAGAAAGATCACTCGCTGGAAACCAAAATTTTCACCGCCAGTTTTGAGCAAAGCTCGAGACCTGACTTCGCCAAAATATTCCTTTTTGCTGGAATATTACGGCCGGACGGCGGCCGAAAAGTGGTCGGAAAACGGCTGGTTGTTTGGCCGATTGGCCGGTAGTCCATGGCCGGTGGCCGGTGTCAAATTCAATGGCCGGTGGACGATTCCAAAGGAGAATTTGTCTTCTCAAGGGTGGCCACACATGGGCGGATTGGAGGGTCCAATTTGGACTTATCTACACAAGTGCGGCTACACATGGTTGCCTCTCATGCGAAAGGGCATCCCTTTTGGCCTATAAAAGGAGGCCATTTCTATACACATTTCATAGAGTAAAGTTGATGAAACAAGGTGGGTGTGAGGTGGTGAGAGTGAAGCAAGACGAGAGCTCTATTAAGGGTATAATCTGTTTGTAACCTACTTCTTGTTTGAAGCACTAAAGCCATTAAGTGGCTGCTTTCCCGTAGATGTAGTCCACATTGGGTGAACCACGTATATCGTGTGTACTCTCTCTCTCTCTACTCTATAATCTCTTGTGTGTAGCTAAATTATCTCTCTCCATTAAGTAATCTACTCAATTATCTACTTAGCTACGTCATATGTTTTTAACATGCCCCGCATAGGGGGGAGCATCTTTCTCACGTAGTGAACGTAGTGAGTTAGTAACACATAGTCTATTGCCATAGAGAAGATAACCATCTTGAATGGTAAATGGTTTCTCTTTCTTCCCTAGTGTAAGGGCCGAAATCACATCTGTAAAATTGGGATGAATAGCGTACTCATCTATCATAGAAGATAGATCATTGTGAGTTGCTCTGGAAACCGCATTCACTCTCGGCCATCTTGAGAGTCCATCGGCTACTTGATTATGCTTGCCACTGAGAGGCGGAAGTGAAAAAATAGACCCGGTGGCCTCTACACCAAGACTATGCACAATGGCCTCATGATGGAGGATACACAATAGGGGCACCACCTAGCAAGATATGCGGCTAGGACGCATACATATACACAATGAAGCATGCCATGGAAAACAATTTCAAGATCCACGCCCAAATGTGGAATGGGGTGGTCGGAGAATAAGGTGAGAGGAGTGGTGAATGAGTGAGAATGGGCTTGCTACTCGTGCATGTTAGTAAGGAAGATAATGAGGTAGGGAAAACTTGCGAGTATGCTCACTTATCATACAAGAGGTGGCGAATCCGCACAACTCAAGATGGAAGTAGCAAGATGATAGGAATATGAGAGGGAGAGAGAGGGTGTGTGTATGGTGGCGAATCCGCACACCTTTACATAAGCAGAAAAAAAAGGCAAGGAACAAGCATATACCATACTCACAATGAGATGTATCCAAAGCGACACAAAGTATGGCACCAAGATGGAGTGTGTTGATTGCTTGCAAAAGATGAATACAATAGGTAGCGTATGGCAGGAAAATGAGAAGGGGACAAGATCGTAGGAGGCATAATGGAAAGATGGGAGTTGATGGCGAGGAATATCATGAGTGTGTCCACCCTTCTTCTTCTTGAAATTGTGCCTTCAACCCTTAATTACAAGTAGTGTGGAGGTGTGGTGCTCATCTTTTGTGCATGGTGATGGTGTTGTGATTATGTGATTAGGGTTCATGCTACAAGCATGTAGCACAAGAGTGTGTATGAATAGGTGTGTGTGTGTGTGTGTGTGTGTTTTTTTTTTTTGGAGCTCTCATGGCCTCCTTATATAGGGAAGGAGGGGAGGATTTAGCAATATTTCTATTTGAGGTGAGTGTCCCACTTTGGTGACTAGGAAAATGGGGTGCATGTGACTGTGACTCCCATCTTGTCTCCTCATTATTTAAAATACCAGAGTCAATATAGAGAGAAGATGAGAGAATGTGGGTAGGATGTAGAGGATAGGAGATATTTACAATAGTCTAGCTTTGGCTAGACATAAGCTTATTAGGGAGAGAAGAGAGAGGTAAGAAATTTACAAGAGACATTGTCAAAGGTGGATAGTTGTTGATGAGGATGGATCCTCCAAAAATGGTGATAGAATCACTCTAGACTTGCCAAGACCTCATTAAAAGAGCCTTGTCTCTTGTAACCATGCTTGAAAACTTGTAGAACCATAGCCATTCTAGAGGGAAGAAAATTGGGGATGGCCTGTGTCACCATTACACGAGAAAACTGGGGTCCACTACAAAAATCATATCTCCGTGTTCATAACTCCAAAAATTCTGAAAAAAATTGAGCTAAAAGTTGAGATCACCAGCTATATCTTTCATGTTGAACGCTTCTTCAGATTCGGGGTTCTTCTCTACTTAAAAAATTCAGCCAAATAATGTATTATTTGTGGCTGCAAAGGTCTTTTGGTGGTCCCCTTTGAGTGGACTTCTCTCTTGCCTTCATGTGTAAGCTCCTTCATGTGTATGAAAACATGACCTAGAGTTTTGAAAAGATTGGAAATCATTTAGATGGAGGTATTATTGAAATTTGAAAGTGGGGTTGAGGTTTGAAAATGAAAACTAGTGAATAAAATATTTGGTAGGGTGGAATAATATACATACATGAAAAATATATTAGAAAACAATAAAATATATAATGTAATTTAGAATATATATATTTAATATTTAAGGTCAAAAGAGAGATTAACAAAGAAAGCTTACTTATTTATGCTACATCGTGATTGATTAGCATAAGTCTTATTTATTTAATAAAGGCTAAAACGTTTGTGAAAAAGGAAGAGAAAATCAAAAGTAAGTTATATAATAGGAAATATTTTTGGTAAAAGAGAAAAAAAATATGGGGGGTTTCCATGCATGGAAAAGCATGCCTCACCAGCAATGTGAGCAGTATGAAGATGAAATTGCAAAAGAAAATTTGTCCACCTCATTTGTTTGTCAGAGAGCTTGGTCTGCATCATGAAGTACTTAAGGTTTTGGTGATCCATTCGCAGAATGAAAGGAGTTCCCAATAAATAGTGCTTCCATGAGTCTAAGGCATGTAAAACTGCAAGGAGTTCCTTTTCATATATGCCTAAAGCTTGCTCAACAGGGTCGAGCCTTCGACTTTCGTAGGCTATGGCATGCCCTTCTTGGAGAAAAAAAACTCCAAGGCAATCACCACAAGCATCACATTGGACCTCGAATAGCTTTGAGAGATCCGGCAGTGTAAGCACAGGTTGAGAGATAAGCTTTTCTTTAAGCTTTTTGAAAGCATTGTTCTCCTTGGTAGACCATGTATACCTAACGTTTTTCTTTGTTAGGTCATGTAATGGTCCTGCTATTAGTGAAAACTTTTCTATGAAGCATCTATAGTATGCACACATACCAATAAAGCTTCTTAGTTCATGAAAATTTCTTGGATTAGGCCATCCTTTTATTACCTCTAGCTTTGATGGATCCATTTGGATGTTGAGAGATAATGTGACCTAAATAGTGAATCTCTTGTAAGATTACTCACTTTTCTTTCGATTAATATAAAGTTTATTCTCTCTTAAGACTTGAAATATTACCTGGAGGTGTTGCTTGTGCTCATCTAGTGAATTAGAGTAGATGATAATATCATCAAAGAGCACTCTAGTAAAGGTTCGGTGAGGCTTGAATAGATTCTCCATCAAGCGGTTAAATGTGGATGGTGCTTTGGTCAAGCCAAAAGGCATGCAATGTATTCGTAAAGACCAAACGTAGTGCGAAATGCGGTCTTTACAATATCTTGATCAACTATCCTTATTTGATGGTAGCCACCTTTTAGGTCAATCCTACTGGAGTAGGTCGACCCTTGCAGCTTATCAAATAGGTCTTCTACCTGTGGAACGGGAAACCTATTTTTGATAGTTATCTTGTTTAGTGCTCTATAGTCGACACACATACGATATGTGTTGTCTTTCTTTTGCACTAATAACACGGGCGGGCAAAATGGAGATGAGCTAGGCCTAACCATGACCTTCTCAACTAACTCATGCACTTGTCACATAATCTCCTCTTGTTGAGCTTGAGAAACTCTATAAGGAGGTTTATTATGCGGTGAACTTCCTGGAAGAAGTTCAATTGCATGGTCATCATTGCCTCGTTTAGGAGGTAGTTCACAAGGGATGTTGTCAATAAAAACGTCTTGAAATCCCTTGAGAAAATTGGAAAACACTAGCTCCTTGCGATTGTTTATATTTTGTTTTGCTAAAGCATTAGGTTCATTTTGAGAATCTTTAACAAAAATCATGTACACGGAAATAGAGCTCTTTATTGACTTATTGAAAGCTTGCGTATGTACAAGGGGTATGGTGTTACCCAACGCCTTAGCATCTATGTACATATCTTTTTCCCTGAACCTAAAGTAGATTTTCCTTTCAAGGAATTTAACATTAGCAGCCATGCGATCAAACCATGGTGCCCCTAGGATTACACCCTCGTGCTTGAGAGGAGAGATAACGAATTCCTCTTTGTCCACATAGCTTTGGACATGGAGCCTCAATTTCCCGATTAAGGGAGTGACTGAAGCTTCTTGCCCCTTGAAAGCACCATCTGTGGGTAGGATATCTCCCATCTCACAGGCTTGGATTCCTAGATTGGTGGCCAACGCTGTGGATATGAAATTGTGAGTAGAACCAGGGTCAAAGAGAATAAAAGCATCATGTTCTTTTACATTTTCCCAAGCATGGCATAGAGGAGATCCTTTGTGGTGAGCTTCCTCTTCTTGGATTTTGACCAAGGTAGCTCTAGAAGGCTCATGGTGGGTGTTCTTTTGGGGGCAAGCACGTTATGCATGCCCTTGCTCGCCGCATTTGAAACAATGATTATCCTTGTGATAATGTTCAAGCTCTTCAGGAGAGAGTTTATTTTTGCCTTTGTAAATTCCCTTCTCCTTAGCTTTGTTGTTATTGGAATTGCCCTTAGGAGACTTTTGGACACTGTCCTTCCCCTTAGGCTCATTGGAACCCTTGTTTTCCATGGGCTTAAGATTTCTCTTAGCCTCTGTTTGGAAATTGATTCAAAAAGCCACCATGGTATAGTGTATAGCCGCAGATATGGTACGTGGCCTTTAGGAGTTGACATACTCTGCCATTTCTTCAGTTAAGCCCGCACAAAATTGTTGTTTTTGCTCTCCAAAATTCATCTTTTTGAAAATTTCCAAAACTTGTCTACATATTTGTGCATTGATTCGTAGGGAGAAAGCTTCAAGCTTCACCACACGGTAAGTACTTTGTCTTTGGCATCATTAGCCAAAAACTGCTTCATAATGGAAGCTCTTAAAGCTTTCCATGTTTGTGTAGCTTAGAGGATTCCGTGAAGCTCTCATCTCCAAACGCCGCATCAAATTATTGGATGAAAGCCAAGACTTTGTCCGTAACACCAAAAGTGCCATCATAGGTAAGGAAAGAGATGCTCTTTCCTCCCTATTTAACCTTCTTGAGCTTTGACGACCTCTTCCATGCAGCATAGGATTTCCTATGGCCTCTTCTTTTTGATGGTTCAAAAGTTTAACCATCGCTTTTTTCAAAAGATGAATATTTCAGGGAAGATGGAGAAGAGGGTGACCTCTTTCTCGCCTTTTGCTTGCCTTGCTCCTCTTTGTTTGCACCATCACTTTCTTCATAAGAGGAAGAGGATGAAGAAGAGGGTGACCTCTTTCTCGCCTTTTTATTCTCTTGTTTTTTTATCATCGCTCTTTGAATTATGGTGTGGAGAGGTGTGCGATGGCCTTCTCCGTTTAGGAGGTGTTGGAGAGCGTTTTGCCCACCGTCTTTGTGGAGCCATCTCCGACGAGGTGGCAGGAGACTCACTTCTTTCTCGTTCTTTTGGTGGGGGACTCTTGAGTTCTCCTTTGCGAAGGAGATGCATCATCAAGAAGAAAATTTTGTAGCCCTTCGTATGGATCCTCTTCCTCTTCCCAAATCGGAGAGAGACCTTGTTTGGAAGACTCACAAGGAGGCTTCCTAAGTACTCTCTCATCATGGTGGGAAGTTTGGAGAATCCCATGAGCACGAAGCTGCCGTTGCACTTCACTTTGGACGGATGGATTGCCCATGGCTTCTTGAAGCCTAGAAACAAGGTAGTTAACAAGCATAGGGGCATCATTAGTAGCCTGCTCATTACCAAAATCAAAGCTATCAACATTAATTTCACTCTCTTTACTATTCTCAGCCATTTCAAAAACTTTTAGGTGTGTACTTTTTAGGTGTACTTTGGTATTTCAAGCCCTAGTTGCTACTCCTCTTTACCCCTTAGAAAAGCACTCAAGCTCCTATACCCGTGGCTCGAATATCATTAATTGCAAGGAATAGAAGAGAGGGTCTTTCAACACCAAAACAATACCGGCTCATGTCAAGCTTCTAATAGCTCAATAGTGGTTAAGATGTAGGCAAGCCCCGTAGGAATCTATTAAGACCATAGCTCTCGACGGTGATGCCCCGTTATTTGCACGAAGGCAAGCGCACTGCAAGGCTGAAAGATCCTTATTCTACTTACTCAATTGAAATTAATAATAACAACCATTTATAGCTAGCTTGAGGACCTCCCTTCTTGAGCAAGAAAAGAGAAACCTTGTGCTTTGATAACAATGTAACATTTAATGGCCTAGTAACTTGTGTGCAATGGAAAATAACAAACATAGTGAGCATTTCATTAGAATAGATTCCTAATGAGCATAGCAAGAGTGCTTGGATGGAGAGAGAGAGAAAAAAAGCATAACACCTAGTAAGATAGGCATGAAAAATACTTCAAAAGAGAGAGAAATTAAGCTATTGTAGTTGATGACCAGATTTACATGGAGCCGGTCCCCCCTTCAAAAGGCTTTATATTATAGGTTTCCCCCATCAAGGGAGACATTTTACAATACAATTCTTTGTGTTCCTTAAATAACTAGCTAGTGCAATGAAGATGGAAGCTTCAAGCACTAAGAAAACACTTATAAAACACAACATCAATTCCCTCACAGTCTCAGACCCAAGACCTCACACCTTTGAAGATGGTGAGAGCTAGCGGGGTATGAGAGTAGATTGAGAGGAAGAAGGAGTAGTCTAACGAGAAAGAAGTATATCTACTCACATAATCACTCATAAAAGCTTAGCATAGCTTAGTAATTAGCATGATAGAGGAGATGAGCATGCATTGAAGCTTGGCCCTTGGTTGGATTTGCATCACAAAGCCAAGAGTTATTGGTGTAGGCCTCCCTTCTCACAAGCTTGGAGTAGATGATGAGTTTCATTAGAGCTTGAGAAGGAGAAAGAGAGTCCTCTTGCTTCACACATGAGATTGTGTGAGTGTATGTGTGATAATGCCTTGCCAAAATCAGCCCCCTCTCTCTCTTGATCGACCCCTCTTGCAAATTACTCTTGCTGGCTTTGCATTGGACCTCTCCAAGCTTAGCCAATGAAAATTGAGAAGCATAAGTGATAGCCTTGTGACATGTATCCCCCTTTCCCCTTTTGTGAGAGATTTAGGTTATTAAATAATGCAACTAAACTCTCATTGGACCCCTTTGTCTTTTGGCCAATAGGAAGCAGGCAAGCCATTGGGATGTTAAATGCTCATTGGACCCCTTGAGAGACTGTCCAATAGTCTTCTAGAGAGATTAATTCTTATTGGTTCTTTTATCAAGTGTTTTTAAATGAATTAAACTAGATTTAGTCTAGCCTAATTCTCATTGGTCCACCTCTATGGCGGATTTTAGTGCACCTTGTGGGCAATTGGGTTAGGGAGCTGACATGTGTCCCCTATTTCCTTTGTGTAAAGGCAGCCTGTGTGAGTGTGTGTGTGTTTCTCTCTCATTCCCTACTTACAGGGCTTGCCCCCTCCTATGTAGGAGTTTTGAAGACTTTTTGGCACACTCACAAAGCATCCAATTTCACTAAGCTTGACCATTGGACACAGCCTTTGAATTTTGGAACCTTAGCATTTTCGAAGTCTTAATGGGCTGAACCTTAGGGTCTTTAAAGCCCATTGTTTCACATTGCTCTTTTGCAGATGGCCCCCCTTTTGGATCCCTATTTTCCCTCCTTTGGATCCTTACTGTGGCCGGTTTTCCAGCTTAACCAACATTCTAACTTTTTCTCCCCTATTAAATGATCAGTTTAACATAAGAAAATCATTTAGGAGAATTAGATATTAGTTATTATGACAACTAGACTGACCCGTCTGAAATAAAATTTTATCGTGGGGCCATCTGAAATAGCACACACATCTAGGGTTGCTAGGATATGAGTCCATTCTAATGGCTCAAGAGCTTCTTTAGGAAAAGGTTCAGGAACATACTCCTTATCTTCAAGCGACCTTTAAAAATACACTCTTCTCATTTTAAACTCCCGCATTGTGATGCACCGTACATCCATAGCTCTTTGGGTTTGCCTAACCAAGCTCGAACTTCTGATCTTGCTATTATCGCGGAATCAAACTCCTCCACTGGGGTTTGGTTCACGTATTTGTAGCTACGGTCTTTAAGGTTTATGCGCGTCGTGGTTTCCATGTGTTTGAGGTATATATGATCATATCCCCAACCTTGAACCATCTTAAGTTGTCTCATAAATGGTCGTCCAAGTATGATGTTGTAATTGTTCTTGTCAAAATCAACTATGGCAAAGGTATGCTCATACTCAATGCCGCAAGAACTAACAATCATTTTCTCTAAAAGTACCAAGGGTTTTTCCATGTACCCGTCCGCTAGCTGCAATCTCATTCTAGTAGCCCTCATGGCAGGTTTTCCCCATTCTTTCCAAGTTTCCTTGGTAGCGATAGCAACAACAGGTCCACTATCGAGAATTGCCATGGTTGTTACACCTTGGAATTCTACTAGAAGTGTAGTATTCCCATCTTCACCCTCACAATACTCACCAACCTTCTTCAATGGTATAGGTCTTGTGTTCAATTGAGGTTTTTCCAGCTCTCGGATCCCTTTTTGAATATGTGACGTTGGATATTTTATGCCAAATTTCTCCAAGAATTTTTAACAATTGTCCACATGTTTGATCTTATTTGGAGGAACTCTGGTAGCGTAATGGTATAAGTCACAGGCTAAGACAATATATCTATCAACCTCTTAGAGTCCATAGTCTTTTTTGACGAGAGCCTTTGTGATGGCACTGCCTTCTCCTCTGATTTGGCTTCATACTCTCCCATGTATGAGGGTAAGGTTTTCAACAATTGAGGTTGACTCTCTAAAGAGCATACTGACCCCTTATCTCCCCAATATGAGAGAAGGTATAGATCAGCTTGAGATCTTGCCTCGAACTCTTCAATAGGTGGAATAAATACATCCCTTACGTTACTACTTTGGTTGAATATCTGACTCAACTCTTTCGCATCCTTTGCTTCTTCTATATGTCTCCAAAGCTTTTCTAGGCCATCATCCTCTCTGTAAGCTTCTGGTATTAAAGGATGGAGATCCTAAGATGCATGATCTGCGGTATTCATCACTACTATGGGCTTTTCTAATTCAGTGGTGGGTTTCCCAATGGTCCCTTTAGTTTCATGCCTCGACGAGACTATCGTTGTTGGAGTTGGAACTTCAATCCCACTCTTTGGCTTACTTGTAGGATTTAGCAAGGCTTGGGCAGTTTGGATCATTTTTTGACACATCTCCAACCTTTGCTTTTCTAACTCTGCATAAGGGTACATCATCCACTTTTGTTCTTGGATTTGTTTAGCGTGAATTTGTGCTTTGTAGGCTTTCATAAGTGCGTCTAGAAATTCCTTCACTTTTTCAACTAGTACTGATCCTCTAGAACTTGCACTCTTTGGTATCTTTGTCTCATCAATCTCTCTGGTATCAAGTAGTTCCAACTCAAGGTTAGTTCAACTCTCTAATCTCTCTAATCTATCCCTGGTTTGTTTTAACTCCTTCGCTAGGGCTGTCTCTTCACATTCCTTTCTAGCTTTCATACATGTCTTCCCGGGTTTCAGGTGTTTTGTTGATTTATTGGTTCATAACCACGCACATCTGTTTTAGGCTCCTTAATTGTTGGTTCTTCCCTTGCTTTCTGCACTTGCGCTCTTGTGGCGACCTATATGGGTATCACAGTTTCATTTTCTGAACCGCTCCTTGATGGGATCATGGCCACTATGTTTAATGTAGTTTTCACTCTCTTAATTGGGGTTTTTGGACAGTCATTGCTGATCAAATGCGTAATGCCGCAATATGGACAATACAAATTCACTCTCATGATCTCTGTGTGAGGATAGTCCTTCATAAGGTGGTGGTCCACCACCACATTTGTAACACGGTCCTAAGGGTAGGTGAGGCCCTCCTAGGGCCGCTCTCTATTGATAGGCATGTCTTGGTCCTATTAGCCCCCCATTGGCTATGAAAACAATGTGTGTTCATCCAAATTGTATGTAACTTCTCCTACATCATGAGCTGCTGTTGGTAGTCCAATACTCCCAATCATGATCCAAGGTTCAGGTGCTTTTGGCTCTTCGTAATACATCGACATAGAAACTAATGCTTCTTCCTCTTATTCCTCAATAGTGGGTGTATATTTGATGTCCACTGGTCGCGTTCATGGAAGAGGTGGTTGTTGCCCTAAAATTGGATGTGGCTGTTCAATTTCTCCTGGTCTTGGAAAATTTCTTGTCGCATACCTAGGCATTGATGGTACCTAAGGAGCTTCTACTTGGGCTGGTTGGGCATATTGTCGCTCTCTCATATACCCCTTGTTATAGTAAAACTCTTCCTAGTGTGATTCATCCATTTTTGCTCAATGGCACACCATTTAGGTTGCTTAGCAAACGGGCTTATCTGTTTGAGAACTTCCTCAATAAGTTTCTCTTGATTCACGTTACTTCGCTCTTTTGTGCTGACTTTATAGACTTAGCTCCGCTTTGTTGTGATGATGAGTTATCATCTAAGACTCTGCAGTCACCTTCCTTGTAGAGAGTTTGTAGACAACACAATTGTCTACTAGGTATAGAGCCTCCTTGGTGAACTCATTTAGAGTTGAGATCTTCTTCATATGCAAATCCTTCTAAAGATTTACATTTCTAGAAGGATTTGCATTTCTCAGTCCTTGGAAAGATATCAGCATGAGTGAGGATTGAGTTGGTAATTCTTCCACTCGAAAGAATTTTACATAGCATTTCAACCTTAAGACTGCCTTTCTAACAGATTCTCCCTCTTCCTGCTTGAACTTATGGATTTGAGAGACTGTATTATGAGCTATCCCTCTTTGAGAGAATTCTTCAATAAACTCGTCAAATACCTCCGCCATTGATTCAAAATCGCTACATTCAACAGAGTCAAACTAGGTGGCGGAATAATCCTCTAAGGTTAACCCAAATCCCGCAAACTGTGTGGAAAAGTCCAGTACTTCCTCAGCCTTGATGACACGCACAAAGGCTGCCACATGGTCCCTTGGATCTCTATTTTTTGAATATTTGTTGTTAACCCATTTTTGGACTTGAGAGGGTATGATCCTCCGGTTGATCAACCATCCTAAACAAGGGCTCTCGTCCCTGGCAGTGGTGCCAATGTTGTTGAGTAGAGATTTGTTGCTCGTAGTTACTAGCAAAGTGAGAACTAGGCCAACAAACAAAAGGTCAACGGAGGACGAAGCTTGACCCGTAGGCCCATGGAAACAAATAGATGGGTGTCAATCATCTGTCGAACTTCTAAGGACAATCACTAACAAGGAAAACCAACTCAAATCACACTATGTATGCCTGCAAGTTATCGTATCTACGATGGCTACGCTATCTAAAACAGACCTAACGTTATCGATTCGTCATGAAACTCAAGGGATGACCTCTATACACCTAAAGGACACTACCCTAAAGGTTCTAACCCAACTCACTACCAGTAAACACTTGGTGCAAAAATCGCATATGAAGACATGCAAAAAATGACAGGTCATTGATTCTAGATGTGTTTAGGCCTAATGTGTAGTTCTACTCCCCGTGAGTGAAATGACATATAGAAATCTCTAATCGGATGCACAGTTAGAGAGAAAACTCACCTCAAAGCTCATGGGACAGCTCTTTGCGACGAGATCAAAACCGTGCAAGCTTGGCGTCAGCGCGTAGCTCTTTCCATTGCTAACACAATGGTGAAGATGCCTTCGCAATGTAGCATTCATAGTGTGCATAGAGAGTAGAAGAAGATCACTCACTCCATCACACAAAACTCACGGCACACTTAGTTGAGCTCAAAATTTGATTAATTCAAAAAGTTGTTATTAGGGTTACAAAAATTGGCTTTTATACCTCAGCTTGGAGGTTCTAACTTCTCAGAAATACTCCTACTTTCTTCCATGGGTTCGGCTAATCCGCATATTTAGAATATTAAGATTTGGAAACTCAATCGAGTTGTGAAATTAATTACATTGAGTTTGGCAGAGTAAATAATACAAAAGTGGGCTTTCCTCGTGTTTAGTGGTTAACACTCCCCCCCTCCGCATCCATTGGAAACACCTATTCTCTCTCCTTCCTTAGGTGGTGGCATGGATGGGTAATCTAGCGAGGTAGGGTGTTTCTTCAGTAGCCTAGCATGGTTTCTTATGTCCTTTGGGGATTCCACCAGGTATTGCAGAAATCTTGGGTACTTGAGGAGCCACCCTTTTCTCCATTTTGGTTGGGAATCCACTATCTTCTTGGTAGCCCCTTGGTCCTTGAGATACCCTTCGTATATTGGCTCTGTTGCTTTTGCTTCCACTCTCTTCTTTATTGCCATAACTTCATATTTTTGGAGACGGTAGAGTAGGGATGGCTGCATCCCCTCTTCCCTAAGTACATATGTGTCCAGGCCTTGGAATCCAATAGCCTCTACTGTGGATTTTTCACTTAAGGTTTGGAGGCGTTCCTCTTCTTCTACCATTCATGGTCGTTCTCCTTCTCCTTATGAGTGTAAGTGTTTTTCAAGGTGCCTTAGCCTTCGGGGATCTCCGTGGGCTCACTTTGTGCATTGATGCCCAAATTTTCAGGCCCTTTATTCATCTCTTGTGTTCTTCTCTCTACTTTTTCTTGTTGGAGCTACGACAATTGTTAATGTGCAAGGCCATTCCTTCTTGTGGCCTCCTCTGCTTGATCAACTAACAGCTCTTGTAGATGCTCTAGTTGGAGTTGGAGTTGTTCATTTTCTTTTTGTAGGTCTTGTTGATGGGCCATCAATCTCTCTTCAATGGCTAAGGAACCTTCCAGGCCATGTGCAATCTTTGATGGTGTCCTAGTCATAATTCCCTCTGAAGTCCTGCAACCTCGGCGTCCAAGGCTTGTATCGCCTTGCTGTCTGCTCTTGCACTTGCTCATGCACCCCTTGGGGTTTCTCTAAGCCTTTGGACTGTCACATCTTGGAGCTCTAATTTGGATTTTAGCTCCAATACCTCATCTTTGGCTGCCTCCAGCTCATCCTCTATCTTTTCCTTTCCTTCTAGCAAACTCTTGACTTTGCTTGAGACCACTACCATCTGCAGTGTAAGAGTGTCTCATTCGCCCTCAGCATCTTTCAGTGTTTTAATGAGAGCTTTAAGCTCTCTACTTGCCATCTCAACTCTTTGACTTGTCGTTTAGAGTGTTTTGGTGAGGGTTTCATACTCTTCTTGCATATTTCCCTTTCAACTACGTAGCATGCTATTATCTTCTATGAGTGTAAGAGTGTTATGGAATGGATTCTGATAAGTTGGACACTAACACTTATGGTCATGTGTGCGTGATGTAGCAGGTCAAGGTAGCTGAGTCGTGGGCAAGTGGTTGACAACAGATAGCAGGACATGGAATAATCAAATAAGAATTAGGGTTTTTAGTTAGCTCAATAAAGTCTTTATCCCCAAAGTGGAATGTAAATAGCCTCATTTATGAGTTGTCCCTTTTTGGAATTAATATAAATACATGCCTAGAGGAAGCCAGCTCACTCTAGGCATGGGAGTATGATTGTACCCAATGCTCTCTTCTCTCTCTCTCTCTCTCTCTCTCTCTCTCTCTATGTCTCTATGTCTCTTCCAGATTGTGCATGGCTATGATTATGTGGTGTACAATATTCCAGGTATGCGGATGTTTTGTGTTTATTGTTTGCAGAATTTTATTTTCCATGTTTTGCACGGCTCTCTACGCTCCCGTCTGTAACATTGGTATCAGAGCCTTTTAGCAAGATAGCTCTTCAGGATTGTTACATTGTTTTATTTTTATTTTATCCACATTGTTTTGTTTAAATTCCTTCTTAATGTTGTATATTTCTTACGAATCCCGTGATATGTTCTTGGTAATACTTCTTCGATCTGTGCTGAGGGAAAGTGATATGTATAAGATAGTAAGAATGATAATAGTTTAAGAAAGCCTAACCATCGTTAATCTAGTAATTAGTTTCTATTAGCATCCTTATAATTAGTAGTGAGGTGCATACCAAGACGCATTCACTTATCCAATAATATACGTAGGTCGTATATATATATAAATATATATATGTAAGAATAAGGACTGGTAGGAATTGTCGTAGAACTTGAGGACGAAGAAAAAATTTGACCTCGGTCGCTCTTTCTCTTCTCATCGTGGGACACGACCCCAAAGAGATGTACAAAAAGTTTATAGAAATAAATTATTATTTTCAAATGTCTGGCTCGCCATTTTGACGTCCCCCCCTCTATGGTCGAATTCCTCTCCTTGCGCGGTATCCTCCCTATCCCTGCCCCCTTCGAGCTCCTATGGCTTGGGGGTCTGCGTTGTCGACCATCTCCTGGGCGTACAACTTTTCTGAGGATCCACCTCCGTAGTTCGGTTGCGTACACCGCTGTACCAACCCCTCTACCACAAGGAGCTTTAGACCAATTGCTACCTAGTAAATATCATCCCATTTCATTGATTTTCTAGATTGAACTAGCAAACCTATAGGAAATATAGTATATGCAACTAGCAAAAGTGAGACCTTGCTATGCAGTTGCTAGATGGAACTAGTAAAATCATGTTTCCTACAAGTTTGCTATATAGTAATGTAATGTTCTTGCTAGATGGATCTAGCAAAATGGAGCTTCTTTGTGATTACTATATAGTAAGGCATGGGCTCTAGCATTTCCTACATAGTAATAGTTGCTACACATTTTCTCTCTAGTAATTTAGTGTAATTGATTACTATGTAGTAAGTCATAGGTTGTAACAATTCCTATATAGTAATAGTTGCTACAAATTTGCTATCTAGTCATTAAATGCAAGTAGATGGATTAAAAAAATGAAGTTTCAATATAGTAAAATGTGTGTTCTTATGAAATTACTGTGAGTAAAACGCCCCATCATTGGTCTCTCTCTCTCTCTCTCTCTCTCTCTCTCTCTACCAAATTCCCAAAGGGAAGATTGAAGGCATGGCTTCTCAATGACACCTCAATTACCATCTACGACTTCTTGAGAAAAAAACTTTTCAAGCAGAAAATGAGTGTGCATGTCTATATGTAGATTAAATATGAAGTGTAAGGGGTATTGAGAACTCATCTAGAGTCTTAGATTTCAAATGCATGTAGCGTATATCCATTTAGACCAGCATTCCATGCACTTTGTCAAAAAAGAGATCTTTGAAACAATACTTCATGGTAAAGCCCTAAAAAACATGCATGATCACTTCTCTCTCTCTCTCTCTCTCTCTCTCTCTCTCTCTCTCTCTCTCTCAAAGTCTTGTGTTATAATGTGGCACATCTTTCTTGCTCTCTATCTACCAAGATTTACCAAGTATAGTGTCTCAATCGTTTTCAAAACACACAAATCATAGTAAGGAACATATCTTGGACTCATAGTTGTGGTGTATCTCTTGTATTTGGTTGCATCCCTTGGTTACACAAAGCATGTATTATGTTTTTCTAGAGTGTTGTGTGTTTAGATATCCATTTACATTTATATTCGTGCTATTGAAAGTTTTTCCATAGTTGAATATTGTCTCCTTGTCCTTAGTAACATTAGTCTAAAGCATTGTGTGTTTAGAACTATACTCACGTGCATTTTCTTGGTTTTGAAAGTTTGTCGACATTTGAATGTTTCCTCCTTGTCCTAAGTAGTATTAGTGCTTGATTTTTGCTTATCAATAGTGTTGTCAAGTTGGCACTCCTTTGTCCACCCTCAGTCCAATCTTTTCAACTGTTCCTTCCACTCACATCCACGATTTGATAAGTGTTTCTCTCGCCCCAGTTTCCTTCCCTAAAGGCATGATTACTACATTTTTTCCTTTATCACTGGCTCTGCCCTTTCCTCATCCTCCACCTTCCTTCCTCATGTAGTTGGTCCAACTTCCCCTTCCATGTCTAACTTGTTGGCCCTAATTGCTCCTACTTGGGCATGTAGTTCCTTCTTTTGTCTTCTTGTCTCCTTATTTAGTAGGTAGTCTCATTCAAACTCCTTTGCTTAAAGGCCTTTAGTCCTTCATGCTTGCTATGTCTAAAGAAGGGGAGAGAGAGAGAGAGAGAGAGAGAGAGAGAGAGCTTCAAGCCTTCCTCTAGTTCTTGTGTTCTCTACCTCTTTTAATTGTAGTGCACAAATTTCTAGCCATCTTGCAAAGTCACTATCTTAAAAAATGCAAACAACAACATGCGATTATAGGGGTGGTCTATTTACCTACATATGTGTTTGTATGCTTTTCCATCCACCTTTTCTTTCAATAGACTAAACAATCCAATTCTTGGTATGTTCCTCTTTCTATCAATCTATGTAGTATTAGTCCTCTCTCTTATCTACCTAGCTTTGACTTTGCCTATTGGCTTATATAAACCCATCTCTCAGTCCATTTTGCCATTTCTTTCATGGATATGTATATTGTGTTCATGCTTGTATTTCATATATATACTAGCATTCACATAATTTTTAACGTCATGCATTACTATGTGTGTGTACTCACAAATCCTCTTTTAGGAACATCCCTTATCTACATCGTAGTTTATGTACATAGAAATCTTGAATTCTCTAGCTTTAACTCTACATTGCCTGAGAAATATCATGTGCATTGCAAAAGAATTATAAACTCGAGTATAAACTAAGCAAATTGTGGTTGTATTATTTATGAGATAGTTAATTCTTGCCATGTTTAATCTTTTCATGCATGTCTTTGATGCATACACAAATACACAAATGCATGTCCCTATACTTCATATCTAGCATAGGATTGGTGAAAGAATTTAAGCACTTTCAAAGTGTGCTCTATCTTTTCAGCATACATACTCACATAGGAGATACTGCTATTTTGAGACCGCTGAAATGATTAATTATAACTTCATTGAGTAAATAAAGAAATTAGCAAGAGATAATGCCCTCATCAATGGGTACAACATGTAGGGCCTGGGGCCTATGGAGGATTCCATCGTGGGTAGGCCATGGCAGCGAGGGAGAGTGCAGAAGTGAGAGAGGAGATGAACGAGAGAGAGAGCAGGTCGACCCACAAATTTAAAAAAAGGACGCGCTATTTTCTTCTTGACAAAAAATCTTTACATATTTATGTGTGCTGCCTTGTCATGCAAGATGCCATGCACACTCCACAAAAGGAGTGGTGCCTATCAGTTGAATAACTAGGGGTTCCCCCCTTAAGCTTGTTTCACCTTTACTATAAGAGATTATTACAGGTCTAGCACTAATTCATAGGCTTTCCATCCATAAATCCACTTTGCTTTTTCACAAGAATTTGTCAAAGAATCCTCGGCGGACCACTTCTTTGTACCCGCGTTTTGAGGTGCTCATCAAAGTGGAACAACCCATTGGAGTATTGCTTTAATATAATATTGTTTGTTGATGGCGAGCTCTGTACAACAACCTTTTGATATGCTTTGAAATTGCCAAGCTCCATCTGAACCTTGCTACGATGAAACCATGACACTTCTATTAGCGGTTTGAAATGCAACAGTGTCATCAGGCTAGGGATGTGCCACTTTGCCTCATAGTGTTTTGAGAAGTTGCTCATTGATTGGCCTTGCTACAACCACCACAATGAGCGTTTTGAAAAATTCAACCTATGTGTGTACATCAAAATTTTGCATCTTAATTTACATGCAGCACCTCTCTCGAATGCGTATGCCAAGTATACCAGTTTCGTGGTTCGGATACAACTATTTTTGCGGCAAGTGATGGAGACCATGACGATTTTGTTCAAAGCACTCGACATATCAACAGATGCAACACATGCAATCTGCTTCGAGACTACAGTACAGTTTTTCACCAACTTTTTGCCAGTTTAGTGTCATAGTTTTGTCAGCTTCTGTCTATTGTCAAAACTGTCATAAACTTTCAGTTAAAGCCTCCTTTTACATTATCTGTTGTCAATTATTGTCATGCTTGTCGGTTATCATCACATCAAAACTTGTACGGGATATAGACACTGCCATCTATAAATGGTAAGACCTCCCAATTTTTGTCAGTTCTCAGCCTATTTTTTTATTTCTTCTCATGAGGTTACTGGGTACACCTTAAACCCAAGGTTTGGCAGAAAACCAAAAATTCCATTTTTGGTAGCTACATATTTGGCCTACACCCTATCTGTTGAAGGGGGTGTTACAAACATAGAACCAGGTTATGGATAAACCAGAAATCCTTGGTTGTGAGAAAACCTAAAACTCACGGTTCACGAGTATACCAGAAACTCGAGGTATCATGAGAGTGGTCTGTCCAGTTCAGGCTTGAGGGGGGGATTGTTGGGTTCAAGCCCTTGTTGGTCAGCCCGTGGGAAAAGCCTCTTATAGGCATGCAGTAGAGACTTGGTTGCAAGTTAAGTTTGCATGGCTTTTTTGTAGCTTTATATACTTTGTAAGGCTTATACACAATGATCAATAACAATAGCAGTGCATGCAATTTTGTTCAAGCTGAGTCGCTCTCTCTCTCTCTCTCTCTCTCTCTCTCTCTCTCTCTCTCTCTCTTTCCCTCTCGTTTTCTTTTGCTCATCATCCATGCCATGAATCCCCTCTGGCTTCATCCTCCCTAGTCGCCTTTTCCAACAGCTTGCCTGTGGTTAGCATAGGTAGATAAGTAGAGTACTATAGACAAAAAGATAAGGTGGTGACTATAGACAGGAAGATAAGGTGGATGACCAGATGACTATAGCCTATGAGTAGTCGAGGCAGATGGCCTTATGACTATAGATGGATCTATAGGGTTTGCTTGCCTGTTGTTAGCATAGGCAAATGGGTAGAGTACTATAGACAAAAAGATAAGGTGGTGACTGTAGACAGGAAGATAAGGTGGATGGCCAGATGACTATAGCCTGTGAGTAGTCGAGGTAGATGGCCTTATGACTATAGACGGATCTACATGGTGTAATATGTAAGATTATTTGACGATTCATTGAAGCTCATCAAAGATAAATCAAATTCAGGCTCCACTTTACAATGGTCCCTTCATAATTATCTTCAAAATTGGATTGTTTTGCGATTAATGAAAGATGAGATCCCCCTATCTCATTGTTGTTACCATGCTTCAATATAACTATGAGGTCTCTAGCTAGGCAAAGTCTATAACTGAAACAGTATTTGGAAAAAATCAATATCACAAATTGATATCAGGCCTAGAAGGTGGCTGGGTGGTGTGGCTCATTTGGGATTGGGTTAGGAGAAGAAGAGGGACATGGATTGCATGCACATCCTACTCTTTGATTTGTTTTAAATAGGTTTAGGATGAACTTGAGCAGTAAAGTGAAGTACCCCTTGTCTGAAACTCTTAAAAAGATAGATTTTCTCACTTAATTTTCTATACCAGAGAAGAGCTCAAACTGGCCTAAAATACTTAATGTGTGAGGCCTGATCAACATCCTCCAAAATCAGAAAAAGTTTTAGACTGGTCAATTTTTTGTATAGGTCTATAAATCACTTCAATTTGGATCCAACCAAGTAGATTCATGTAGCAACACATGTGGAAACCACCATTGAAACAAATGCAAACAAATTACCCAACAACATTGCGAGAACCAATATGCTGAGTAGAGTCATACCTTATGCTTAACATGCAATATAGTCCATGGGTGTTGTCTTTTGTCTCAGCTTCCAACCGTGCTGCTTTGAATATTGAAAATGCCGATTGAGGGTAAGGGAAAAGGGAAAAGATGTCATTCCTAAATCTCTCAAAATAGTGTAAAATTAAAAAAAGGTATCTTAATTTTTCCACATTTTGTCATTCCTAAATCTCTCAAAATAGTTCATTTTTTAATAAAAAAAAGTAGCTCAATTTTTCTACTTTATAAAAGAGGTGAAGAGGGAACTTTGAAGGTTGGGAAAATGAAATTTCCCAAACACAGGTAAACTTCTATCGTAAACCAAGGACCAAATTTTAATCTTTATTCCTTTTTGACACTTGAGATTCGTTTTTGAGTGCTCATGTCACAAACTACCTCGCAGAAAAGGCAATCATGTCCAAAATTAATGAATCAGCAATTCATCTCCAAAGCTTACATAAACAACTCAAATTCTAGTTTTATCATCTTGTATTGATATACAATCAATACAAGATATACAATCAATCTTCTTATGAAAAGCTACAATTTTTTTTCTATCTTTGACGAAATTTAATCTCACAACCAAGGATATTTTGGGAATTTGGGAAAATTTGAAGGGCATTTTGGGAATTTATGACTAACTATTGGGGATATTTCAGAAATTTTTAAAATTTGAGGGGTATTTTGGCCTTGAAAATAATGGGCAAGGTTGATTATACCATATACGCTCACTCAAATGTCGAGCTGACCTAATTGGAGGCAAATATCAAGGCCAAGAAACCTCGAGCTGGCTCCCGCCACGCTCGAGCAACATGAGAGAGAGAGAGAGAGAGAGAGAGAGAGAGAGAGAGAGAGAGAGAGCGAGCTTTGTCGTACATCTTGCTGGCACTGCCAAAACCAGAGAGAGAGAGAGAGAGAGAGAGAGAGAGAGAGAGAGAGAGAGAGAGAGGGGTGAGAGAGCATCTGGCGCGGACCTATTCCTCGCCTGTCTCGATTTGCAGCCGTGTACCGCGTTCAGATTACCCCGACTCGATTGGCCTCGCTCTTGCTGCAGTTGGGCCAATAGAAAGAAGATTCTGTCTTGATTCCGTTCGTAGGCCGGATGTTTGTGCCGTCGCCTGCCAGACCCCCTATCAAAAATATGTTAGCGCCACAAGTGCGCCTACGATTTGATAAGCTAAGCCGGTTGGTGGAGATCTCTTTGCAGTTAACAATCTTTAAATTCCAATTTAACATTTCACTAAGTCTTTTCTTAACGTATGTAATTTTGAATAATGTTGATCAATGTTTTAAATCTTTAAAGCGACGATCAACCTTTTAAACGTTAAATCTCTTAAGAAGATAAGAGCTATTAAATCCTTTAAACGTTAAGAGCTAGCTGGCTGTTGTATTATTTTTTGTAAATGACACTCAATTCTTTTTCGATATGACACTCATTGTTAAATTTTTCTTGTATATGACACTCAAATTTTTCTAATACATGACACTCTTTCAAAGCCATCCATCTAAAATCGACACAGGGGTATTTAGGGGGGGTTGCACGAGAGTTTAGAAAAATTGTGTCTTGGCTTAATGTTGTGCCGTTTTCAATTTCAAAAATGCCGGTTGAGAGCAAGGCGAGAAGGAAAAATAAACCAAACAATAAACTTAATTTTTTGAAATTTTCTCTTAGCAAATTTAAGGAAAGGAATTTTGTATCTTTGAAAAAATGTTTTTTTTCTGAACATTGTGGTATTTTTGTGTGAGAGAGAGAAGGGTATTTTTGTGCTCATTGTTGAATATGTTTTATATATGACACTCAAAGATACATCCTATCATGAAAAAGATTAAACTATGCAAAATTTGGAGCAATCCATCCGCAATTGATACAAGGCTTCTTCTTTTTTTTTGGCGGGGGGGGGGGGGGGGGGGGGGGGAGGGAGCATTTTGATACTCAAATTTTTTATATTTTACGCTCAGATTTCTTTGATGTGTGACACTCATTTGGAGCCATCCATCAAAATCGACACAAGGGTACTTAGAGAGAGAGAGAGAGAGAGAGAGAGAGAGAGAGAGAGAGAGAGAGAGATGAATGAGATAAAGTTGCAAGATTTTGTGATTTTTGTTTTGTGGTAGCTAGGACAATGACTGCAAAAAATGCACTGTATAAGGTGCGCTTGGAGTTGGTGCAAAATATTGTGTCCAATTTGCGGCAATAGAATGTTTTCTTTTCAGAATGTTTGAGTCTTAATTTTGAGCCCTCTCTCTCTCTCCCTCCCCCCCTCTCTCTCTCTCTCCCTCCCTCCCCCTCTCTCTCTCTCTCTCTCTCTCTCTCTCTCTCTCTCTCTCTCTTTAATTGTAAGTTCTAAACATGATAAAGCAACTTGATATTTTTGAATTTACTGTTAGATTTTACAATTTTACCTTTTTCTATGTAACAAATAAGACGTCCAAGTAGCTAGATTATTTGATATGTAACAAATAAGAAGTGCAATTAGTTAGATTATTTGCTATGTAGCAAATAAGACGTCCAATTAGCTAGATTATTGCTAGATTAAACTAGGAGTGCAAACTAGCAATTGAGAGAATTTGCTAGTTGAGATCTAACTAGCAATTTCTCACTATGTTGTCATTGACTTACCATACACTTGCCATGAAGGAAGTGTGCACTTAGTATGTGGTAAGTCACTTACCATATAGTGAGAGACTTGCTACTTTGATATCTAGCAAATTCTCACACTTGCTAGTTTGCACTCTTGCTAGTTTAAGCTAGCAAACATCTAGCTATATTATATTTTTTTGCTACATGGGAGTTGGTACAAAGCTCCTTGTGTACTCTAGTTACCCTGGAAACCTTTCCATGCATCAGAGCTTGTCTTATTCGTTGAGGTACACATGCAATCCCTTCATACCCAGTGGGCACACAGTGCGGCCCTCCCAGCTCCCAGCCATACCTCTTGCACAATGGCGGCTCTCAACCATTGCATGGACGTTGCGCCGTAAAGCAACCCATTTCCACCCACACACACATAATCCAGCTTTCTCTCTCTCCTGTGCACCTCAACCGTGGTTGCATATCAGTATTACTTCCCTCTATCTCCTGTTTCCAGTGGCCATGCAACTACCACCCCTACCCCACTTTTTTGGCCCTCACATGTTGCGGCTCACAGCCACGCCTTCCAGGTGACTCCTAACGCCTCCCACCATGCCAACATGTAGAAAATACAAATCGATGGCCCCGATTGAGACACTCTCTCACCAACCAACACAACAACTACACTCAGGCCTCTCTCCTCCTCGGAGTTGACAGCACTCTCCGAACTCTCTCCTGCCAAAATATTCGGCTGGTTCTGCTCGCTGATTGCAGGTTGATGGGTGAAGATAGTGCTGCTTCACTACGTGCTCTATCGAGCTCAGACATTAGGTCTATTCCACTATATTTATTTAAGGGAAAAATTACCAGAAATTCCCAAAACACTCTCAAATTTCAAAAATTCCCAAAATACCCCCAATATTTTGTCATAAATTTCCAAAATGCCCCTCTAATTTTCCAAAATTCCCAAAATACCCCTGGTCGTGAGATTAAATTTCTCCAAAGATAATTTTTTTTATAGCTTTTCATAAGAAGACTGATTGTCTATCAAATAAAAAATGCTCAAGCTAGAATTTGAGTTGGTTATGTAAGGCTTTGGAGATGAATCGCTTCATTATTTTTAGACATAATCGACTATTTTTGCGAGGTAATTGTGACAAATTACATGCTAAGCACTCAAAAACAGATCTAAATTGTCAAAAAGGAATAAAGATCACAAAATCTTGAACGATCCGACCAAAATAGATACAAGGGTATTTTGGGAATCTTGAAATTTGAGGGGTATTTTGGGAATTTCCACAAGTCAGAGGGGTATTTTGGTAATTTTCCCTTTACTTAACTTTCTCTATTCATATTCACAAGTCATTATGGGGCCGTTCCCATGAGGATGTGTAACACTTCTATGGATTTAAAGCTTCCCTTCTTCCGCTTCACCACTATGGTCTCCTTCTCCCTCTCCTCCTATGGCTATGCAGCCATCATCGTTCTAGCTTCTTCTTCCTCTTCTTCAAACTCGGGCATCTCTTTGAAACTCTGATGGATTACCCCTATTTCATCGTCTCTAATTGATGCAAATTGAAGACGACCTCCATCGAAACTAATCGTCGCAATTTTAAGCACAAGCAAGCTGCTTTGCAGCTACTCACTGAAAGAGGCAAATTCACCTTGCCTCGCATACGACTACGGTGCCGTGCATACCATCACGAACTTTTGACGTGCTGCATCATGCCGACCAATGATTCTCTTCTACTTGACCCACGAACCTACTGACCACAGATCGAGCTTCTCCAACAAGATGTCCAAGAGCTCCAGTATCAACTTGCTGAACGTGAAAAATGCGATCGCGATGCTGAGCTCAACAACGAGAGACTTGCCAAAATTTTCAAGGCCACTTTTGACAACCAAGCCGACCATAAATAACAAAAAATTAATCATTGTGCCTTCACTTTCTTCCGCTATGATGGCTGCAAAATTGGTAACGTCGTTCTTTCTTGGCTTAGTCAATTTGATGACTACTTTGCTGAATATCTTTCTCCAAAAAGGACAAAATAAAGTGTGCTAGGAACCACATGACCGGTAAGGCTTTGCTTTGATGGAACGTCACCCGCAATAGCGCACAACGCCTAGTCACTTGGCTCGAATTTCAAAGCCAAATCAAGCACAACTTTCTCCCATTCCAATTCCACTTGCAGGCTTGACGTGCCTGGTCCGCTTTCTCTTGGATATAAGGCGAGACAGTGAGCCAATACACAGACTGTATTTGGCAACACCTCCTGCTCATGCGCATGATGGAGGATGTTCCCAAAGATATGCTCCAAATCAAGTATGAGGACGAACTTCAACACGGTATTCAAGTCAAGCTCCATTCTTTGAAGCCTGCCACCTCTCTACGAGGTGATTTCTTATGCACATAATGTTAAAAAGGAGATCAATTTGATCACACATATGCTCCAAGTTAGTCCACCGCGGCACCAACCACCTCCTTTCAATAACTTTTCACGCTTCAACAATCATCGAAGACATAACCCTAATAATTATCAGACCCACGCACTCGTAATTTTGCACCTGCACATGCTTTGAATTCTCCATGTCATACACCACACCCACGCCCTCTCTTTAATTCTGGTCCACGACACCCTACATTTGGGCCAACCCCTCTCCCTCATAATTTTGTATCTCCACTGGCCACACCCACCATTGCAACTCCCAGAAACAATCGTCCTCGCATAGTGTGTCATTGCTGCCATAGGGTTGGCCACGTCATTGGAAACTACCCTCTCAACCGCCAACATCCCAATCAAGTGGCTCAGCTTCATACTCTTGACACGAATATGGAAATCTAGGATGACTAGACTACCGATCCCTCACCTGTTGATCTGAACTCTGTCAATGCAACAGGTACTCCTATTACTATACACTCTTTGTTGCGAATATATTCTTCTATACATGATACAACAGTTTCCCTTTTGTACGATGATGGGAGCACACATGATTTTATTTTTGAATGCTTTGCACACAAATTACATTTAACTAAAATAAAGTCACCTTTTAAAGTGAAGAGTGCATTCCAAGGTACACGGCTTAATAGTATTTACATGGTTAATGATGTTGAAATCACTTTAGGTGCATACATCCAAAAGTGTAATTTTCTAGTTGCACCAGTGCAGACCACCGCCGTAATTTTAGGTATGCCTTTTCGTCATGAGAATAACCCCAACATTGACTACATGACACACATGAAATACTTCACTTTTCAAGGTCTTTCCCACACTCAAGTTAAACGTGTAGTTAGGAAAGAAAAAAAAGCGTATATGGTAAATGTCACACATGTTGAGGAAGAGCAACAGTACCCTCTCTCTCCTCAATAGTAACAATTTATGCATGCATATGATGATTTTTTTGCTCACGATTACCCACCTCACTTACCTCCTACTTGCGACAACATAGATGACACAATAGAAATCATCCCTGGCAGTCAACCACCGCACTGTGTACCATATCATCATAGTCCCATGCACCAACATGAAATCCAATGCCAAGTCTTTGAACTCCTAGAAAAAGGCCTTATAAGACCTAACTCTTCTCCTTTTGGTGCTCCCGTCCTACTTGTCCAAAAAGAAGATAAAACATTTAGGATGTGCATAGACTATAGGGCTCTCAATAAGGTCACCGTGAAGAATCGCTACCCTATTCCCCATGTAGATAACCTTCTTGATAAGTTAAAAGGTGCCTTTATGTTTAGCAAGATAGACTTCAAGTCCGGGTATCATCAAATTTGTATGCACCCAAATGATATTTTTAAAACCACATTTTGCACACAATTCGGCCACTATGAATTTATTGTACTTCCCTTTGGTCTCACAAATGCACCAACAAATTCTCCTGCATGATGAACAAAATCTTTTTGGAGCACCACCATTTTTTTATTGTCTTTTTCGATGATATTTTCATTTTTAGTAAATCACAAACTGAACATGAACAACATTTGCAAACTGTTTTACGATTTTACGTAACCATGATCTCTATGCTAACCCTAATAAGAATCACTTCTTTTAGACAACAATACAATACTTAGGTCACATCATCTATAGTGACGGTATTCACCCTGACCCCAAGAAGAAAGACACCGTCCAAAATTGGCCAATCCCCAAAATTGTACACAAAGTTTGATCATTTATTGGTATCTCTAGTTTTTACTGTAAATTTGTAAATAATTACTCTCATATTGCACTCCATCTCACCTTTCTCACACATACGCTTACCGCTTTCTCTTGGGGATAAAGTCAACAAAAATCATTCGACACACTCAAGTATTTTCTCACACATGCACCTGTTTTGCAATTGCTTGTTTTCACACAACCTTTCTTTGTTGTGATCACTGCTGCTAGTGGATCTGGAACGGGTGCTCTGTTAATACAAAATGACCACCCCACTGCATATGAAAGTAGGAATCTTAAACCTAGTGAATCCAACTACAGTGTCTATGATAAGGAACTTCTTGTATTAGTAGTTCATGCATTAGATATCTGGAAACATTATCTTGTGAGCTCCGATGTTCTCTTTCAAACTGACCAAAGGGATATCAAGCACATTCTCTCTCAAGCTACTATCTTTGATAGACACATTAAATGGGCCGATTTTATTCAAAACTTTCAACCAATGAAACATTACTAACTTGGAAAATCGAATGTCGTAGCTAACTTGCTCACTCGTAGGCCAGTAGATGATGCGCCACCCTCTCACCTTCACTGTTACATGTTTGGTCACATTCATGTAGTGTACCTTAATCATCTTTCTGTTGCTGAAATTCTATCTTTTGATGCTATGATTCGTGCTTATGAAACAGATATGGAATTTTCACATGCCTGGTTTGATTTGATTGCCAATAATTACTTGCATCTTGATGACTATTCTTTTGCAAATGGTTTTGTCTTTTATCGTCAAAAGATTTGTGTCACTGCACACTTTAGAGAACTTTCTATTCACGAAATTCATGCACCAAAGTATGTGGGTTACCGTGGTATTCAAAGCACTCTATCTACTTGCATTGACTTATCTCTTTTGGCATGACATCAAGCACGATGTTGCACAATTTGTCTCACACTGCATTGTTTGTCAACGTCTCAAGAGACACCATGGTAAAAATCATGGACTTCTTATGCCCCTGCCTATTTCAAAGGGCCCTTGGGAAGAGATTTCCATGGATTTTATCACACTGGTTCTCTATCCACGTCTTCGCACAATGATATGATATGGACTCTTGTAGATAGGTTTAGCAAGCAAGCATATTATATTCCCTGTAAAAAGACTCTAACTGCACCTCAAGCCGCAAAAATGTTTTTGAATCTATTTTTCCTCACCATGGTTTTCCTAAAGTATTAATTTACGATCTTGATGGTGAATTTTGCTGTCATTTTTGGTCTACACTATGCACTAATCTAGGCTCCAAAATGGACTTCACATCTTCTTTCCACCTTGAAAGTAATGGCCAGACCGAATTTACCAATAGTACTCTCATTGACCTCCTTATGGCCTACACAATAGACAATGTAGAAAATTGGGACCAACACCTTCCTCTCCTCCAATTTCCTTACAACAACACTCCCCACTCTGTCGCTAACAAAGCTCCCTTCGAGATTGTCTATGGTAAGAAGATGCATGTCCCTATGACCATCATCACTAGTGATGTTCCTATGGCCAACACCCTTGTACAAGATCATGTTCACATTTTGCAAGAAGTCACCATAGCTATCCAAAAATCCCAAGCACGCTACACCGCACAAGCAAACAAAAAGCGTAAGTTCATTGAGTTCACTTTCAATGAATATGTTTGGTTGCGTGTTGAAAAGCGTCATTTGAAGAACATTGAAAAGCATCCCAAGGTCAAATTCGCCCCTAGATTTTATGGTCCCTTCAAGATCACCAAAATTATTAACCGCAAAGAATACAGGCTTGACATTCCACGTCACTAGCGTATCCACAACCCTTTTCATGTTAGTTTGTTGCGTAAATTTAAAGGTACCCAACCTATTGCACTTGTTTTTGATGACCCATCCTTATTCAAAGATGATGATGAATTATTACTTCCAAAATCAATTATTAATCATGATTTCAATACTACACGCACCGGTACATAATATCATAGATATAGTTTTAAATATAAGAATCACTTTGTCAAAGTTTGCCAATGGCTTCCTACAGCCACTTTCAATCCCATCTACCAACACTTGATTTCTGCATACCACAATCACAGTAACACATTTAGGCCTGACGAGGCAGCTTTAGGCAATGCATAGCATCAATTGTGATGGAATGGTGTGATTTTCCCAAAATGGAATGGAATACAATCAATGGACTTGATTGGTACTGAGAGACAGAAGTGAAAAATAGACCGGGTGGCCTCTACACCAAGACTATGCACGATGGCCTCATCATGGGGGATACACAATAGGGGCACCACCAAGAAAGACATGCGGCTAGGATGCATACATATACACAATCAAACATTTCATGGAGAATAATTTCAAGATCCACCACCAAGTGTGGGATGGGGTAGTCAGAAAACAAGATGAGAGGAATGGTGAGTGAGTGAGAACATGCTTGCTACTTGTGCATGTAGTAAGGAAGATAGTGAGGTAAGGAAACATGTAAGTATGCTCACTTCTCATACTAGAGGTGGCAAATCCACACACCTTAAGATGCAAGTAGCAAGATGATAGGAATATGAATGAGAGAGAGAGAGAGAGAGAGAGAGAGAGAGAGAGAGAGAGAGAGAGAGAGAGAGAGAGAGAGAGAGAGAGAGAGAGTATGGTCACGAATTCGCACACCTCACCATAAGCAAAATGTAAAGAAACAAGCATAAACTATACTCAATATGAAGTATATCCCAAACGACACAAGGTATGGTACCAAGATGGAGTGTGTTGATTGCTTGCAAAAGATGAATACAATAGGTAGCATAGGGCAAGAAGATGATAAGGGGACAAGATTGTAGGATGCATAATGGAGAGATGGGAGTTGATGGCGAGGAATATCATGAGTGTAGCCATCATTATTCTTCTTGAAATTGTGCCTTCAATCCTTCATTAGAAGTGTGTGAAGATATGGTGCTCATTTTGTGCATGGTGATGGCAATGGTTTTGTGATTATGTGATTACGGTTCATGCTACTAGCATGTAGCACAAGGGTGTGTATGTGTAGGTTTGTGGGTATAGGATAGTATGCATATGGGCTAGTGTGTGTGTGTGTAGTGTGTGTTTACAAAAGAGGAGGCCTCCTTTTATAGGCCAAGAGAGTGATTACAGTAGAGATTATGAGCAAAAGAACTTATTACAAAGTAACCTTAGTTAGAGGCATTCCCCCAATGAGAGAGGTCCGTGTGCCGTGCTTATTGACCAATTTCCTCCTAATCTTCTTCATCATGGCGAACTTTGTCTCCATGCCACCTTCCATAGCTTGAGTCCAAAATATTTCTTGTGATATTTGAGAGAATCTTGATAAATTTAGAGAAAATCCAGCAATAACACAGAGAAACCTACAAAAAATTATGTGTGTGGAGTTGGATAATCATGAATTCTTTCCATGTGGACAAATAGGCTCCACCATTTTGGCCATATCTCCTAAACTGTAGCACCAAAAAGTATTAAAAAAATAGGAGCAGAAAGATCAGCTCCACGTCTACAACTTTTTTGTTGAAAACGTTTTCCAATTTGGAATTAAAAAAATAGAGAAAAATCCCACAAAAAATATGTGTCTGTCTTTTCCCTTCCAAAAGTCTTCTAGGTGGTCCCCTCTTGACTACATGTGCAAGCCTAGTGTCCACAAGTCAATTATGCTTGAATTTGATAATATTTTGTTGAATTCAACTCCATAATGCATTTGATTCTCCTCCCTTTCACTATTGACTTTTACTCTTGACCTGTAGTGATTGTCGGCTAGAAGCAACATCCAATGAAATCAGCGCTCCTTCACCCTCCTCTAGTGAGGCAACCCATTGGTCCCACAAATTTACAAACTTGGATTCGTAAGTGGCATACTCGAGCAGATTTCCTTGCTTTAACTTTGTCAGCAATTGCCATAACTTTTCTGAGGTTGTGCCTTCACCAAACCTCTTCACGAATGCAACACATAGTAAGAGCCCATGCATCCATGGTATCTCGGGGGACAACATTGTACCAAGATTTGCCTCTACTCTCATTAGTAGAAGAAAGATTCGTAGCCTTGAGGCGTCGTCATCCTTGTTGGAAACCACACAAGCAATATCAAGTTATCGAAAAAATCAATGGTGATGTCTTCTTCCTTCTTGCCACTGAATGTGGGAAAAGAGACACTTGCCATGGTAGTAAATCAATGAGTAGACAATCACAAGATTTTTTTTTTTTGGAATGACATTGATTCATAATGGTTTATACATGGGTGGAAAACTTGAGCAAGAGCTAAGAAGAGCGCAAGGCTAGAATAGAATAAAGATGCTCACATCAAAAGAGTGGTAGTAATCAAGAATGGGCAAGATGATGAGATGAGGAGATCAAGGATTTTTCCAAGCATCTCTGCTCCAAATAGGAAAACGATCTTTTACAGTTGGTAGAATATCTTCCTATCAATGTGCACGTTTACATGTATGTGTTGCAAGAAACAAAAAGAAAAGACTTTTGGTCTATTGTTATTATCCATGTTGGGTGTAGGGAAATGCTTTTACCACTAGAATTGCATATCTTCAGTGTTGATAAGGTGACACCTTCACCATAGGCCTCTACCTCTTGTTGAGGTTCACATAATCCTCAATATTGGGTTCAAAACAGACTGGGCAAGAAGAGTCTACCTCAATTGCCTTTCCATTTTGCATGCGGTGGTGATGCTTGGGTGGTCGTACTTAACTTGAACTCTCTAGGCCTAGAGAGAGAGTATGCTCGCTTGCTTCCACCAAATGCTTTAGGCTTTGTGTCTTGGACTTTGTGGTTGATGTAGTTGACAACTCTTCTCTGACCATTGGAGAGAAAACACTTGGTGCTACACAAAATATGACTGATGTGAGAGTGTTGATGTGGTTCTCAAAAGAAAAATTCAGCGTTCTTTCTTCACCTCCACTATCGGTACTCATTGAGAGAATGCTTTGGTTGACAGCAGTGATGAAATTTCGTAGCCTTCCCTTTTGATGCTCTTGATTTGCGATTAGCACGAGCAATGCAAGATGGGGAGCTTACCTCTTGGATATTGACGACGCTACAACCTGGTAGTAGCACTTCGTCGATGAAGGCCTTGAGTGCTTCTATAGTATCCTCTTCTTCAGTCCTCCAATTTGAAAACTTTTGTAGCTACTTGTCCATGATTAATGGTATGCATCACTACTCTTTGTTTACTAAAGGTCTTTGGAAAGCCCTCCTCAATGGAGGCACCAAATGAGAGACGGAAGTGCAAAATACACTGGGTGGCCTCTACACCAAGACTCTGCATGATGGCCTCATCATGGGGGATACACAATAGGGGCACCACCTAGCAAGATATTTGGCTAGGATGCATACATATACACAATCAAACATGCCATGGAAAAAAATTTCAAGATCCACGCCCAAGTGTGGGGATGGGGTGGTCAAAAAACAAGATGAGAGGAATGGGCTTGCTACTAGTGCATGTACTAAGAAAGATATTGAGGTAAGGGAAACATGCGATTCTCACTTCTCATACCATAGACGGCGAATTCGTACACCTTAAGATGCAAGTAGCAAGGTAGTAGGAATATGAGCGGGAGAGAGAGAAAAAGTCTCTGACTTCCTAGAAAAAGGCCTTATTAGACCTAGCTCTTCTCCTTTTGGTGCTCCCGACCTACTTGTCCAAAAAAAGATAAAACATTTAGGATGGCGGCATAGACTATAAAGCTCTCAATAAGGTCACTGCGAAGAATCGCTACTCTATTCCCCATGTAGATGACCTCCTTCATAAGTTAAAAGGTGCCTCTGTGTTTAGCAAGATAGAACTCGAGTCCGGGTATCATCAAATTCGTATGCACCCAAATGATATTTTTAAAACCGCATTTTGCACACAACTCGGGCACTATGAATTTATTGTACTTCCCTTTGGTCTCATAAATGCACCAACAACATTCTCTCGCATGATGAACAAAATATTTTTGGAACACCACCATTTTTTTATTGTTTTTTTCGATGATATTTTGATTTTCAGTAAATCACAAACTAAACATGAACAACATTTGCAAACTGTCTTTACGCTTTTACCTGACCATGATCTCTATGCTAGCCCTAATAAGAGTCTCTTCTTTTAGATAACAATAGAGTACTTAGGTGACATCGTCTATAGTGACGGTATTCACCCCGACCCCAAGAAGATAGAGACCATCCAAAATTGGCCAATCCCCAAGAATGTACATGAAGTTTGATCATTTATAGGTCTCTCTAGTTTTTACCATAAATTTGTAAATAATTACTCGTACATTGCACTCCATCTCATTTTTCTCACACGTAAGCTTACCCCTTTCTCTTGGGGCGAAAGTCAACAAAAATCATTCGACACACTCAAGTATTGTCTCACACATGCACCTGTTTTGCAATTGCCTGATTTTACACAATCTTTCTTTTTTTGTAATCACTGATGCTACTCGATCTCGAATGGGTGCTGTGTTAATGCAAAATGACCACCCCATTGCATATGAAAGTAGGAAGCTTAAACCTAGTGAATCCAACTACAATGTCTATGATAAGGAACTCCTCATAGTAGTTCATGCATTAGATATCTGGAAACATTATCTTGTGGTCTCGGATGTTCTCATTAACACTAACCAACGGGCTATAAAGAAAATTCTTTTGGAAAATCCAATGTCATAGGTAACGCCCTCACTCGTAGGCCAGTAGATGATGCGCCACCCTCTCACCTTCACTCCTACACGTTTTCTCACATTCAAACTGTGTATCTTAATCATCATTCTGTTGCTAAAATTCAATCTTTTGATGCTATGATTCTTGCTTATGAAACAGATATGGATTTTTCACACGTCTGCTCTGATTTGGTTGCCAATAATTACTTGCATCTTGGTGACTATTCTTATGCAAATGGTTTTGTCTTTTATCGTCAAAAGCTTTGTGTCACTGCACACTTTAGAGAAATTGCTATTCACGAAATGCATGCACCAAAGTATATGGGTTATCGTGGTATTCAAAGCCCTCTATCTACTTGCATTGATTATCTCATTTGGCTTGACATGAAGCACGAGGTTGCACAATTTGTCTCACACTGCATTGTTTGTCAACGTTTCAAGAGACACCATGGTAAAACTCATGGACTTCTTATGCCTCTACCTATTCCAAAGGGCCCTTGGGAAGGGATTTCCATGGATTTTATCACATGTTTTCCACCCACCCCTTCGCAGAATGATATGATATTGACTGTCGTAGATAGGTTTAGCAAGCTAGCATATTTTATTCCCTGTAAAAATACTCTAATTGCACCTTAAGCTGCAAAAATGTTTTTGAATCTCATTTTTCCTCACCATGGTTTTCCTAAAGTATTAATTTATGATCTTGATGGTCAATTTTGCAATCATTTTTGGTCTGCACTATGCACTAATCTAGGCTCCAAAATGGACTTCACATCTACTTTCCACCTTGACAGTAATGGCCAAACCAAAGCTACCAATTATAGTACTTTCATTGACCTCCTTAGGGCCTACAGAATGGACAATGCAAAAAATTGGGACCAACACCTTTCTCTCCTCCAATTTGCTTACAACAACACTCCCCACTCTCTCACTAACAAAGCCTGTCTATTGTAAGAAGATGCCTGTCCCTATGACCAATATCACTAGTGATGTTCCTATGGCCAACACCCTTGTACAAGATCATGTTCCTATGGGAAACATCCTTGTACAAGATCAGGTTTGCATTTTGCAAGAAGTCACCATAGCTATCCAAAAAGCCCAAGCACGCTACACCACACAAGCAAACAAAAAGCGTAAGTTCATTGAGTTTACTTTAAATTATTATGTTTGGTTGCGTATTGAAAAGCGTCGTTTGAAGAACATTCAAAAGCATCCCAAGGTCAAATAAATCCCTAGATTTTATGGTCCCTCAAGATCACCAAAATCATTAACCCCAGTGCATACAATCTTGATATTCCACATCATTAGTGCATCCACAAATATTTCCATGTTAGTTTGTTGCACAAATTTAAAGGTACCCCACCTATTGCACCTATTTTTTATGACCCACTCTTGATCAAAGATGATGAAGAATTATTACTTCCAAAGTTAATTATTAATCATGATTTCACTACTACATGCACCAATTACACAATATCATAGATATATTTTTAAATATAAGAATCACTTTGTGGAAGAATGTCAATGGATTCCTATAGCCACTTTCAGTCCCATGTATCAGCACTTGATTTCTGCATACCACAATCATAGTAACACATTTAGGCATGATGGGGCACCTGTAGGCAATCCATAGCATCAACTTTGGTGGAATGGTTTGATTGTGCCAAAATGGAATGGAATACAATGAGTGGACTTGATTGGTACTGAGAGACGGGAGTGCATAATAGATCGGGTGGACTCTATACCAAGACTATGCACAATGGCCTCATCATGGGGGATACACAATAGGGGCACCACCTAGCAAGATATGCGGCTAGGACGCATACATATACACAATCAAAAATGCCATGGAAATCAATTTCAAGACCCACGCCCAAGTGTGGGGGATGGCATGGTCGGAAAACAAGATAAGAGGAATGGTAAGTGAGTGAGAATAGGCTTGCTACTTGTGCATGTAGTAAGGAAGATAGGGAGGTAAGGGAAACATGAAAGTATGCTCACTTCTCGTACCAAAGCAAATCGGCACACCTTAAGATGCAAGTAGCAAGATGATAGGAATATGAGAGAGAGAGAGAGAGAGAGAGAGAGAGAGAGAGAGAGAGAGAGAGAGAGAGAGAGAGAGAGAGAGAGAGAGAGAGAGAGAGAGAGAGAGAGAGAGAGTATGGTCGCGAATCCGCACACCTCAACATAAGCAAAATGTAAAGAAACAAGCATAAACTATACTCACAATGAAGTATATCCCAAACGACACAAGGTATGGCACCAAGATGGAGTGTGTTGATTGCTTGCAAAAGATGAATACAATAGGTAGCATAGGGCAAGAAGATGAGAAGGGGACAAGATCGCAGGATGCATAATAGAGTGATTGGAGTTGATGGCGAGGAATATCATGAGTGTAGCCATCATTCTTCTTCTTGAAATTGTGCCTTCAATCCTTCATTACAAGTGTGTGAAGATATGGTGCTCATTTTGTGCATGGTGAGGATGATGGTTTTGTGATTATGTGATGAGGGTTCATGCTACTAGCATGTAGCACAAGGGGGTGTATGTGTAGGTTTGTGGGTATGGGATAGTGTGCATATGGGCTAGTGTGTGTGTGTAGTTTGTGTTTACAAAAGAGGAGGCCTCATTTTATAGGCCAAGAGAGTGATTAGGGAAGCGATATGAGCAAAATAACTTATTACAAAGTAACCTTAGTTAGAGGCATTCCCCCAATGAGAGATCTCCGTGTGCCCTGCTTATTGACCAATTTCCTCCTAATTGTCTTCATGATGGTGAACTTTGTCTCCATGCCACCTTCCATAGCTTGAGTCCAAAATCTTTCTTATAATATTTGAGAGAATCTTGATAAATTTAGAGAAAATCCAACAATAACACAGAGAAATCTATAAAAAATTATGTGTGTGGAGTTGGATAATCATGAGTTCTTCCCATGTGGACAAATAGGCTCCACCATTTTGGCTATATCTCCTAAACTGTAGCGCCAAAAAGTTTTTAAAAAATAGGAGCAGAAAGATCTACTCCACGTCTATAACTTTACTATTGAAAACGTTTTTCAATTTGGAATGAAAAAAATAGAGAAAAATCCCACGAAAAACACGTGTCTGTCTTTTCCCTTCCAAAAGTCTTCCAGGTGGTCCCCTTTTGACTCCATGTGCAAGCCTTATGTCCACAAGTGAGTTATTCTTAAATTTGATAATATTTTGTTAAATTTAACTCCATAATGCATTTGATTCTCCTCCCTTTCACTATTGACTTTTACTCTTCACCTGTAGCGACCGTCAGGTAGTGACTGTCAGGTAGAATTAGCATCTAGTGAAATTATTATTTTTTATGGGGTTTGTTCCTAGCTCTCCTTATTTTTAAGATCCAAATGTGTCAAAACCATAGCTATGTACAATATATAAACATAGATTTAATGCATAAGGTCCCTCCTCCTCCGCGAAGCCTTGAAGCCTTGCCATCAAGTGCATACCAAGAGAGAAGTGGTCTAAAATTTGAAAAACGATCCTCAGTACATTGGTTGATTTTTATGGAATTGATTCAAACACATGTTAGAGCTCCTACGCCTTTGATAGGCATGTCTCTCTATTATGCAAGTGATATGGAAATTATTATTGTTCTCTACATGTGTGTTAGAGTTCCTATGCCTAGTGTGAGACAGGACTCTCCGTGATATTTACATGTGGAACTGGCCCACCACAGATTAATTTGCTATTGTTATGAACAACTTAGGTCAGTTGCTTTTGTTACCCCGGAATATGTTATGGAATGGATTTTGAGGAGTTGGACACTAACACCTATGGTCATGTGTGCATGATGTAGCAGGTCAAGGTAGTTGAGTCGTGGGCAGGGGGCTGAAAGCAGATAGCAAGACATGGAATAATCCAATAAGAATTAGGATTTTTAGTTAGTTCAATAAAGTCTTTATCCCCAAAGTGGAATGTAGATAGCGTCGTTTATGAGTTGTCCCTTTTTGAAATTAATATAAATGCATTCGTAGGATTGAATGTAGTAATCGAACTAATCTTCAAGTGGTCTTGAGGAGATGCCCCTTATCTTTGCAGGATCCGGCACCCAATACTCTTCAAAGTCCCCTTTTAGAGCCCACTCGACCTTGGATTGTTCTATAAGGCATTCAATTTGATGGCTTTCTTTCTTGTAGTCTCTTTCAGTATCTCTTCTTTGATCATGTCTACTTTCCCATTTTTGTTTGGTGGTTCCTCTTCTGTATCCTCTTGTACGGTTGTGAGCTTTCACTTGAGCCGCGTAGAGACAGGTGGGGCTATTGTTGCTGGAGCCTCTTCCTCATCATCCTCTTTCAATCTCGACCACTCGTTTTGTGTGGGTTGTTATGTCCATAGTCCTCTCAATTGATTCATAGATAGTCGTTGTGAGAACTGTTGCCCCCCCAATGTACTTTATCTTATCTCTTCCGATTCTAACCACTTGTTCATGCAGACACAGGACACAATTTACATCTTGGGGCACACTGCTTCTTAGTGCCCATGTGATCGTCGTGGCTATTGCATGGGGTGGTATGGTGTATTTTTGCGATCCTTTTTTGCAAACATTAAAATATTGGTTGTACAACTTGTAGATTTTTGCAACTATCTGGTCTTCTAGGTCTTCGAAGGTGGGATCTGTCTTCTTGTGAGCGTAGACCTTCACACTATCTCTTCAATCTCTGACAGAGATGCCTTTATTGTGGAGTTCCAGAGAATCTGCAATGATTTGAGGGGTAGTTACCACCTCAATATTTTGGCCGTTCAAAGCAATAATCACCGCTTTTCCATTTTTGTGAATAGAGCTTGCTAGCTCATAGACCCGCTGTGTATCCACGCCTGCTTGTTTTTCTGCAAAGAATTTTTGCAGATTGGCCCTCTCTAGGTGGTTGAGGATGCCTTCCTTGCTGGAATACTCACTCAGCTCTCTGGGGATCATGGGCACATCTACTGTATTTCCTTGTGTTCTCTCTGAATGTACCTTGATGAAGTCTAATTCCCACAGCTTCCAGTGGCTTCATCTATCCAAGCTTTGGTTGGTTTTAGTGTTTCTTCAAGGATAGTGTAAGACTGTGCGGCCACAATGATGTCTTTCAAGGACATCCTCTTCTTTTAAGCTGGTGATTTTCTGGCTTCCATTGATCCTACGGGCACTCCAAGTGCACAAGTTAGTGTTGTTTACAAAATTTGGCATTCTCTCAATGTCTAGCTATCCAAATGACTTCAAATTTGAAACACAAGCTAATTGGGGTCTACGGGTGCTATGCATGTGGTTAACAATGTATTTTGGGTGCAGATTGATACTGTGAGACATCATACGTGTATGATGTCTAGATTCTCAGAACGGAGTGATTTCTCATATGTGCATAGCTCATATCATGTACATCATGGATATATGTTTGGATTTTAATTTGGATGTCATTTGGGCAAGTTGTGACCATTAAAATTCCTTTCAGGCCCTGAAGTTGGATTCTGGCTTAGTTTTGAGCAAATGAGGTTCAAATGCGGTGAAACTTGGTAGATGCTCTCATAATCATGTGGTACATGCTTAGAAGGGATCAAATTAGCTTCCAGGTTCATTTTCAAGCTAGTGAGACATCGTACATGTCTGGCTTAGTTTTGAGAAAATGAGGTTCAAATGAGGTCAAACTTGGTAGATTCTCTCATAATCATGTGGTACATGGTTAGAAGGGGTCAAGTTAGCTTCCAGGTTCATTTTTAGGCTAGTGAGACATTATACACGTATGATGTCTACTTTGTTCATTTAATAGTTCAAACTTGTACTATAGCTAGGCCTTAGCATGGATTTGACTCTTGTGAGGTCAGACTTTGATTTGGGTTTCTATTCATGTGTTTGAAGCCAAAAATAAGGTATAGAGCTTAGGATTCCAAAAACTGGGTTTAAATGGGTATAAAGAATCAAAAATTGATGAGACTTGGGCTATGGGATAAGATTAATGGGATAATGGAATTGGAAGTGAGAAATCCCCCCAGATTGGTCATTTTGGCATTTGGAGACATCATACGTATATGATGTCTATGTCGAGATTTTTGGCCCATACTTCATCTGTAGTATCCTCAGGAGATGGGAAATCCTTTGATTATCTCGGATTTTGAGTTGGAGATTAGTCATGTGTTTGGGGCCATAGAACGTGCCTTTTTTCAAGATTGTCTAATTTTAGGCTCAAGTGGTCACAACCTTGCTCAAACTTGTCCAAATTGAATGCATGGCCTTTATACTAAGTGGGGAACATGCTCCTAATCAAAGTTGTGGAGTTTGGCATCTGTATGAAAGAAGAGACATCGTACATGTATGATGTTTGCTGATGCAAAACAACATGAAACTCCTTGGGTAAGTTGTGTATAGCATGTGTAGGGTGTCCATGGTCTCATATTTGAAATTGAGCTTGTGAATGGGTTTCAAAGGGAATAAAGGGTTTTGTGCATCCAAATTTCTGCTTTTTGGGTAAGTGGTGGTCAAAAGATATCCAAATTTGATGGGGAGCTCATAATGATGTGTATAAAGTGTAAGAGTGTCCAAAATCATAGCAGCATGTCAATTCAAAGGGTCTAGACATCATATGCGTATGATGTTTAGGTTGGCATTTTTGGCTCAAACTTGGTGCAGAGGTAGCTCCTGATGTGTGTATTTCTCTGACCTGTGCAATTATGAATTTGAACTAGTGCTCATGTGCTCAAGTCCATAGAATAGGTTTAGGAAACTTTGATTGGAAAATGATGAGGGTGGTGATCAAAACATGCCCAAAGGTGCCCAAATTTGGTGTAGAGGATATATGTACCATGCTTTACAAACTTGGATGCCTAGAATGTTGACAGAACTCCTCTTTGACGGGTCTAGACATCATACGCTGTTGGGCAAAAGAAAAGTGGGACACCTCTATGTCTATATAGCGCAAGAACGTTAAAACTTTAATCTTAGCATCAAAATGTATACCAAAACAACTCTTAGTAAACCCCAAAAAAAGGCCTATGCTCTCTTGGAATTTACAAGCACACGCCAACCCAAAGGACCATAGCACATAAGAGCAAAACCTTGTCAAAGCATGAATTTATAGCACATGATGCCAATCAATGCATATGAAGACAAGGGCCTCCCCTTTCACAATTGAACATCACAAACCCACAACTTCAACATCACTTCCATAATTCATAGATGCATGCCCTCCCAATCTGTCTGCACACAATTTGCCACGAGGCTGCCATAGCCATAACCCTGTAGAGAACTCGTCGTAACCTGAAGAGCATAACTCCAATTGAGGCACTTTAAATCTTGGAAGAACGCTTGAAAAATGACTAGCGAGAAAACTGAAGATAAACAAAATTGAATCCAAACACTGCTACATGCAAAATTGACGTGAACAGAGTGATGTCCCGACACGACTATACATAGAGAAGGCAAGGCGAGGGCAAACACTACAAAATTGACGTGAACATAGCGATGTCCCGACACGACTATACATAGAGAAGGCAAGGCGAGGGCAAACACTGCATCAAAAACCATCAAGGAGGCACAATGAGATAAAACCTGAAAATTCCTGCACTTTGACTGTACTTTTTTATGTTTTTACATGAGTTTAATTTATATGCAAGTCTCACTTCAAAAAACTCACTAACTTGCACTTACAGTAACCCTACAACTAGCGCTACAGTGCTACTTGCCCTGTATGTACATGTGCTTTCTAAATCAATTATAAAAACCCAAAAGAACATGTCCAAACACTATAATGAAAGTCTATCTCCAGCCCATATATACAATTTTGACAACAAATGGGATCTCAAAATGCGCGCAACATAGTTTGTCAAACCCCTAGTTTGCTAAAGCATTCATGCTCATCAGTAGGCTATGCACAATCTTGTGTACAAAGATACATCATGTACGAATACATCAACACCATATACCCTTACCAGGATCAAATGGAAAATTATTATCCCTTGTATCCATTGTGCACACATAATGGCATCCTTCAAAGTCACAAGGACAATCATCAATCACTAATGAGCTCCAACCATCAAGGTTCATGTCGTACAAATCAAAAGAGCATGGATCAACATTCTCACCATCATAAGATGTATCACTCACATCAAGCCAAGACAAAAATCCACTGTATCCATGTCATCCTGCATGTCCCAACTTTCCAAGCTACAATCCTCTTCAACATCCACACATGCATGTGAGGTTTTCATAAGCTTATTCACCCTTGACAATGCATGACACACCATGACTTGCATCTCCTCATCCATCTCAAGTTGCGGATCATCAAAGCCCCAATCAAGGCTACCATATCACAATCCACATCACTTAAATCAACCTCTTTCTCACAATAAAAATCATAACTAGCAAGAAACTCAGTGCCACCAATAGCATCATCAATGTCACAAGCATCAATCTCAGCATCCCAATTGGGTCCACATGCCCACAACTCATCTGGATACCACATCAACTCATAAGATGGAGGAGAAAAAACATCATAGAATGTCAACATGCATGTCATTTGCACCACAAGAAGGAGAACCGATAAGCATGTGATCCAAATACATAGAAGTATGAAAGACCTCATCTTCAAACGCATTTGTATAGGAAACCAACTCATCCATGTCATTGCTCTCTTTTTCATATATGCACTCCAAGGTCTTTTCTTTCACAATATTTCTTGCACATCATCAAGAGACAAAAGCTCATTTTCTACGTCTGACTCAACATCATCATTACTCCTACAATCATCACTAGTGACAGAGGATCTCTTGTGTAAAATGTATGAAGAAATAGAAGACCGATTCACATCTTCTAACCATCTTCCTTGCTTCAAGAAATCAACAATGCTCTTCACACCCAACAAGTCAGTGCAAGCAACCTCAATGCCCATACATCCTGAAAGACTACCAATAAACAAGAATTTCTCTTCCTTTGCATTCAAAACCATATCCTCAAGAACCTCTAGCTCCTTTGTATTGCAGACCTACATGCATACTCGGTCAATGCATGGGAAAAATTAATGTTGTGCAAGAGGAGGCTATAAGAAATGTGATTATTGGCATTCGATGTGGAGGTTTCTTGTTAAGTCAGTTCAAAGAAGATAAGGGTGAAATAACAATCTCTGTAAGTGTACCTCTCGCTGTTTGATTGACAATGGTTGCTTTGGCACTTCGGTTATGTGTTTCTAGTGTTATTGATAGTCCTATTTGAATTCGTAATCCGCATGTGGCTTTTGTGTTGGTCTTTGTTTAAGTACCCAAATTTTTGTTTGGGTCTTTGGAGCTTGTTGTAGTAGCTTGGTTACCCAAATTTGTTGGACCATTGGTTGTGGATCATATGACTTTGGTTTTTGTGTGTTTTGGGAGGTTGATCTCGTAGGAAGCTCCCTAATGTGTCGCTTTGGAATCTAGATTTTCTCTTGATTACCTTGTGCAACAGCACGCATACCTGATTATGCCTTTGATTTAATTGTAGTAGTTTGTCATTTGTTTTCGTTGAGATAGCTTTGTTTTTACCCAAATTGCTTTGGTGTTTTTAGTGACCTCCGTCGTGTTTGTTGTTTGGTGGTTTTGTTGAATAAATTCTTTGGAATATCTTCTTTGCTCGGATCTGCAGTAGTAATTTCCTTTGTGTTGCTCTTTGGAAGCCATTTGTTATCTATTGTACATAAGGGTTGGTTGCCCTTAGTTTGTAGGTTCGTCTCATCAACGGTTTGTCGTTTTTTATGTTGCAAAGGGGACTACTTGTTTTTTGGTTGCATGTTGAATATTGATTGTATCATAGTTCCAATCACTTTGTACATTTTACTTTCACTACCAAGGCTAGCCTAGTAACTACGGATGTTGTGCTGGCTTATCTTCTACCACATAAAACTTATGTGGGTAGATATATTGATTAACATGTACATGTATCACCACCCATCCAAGTGATTTGATTGAGTTCTCCAAGTAGCTTTGAATGCCCTCATGTGTCGATAGAAGCTGTCCCTCAAGTGTCAGCTGCTGGTATAGGCTGTAGGAAATGAGGTTTTCTTGAGCTCTGAAATCAAGGATTTCCTTGGCCTCTACTCAATTACCTCCAAGCTTGACTTTAAGGGTTGGGTCCACTGTATACTCGTCTTCAAAGTCGATCACTTTCATCACATTGATCTATATTGGTGGTACGTTTTGTTGATGTTATCATAGAAGCTTCCATTTTTCCATGCACACCCTGGCTTCTTCTTAAGCTTCTTTTAGAACCTATTGCTTTGATTGAGAGTGTTTCCTTTCCATATGGGTTTGTTGACGCATGTCTTGGCTTAGTGGGAGATGATATTTCTTAATCCGGAAAGCACTAATCCAATTCATAATTTCCTCACCCTCCAATGTAGCAAGCTTGATAGATTCGCTTGGTGATATATTCGTGATCACCAAGGGTCTCATCCCTCACTTTTTAAGTTTTTTTGCATGTTGTTTCAATGTGTAAACCAGGACATAGTCTCTTGTTTTAAGTGTACATGCTTGTCTAAAAGATTCTTTTGTCACCATTTTTTAGTGTAGATAGAGGCTATGGCCTTCAGGCAAAGCTCGTCGAGTTGTTCAAGGTCGTCGACTCTGGCAGACAATTCATGGCCTATCCATCCAAGTTATTTAGCTACTCGTAGAGTGGGGATCGGGAACTTTAGTGGCAAGATAGCATTAAGGCAAAACACCATGGTGTATGGTGTTGTCCCAATTGAGGTTTTGTATACTACCGGATGAGACCTCAGTGTAGAGTGTAACTATTGGTCCCAATATGCTCTTGAGTCAGATACTATTTTGATCAAAACCGTGCAAGAACCTCAATGGTAGCTTCATCCTATCCATTAGCTTGTGGGTAGTAAGGAGCATACTTCCTATGAACTACCATGAATTTGTCCAAAATATTTTCAATAACTTCATTAAGAAAATGTGTGCCACAATCACTGACAATTCTATGGGTAAGCCATATCTAACAAAAATATTTTTGTAGAAAAACTATGCAGTGGTCCTTACATCATCTTTCTATGTGGACTTAGCTTCATCCCACTTTGTGAGATAATCCATAGCCACAATGATATATTGGGCATGAGTTCTGTAAGCAGGGGGTGAAGCTGTTCCCACAAAATCTATACCCCACTTAGCAAAAGCTCTTGCTTCCATCATTGGCTTGAAAGGAATCTCATTTTTCATTGGTACTTTTGTACGCTAACACTCATCGCATCTCTTAACATATTCGTCAGTGTCCATGTATAATGTAGGCCACCATATTCCAACGGTGCAGATTATATTTGTCGTCTTATCCCCTCAGAAATGGCCTCCACTGAGTCCTTCGTGTGCCTGCTCTAGGATGGGTAAATACATGCTTTTGGTGTCACACATTCTCAGTTGATTGTCCTTTCCTCTCTTATGTAGTTGATGTTCAATTAGTACAAAATCTTGAACCTCTATTTCTATCGCACATTGTTGTGCCCTAGACGTATGTTTTGGAATGTTCTTATGGTCAGATAGTCAACAATGTACTGGCTCCATTTTGGTCCAGTTGTCACTTGAAACAATGTAGCATGTTCTACCGGTGGGTTAGACCTGTAGGTGGTACAGTTAGTAATGTACTCCTGAACATCAGTGCACATATTTGGCAAATAAACTCCTAATAGTTGCAAGCGCTGGTATGTTTTCTGTTTCGAACAATGAAATGCAAGTCCTAAATATGTGCTTCCAAAAGATAAGAGTCGTATTCCTCTAGATTTATGCATAACCTCAAAATGTTGTTTGAGACCAACTTATACAAACGTTTTCCAAGTAATTGAAAATACCATAATTGTCGAATCGTTCGTCTTTTACTTTCTTGTCTCGTTCTATCAAACACTCCTCCATAGGATAGTAAACTATTTATCACATGCTAGCACGTGTTAGGATGTCATCCTCTACCCCTTTTGGAGCTTCTCTGCTTGGTAGTTTGGAAAGGTGATCTGCTCCTAGATGCATCTTTCCTTTTTTGACCACAATAGTAAAATCAAACTCTAGCAATATGATAAACCATCGTACAATTCTTCCAGTATTTCATGGCTTTTTTACAAGATATAAGAGGGCCTCATGATCGGTGAAAAACACAAATTTGTTTGCAAGGAGATAATGCCAAAATTTCTTAACAGCATATATCATCCCCAACCCCTCTCTCTCCGTGGTTCTGTAATTCTTTTCAGCACTATTAAGCTACATGTTGGCCTAGCAGACTGGGAAATCTATATTTCCTTCTCTTGGTTGTGCCAAGATGTGTCCAATAGCCAATGTCGAAGCATCAATTTGAACATGAAAGATCTTTTGCAAATCCGGTGCTCTCAGGACTGGAGCGGATATGAGTGATTTCATCAACTTTTCAAAGGATTGTTCATACTCCTCCATCCACACAAAGGATACTATAAGTCTATACGTGGGTTGGGCAATGATAGTGTTGGGGTATAGGCGCCTGTGCTTTGCCCGGCCGCCCAGAGTCTGGGCGCCCACTGACTTGTATACCTTATACATAGCATAAGTGTATAGGGGGCTGCTTACTCTTTGAGTCTCCCCACCCACATCGTGTGTGTCTCCTTCTCTCTCTCTCACTCTCCGTCTGTGGTGCTCCCCGATCCCCTTAAATTGGTATCAGAGCTATGGTGACCGCGGAGAGCACGACGGCTTTGAGAGCTTCGAGGCGATAGCTCGCTCGCTCTCGACGGTGGAGTTCGATCGCGGAGTTTCACGGAGAGCGATTTTAGCTTGAGGAGCATTGTCTTTGGAGCTTAGGAGCTTGGTGTGGTCAAGCTTGGTCGAGGAGGTGGTTGCGGCTTCCTTGGTGAGAGGAGCTTTTGAGCTCAGTGGAGCTCGTTAGAGAAGTGCTCGGCGGAGGAGAGCTTGACATTCGAGTGCTTGGATGCTGTTGTGGCAGAGCTCTTGTGTTGGAGCTTGCATTGAGAGGACATTGCATCACGCAGAGTGGAGCAAGAGCAGGTTCAAGACTGTGTGCAGCTCGTTTTTGCCATTTTCGGGCTCTAAAACGCAGTTTTTTGCGTAGCTCCGTCATACAGAGTCAGATCTACATGATCCAGGAGTCTAGGTCAGGGTTTTGGCACGCTCCGGACACGATGGTGATGTCTATTTGCTGAAATTATGCTTTGAATTACAGCAGGTACAGCAACAAGTTTATTTGTGCACTTTCGGGTCCCAAAAACACTGTTTTTGGCATAGCTTTCACACCCGGATTCGGATACATATGATCCAGGAGTCTACCTTGGGGTTTTGGCATGCTCCGGACGCGCTCGTCATATCAGAATTTTAAAATTCTGAATGCTGAATTTTTTGTAGCAGCAGCAGTTGTTTATTGTGTGTCGAGGATTCCACACATGGTTTGCTCTCAGATGTGAGAGTGATATTTGCTGCAAGTTTCCTCACAGGTGGGAGGATACGATGTATGCCTTACGTGGTTCGATACCGCACATTGTGGGCTTGGTGATTAGCTCACGGGTTTGACAGGCGTACAGTTATCTTGGCACACTCACAGGAGTGAGTATTGTGATGTATGCTTGTGTGGCTACGAGCTAGGTAGCCGGATTCGAGCACTAATGGCTTGAGGTTTTTTCAGCAGGTTTCAGCTACAGGTTTACAAGTTTACAGGCAGGTTTGAGGGCTTATTTGGGCGCTGAATTTTCAGCCATTGTTTCCTCTTTGCAGGTGTCCATGTATGACTCAATTGTAGGCTGATCTGGGACACGTTTGTGACTTGTTTATGCAGTTGTTTAAGAGCTGAATTTTGGGGCTGTTTTGGGGCTGATTTGTAGCCATATCTTACAGCCATATTTGCAGACTTTTGTTGATGCGATTCGAGCCAGTTTAGGGCTGATTTGGTTGACATTTGCTACTCATTGTTGGTTGCTCTTTTGCGAGCATTATGGCTGATTTTTCATTTGACTTCCAGCGTTATGGTCTGACACAGTTTGATGGTGCAGATTTTGTTGCTTGGAAGGAACATATGCTTGATGCATTGACACAGCGAGGGTTGCATCGACCATTGAGTGGTGATGCAGGTAGACCTTCAAACATGTCTGACGATCAGTGGCAGGAGCTAGAGGAGATGGCACTATCTACACTCTCTTTGCACCTTGTGGAATCTGTATATGCTCTTGTTATGTATGAGACTACTTCGAGAGCACTTTGGCGCAGATTACATGATATGTATGATAGATCTGAGTCATCAAGGACTCATGTGAGACATGTACATTCACGAGTACGCCGACAGGTGACATGTTGGTATTGTGGTCATTCTGGACACGTTAGACGGCGCTGTTTTCGTCGTATGCGGCATCGTAGGAGACATGGCAGTCTCAGAGATGTATGTAGTGATGCCATGGACTCAGTTGCTTTGACAGTTGATGCAGATGTAGTGTCGGAGTATACTAGTGACGGGGATGTCACTTTTACCTCGAGCTATGCACGAGATGCTATACATGTGGATAGTGCACTCCCTTCGCAGTGGTTGCTAGACGCAGATGCTATGTTTCATGTCACGTCGCATCGTGCATAGTTTTGTAGCTATTCTAGCGGAATGTTTGGCAGTGTACGTTTGACGGATGGATCGGTGCATGCGATAGCAGGTGCAGGAGATGTGAGACTGTCATTACCGAGTGGTGCATCTTACTTGTTACGACATGTGCGCTATGTACCAGATTTGACAGTGAGTTTGATCTCGATTGGTCAGCTAAGAGATTGTGGATGTCAGATTTCGCTACGAGAGCGAGATTTTGTGATGCATTTGGGTTCGCTAGTGATTGCGAGAGGTGCCAGGAGTGGTACACGTTACCCATTGCATGTGGATCACACGAGAGACGGTGTTGTCTCTGTGATCACGCAGCCAGGTAGAGAGCGAGAGAGCAGGCGAGTCTCTTTTGCTTGTGGGTTGCAGGATGCTTTGCATGGAGTGCAGAGTAGTGAGCTCGTTGTGCACACAGTTGGGGCACGACTTGAGCAGTCACACAGAGAGGTGACAGAGTCAGACACGCATGCTTTGCTAGTGACTGAGCAAAGCAGAGAGTCAGTTGTGCGAGATACTTCTATGCAGGATAGACAGGTAGAGCGGTCTTGCTCTAGTGAGTCACGACAGGAGGACGTTGTGCAAGAGTCTATGCATACGGAGTTAGAGCATGAGAGCTCTAGTGAGTCACAGCAGATTGAGTGGTCATGTTTGCAGTGGATGATTGCAGAGGAGGCTGAGATGTCAGCGATTATGCAGTCATTCCTTTCTATGCTCGACAGTGAGCATGGGGATATAGTTGTGCAGGATATGTCTTCCAGCAGACACCTAGAGCAGCTGGTTTGCTCTGAGGTTGCACGACAGGTTGATGCGTCTTTTGCGGACAGTCAGGAGATGCATGTGGTTGATACGCCTTGTCAGTCAGAGATGCCTATTGCCAGGGACATATATGTTGATGCATGCTCCGTAGAGCTAGCAGGACCCGCTAGCATTGCATCGGCATTCGGTGGTCTCATGTATGAGATGCTGATCTTGAGACCGGATATCGCAGCTGCAGTGGGAGCATATGTAGTTGGGATTGTCAGTCGTTTATTGACTGATGATGGCATAGTGCACGAGGGAGATATGCAGGTATTGCGTACATACTTGCAGTACGTGTGTGGTACGTCTGGTGGTGTATGGACTTACACGGGAGCAGGACAGCCGGATGCACACGATCACAGCCAGCCAGTGGGCATCGGTTGAGAGCGGTTTTCTCTCACCTTTTTTTTTTAGTCTTTAGACTAGGTTCTCTTGCTTAAAGGCACAGTCGCCTTTAAGTGGGAGGTTGTTGGGGTATAGGCGCCTGTGCTTTGCCCGGCCGCCCAGAGTCTGGGCGCCCACTGACTTGTATACCTTATACATAGCATAAGTGTATAGGGGGCTGCTTACTCTTTGAGTCTCCCCACCCACATCGTGTGTGTCTCCTTCTCTCTCTCTCACTCTCCGTCTGTGGTGCTCCCCGATCCCCTTCAGATAGCATACACTTTTATATACCTCCTATAGTACCCATAGTGTCTTATTAAACATTGTATCTACTTTGCGTTGTTTGGCATAGGCAACTCTACAATTACCTTTATCTTGTCCAAGTTGGTAGATATGCCATTCACCAAGAAAATATGTCCCAAGATTCTGCCTTCTCTAACCATAAATATGCACTTTTTTGGGTTAAGATAGATCTTGTAAGTAGTACACTTCTCAAATATTTTTTTGAGGTGCTCTGTATGCTCATGTCTCAAGAGAGAGTGCACACATAGGTCATCCATGTGTATTTCCAAGAATATCCTCAACTATTCCTTAAAGGCATGAGCAATCAATCTTTAGAAGGTGTTTGGGCATTGGTCAAGCCAAAAGGCATCACCGTATACGCATATATACCCCATTTTGTGCCAAACACTATCTTGTATTGATTTCAAGAGCAATGGCGAGTTGGTTATATCCTGAGAATCCATCTTAAAAGGAGTATGCTTGCTTATCGGCCACTCGTTCCAAGAAATGGTCAGTAATAGGCAAGGGATAATTATCCTTTATCATGGTGGCATTAAACTTCTTTAGATTCACACTTCCTCATGGTTTTATATTTTTCTTATTCACTACCACAATGGGATATACCTAGTCGGTGTGTTCTATCTTGTGGATAAATTCAGCCTCCTTTGATTTATTGATCTCCTCCTTGATGCGCTTAGCAAATGTATCAATGTAAGTGTAAGGTCTCTGTTGGCTAGGCTTTGTGTCAAGCTTTAATGGGATTGTGTGCTGATAGATTGTAGGATCTACTCCCTTCAGGTCTTTATAGGACCAAGCAAACACGTCCTTGTATTCCTTGAGAAAACTTATAATCTTTTCTTCCTCCTTTGGATTTAGGTCCATTGCTATGTAGGCTAGTTGTGGCTCCTCTCCGGGTCATTCCAAGTCTATCTTCTTTGCCTCCTCAGGCCCGTCATAGGATTCCTTGTCTTTTCGCTATCTTCGAGGTTGCTATTTTAGAGGCTACATCATCACTACCTTTCGATCTTGGATAGTGAACTTTGTGTAGTGGGATGGAACACTCATTTTGTCCTCCTTATCATCTTCTCCCTCCCCACTTTCTACTTTCATTGTTGACACTTCCCTAAAAGTCTTCTTAAGCTCGTTGTACTTGTTCTTTCTCTCCACCTTGGTCCATTTAGTTTCTCCAAACTCGTTTAATGACGATTCTTTTTTTTGTTTGGGTTTCATTTCAAATTCCAACCTTTTGGTTTGCTTTTGCAGGTCCTTTATGATCTCTTTTGTTTTGGGATCTTAAGCTTCAAAGAACCTTCTGGATACCTCGTTCTTAACACAATCTTCTTCTTTTACCAGCACTGAAATCTGTGCTTTGCCTCTTAGTCTAGGCATATGGTTATGTCGTGGGTTTTTTTCAACTCTCCTTTTCTTGTAGCTTTCTTGTAGTCTAGGTTTTTTATTTGAAAAATCATAAAACTTGACATCTGTAATCGTTTCTTCCTACTCACTTGGTTGTCAGAGTATTCGTCATCCGCATCCTCCTCTTGCTCAAAATGTTCTTGGGAGTTTTAAAACTCTTCTCCCTCTCTTTTGGTACTTTCCAATCGATCATCTCCGGGTCCTTCTAGGGCTAATGTCTCATCACTCGCATTTACTAGATTGACCATATAGTATGGAACCACATCGTAATCGTCTTTGTCACAAGATTTTGTTGTGGGGCCATCTAAAATAGCACACACATCTAGGGTTGCTACGATATGAGTCCATCATAATGGCTCAAGAGATTCTTCAAGAAAAGGTTCAGGAACATACTCCTTACCTTCAATCAACCTTTCTAGGATACATTCTTCTCGTTTCAAACTCCCACATTGTGATGCACAGTACATCCATAGCTCTTTGGGTTTGCATAACCGAACAAGAAGTTTTGATCCTGCTATTGTAGCAGAATCAAACTCCTCCACTGGGGTTTGGTTCACATCTTTGTAGCTATGGTCTTTAGGTTTATGTGTGTCGTGTTTCCATGTGTCTAAGGTATATATGATCATATCCCCAACCTTGAACCATCTTAAGTTGTCTCATAAATGGCCGTCCAAGTATGATGTCGTAATTGTTCTTCTTGTCAAAATCAACTATGGCAAAGGTATGCTCATACTCAATGTTGGAAGAAGTAACAATCATTTTCTCTAGAAGTCCTCGGGGTTTTTCCATGTACCCATCTGCTAGCTGCAATCTCATTCTGGTAGCCCTCAAGGCAGGTTTTTCCCATTCTTTCCAAATTTCCTTGGTGGCGATAGTAACACCTACTCCACTATTGAGAATTGCAATGTTTATTACACCTTGGAACTCTAGTGGAAGTGTAGTATTACCATCTTCACCCTCACAATACTCACCAACCTTGTTTAATGGTATTGGTCTTGTGTTCAATTGAGGTTTTTCTAGACCTCAGATCTCTTCTTGAATCTATGACGTTGGATCTTTTACACAAAATTTCTCCAAGCATTTTCCAATAGTCGCTCACATGTTTGGTCTTATTTGGAGGAGCTCTGCTAGCGTAATGGTAAAAGTCATAGGCATAGACAATATATCTATCAACCCCTCAGAGTCCATAGCCTTTTTTGATGAGAGCCTATGTGATGGCAATGCCTTCACCTCTAATTTGGCTTCATACTCTCCCATGTACGAGGGTAAGGTTTTCGACAATTGAGGTTGACTCTCTAAAGAGTATACTGACCCCTTATCTCCCCAGTATGAGCAAAGGTCTAGATCAATTTGAGATCCTGCCTCAAACTCTTCAATATGTGGAAGAAATACATCCCTTCCTTTACTAGTTTGGTTGACACTTTGACTCAATCTTTTGGATTGTTTGCTTCTTGTATATGTCTCCAAAGCTCTTCTAGGCCATCATCCTCTCTGTAAGCTTTCGATATCAAAGGATGGAGATTCTCAGATGCATGATCTGTGGTATTCGTCCCTACTCTGGGCTTTTCTACTTCAGTGGTGGGTTCCCAATGGTCCCTTTAGTTTCATGACTCAACAAGACTATCATTGTTGGATCTAGAACTTTAATCCCACTCTTTGTCTTACTTGCAGGCTCTAGCAAGGCTTAGGCAGTTTGGATCATTTTTTGACACATCTGAAACTTTTTCTTTTCTAACTCTGCATAAGGGTACATCATCCAGATTTGTTCTTGTCTTTGTTTAGTCTGAAGTCGTGCTTTGTAGGTTTTCATAAATGCATCTAGAGGTTCATTCACTTTTTCAACTAGTATTGATCCTCTAGAACTTGCACTCTTTGGTATCTTTGTCTCGTTAGGCTCTCTAGTATAAGGTAGTTCCAACTCAAGGTTAGCTCAACTCTCTAATCCATTCTTGGTTTGTTTTAACTCCTCCTCTAGGGCTACCTGTTCACATTCCTTTCTAGCTTTCATACATGTCTTCCTGGGTTTCTAGGTGTTTCGTTGATTTTTTTGTTCATAACCATGCACATCTATTTTAAGTTCCTCAATTATTGGTTCTTGATCCCTTGCTTTCTACACTTGCACTCTTGTGACGACCTGTATGGGTATCACAGTTTCATTTTTTGAACCGCTACTTGATGGGATCACACCCACTATGTTTAATGTAGTTTTCACCATCTTATTTGGGTTTTTCAAACAGTCACTAATCAAATGCATAATGCCGCAATAGTCAATACATTCACTCTAATGATCTTTGTGTGAGGATAGTCCTTCAGAAGGTGGTCACCACCACATTTGTAACACGGTCCTAAGGGTTGGTGAGGCCCTCTTGGGGCCACTCTCTATTGATAGGAAGGTCTTGGTCCTGTTAACTCCCCATTGGATATAAGCAACAATGTGCACTCATCCAAACTATATCTACCTTCTCCTGCAGCAGGAGCTGCTATTGGTGGTCCAACAATCCCAATCGTGCTCCAAGGTTTAGGTGCTTTTGGTTCTTCGGGTGGATAGTATGTTGAACTAGGCCGATATTTTCTTGGCTTTTAATACACCAACACAAACACTAAGGCTTGTTTCTCTTATTCCTCAATAGTGGGTGTATATCTAACATCCATTGTTCGTGTTCATGGCATATATAGTTGTTGCCCTAAAATGGCTAGCCATTCAATTGCTCCTGGTCCTATCAAATTTCCTACCACATACCTAGGCATTGGTGGTACCTAAGGAGGTGCTTCTTGGGCTGGTTTGGCACACTATCTCTCTCTCACATACCCCTTGTTATAGTAACACTCTTACGTAGCATGATTCATCCATTTTTGCTCAATGGCACACCATGTAGGTTGCTTAGCCCCTGTGGCTTAGCAAACGGGCTTATCCGTTTGAGAACTTCTCAACACGTTTCTCTTGATTCATCGTTAGTTTTCTCTTTTGTGCTGAATTTATGGACTTAGCTCCCCTTTGTTGTGATGATGAGCCATCATCTAGTTCTCTATAGTCACCTTCCTTGTAGACAACACAACTGTCTACTAGGTATAGAGCATCCTTGGTGAACTCATTGAGAGTTGAGCTCTTCTTCATATGCAAATCCTTCTGAAGATCTACATTTCTCTATCCTTGGATAAATATCAGCATGAGCTGGGACTGAGTTGGTAATTCCTCCATCGGGTAGAATTTTATGTAGCATTTCAATATTAAGGCTACCTTTCTAATAGATTCTCCCTCTTTCTTCTTGAACTTATGGATTTGAGAGACTTTATTATGAGCTATCCCTCTTTGAGAGACTTTATTATGAGCTATCCCTCTTTGAGAGAATTCTTTTATAAACTCGTCAAATACCTCCTCCATTGATTCAAAATCTCTATGTTCAGTAGAGTCAAATCAGGTAGTGTAATCCTCCTCTAAGCTTAACACAAATTCTGCGAACTATGTGGAAAAGTCTAGTAATTCCTCAGCCTTGATGACACGCATAAATGCTACCGAATATTTCCCAAATATTTCTTTTTAACCCATTTTTGGACTTGAGAGGGTGTGATCCTCCGATCGACCATCCTAAACATAGGATACTCTATTCCTCCTCTATAAGCTCTTTCTATCTTGGGATATGGTACACGAACTTCCCCTTAGGATTCTTCTAATCCATAGTTCCTAATTGTCCTAGAAAGTGTTCGTTCTTCTACACGACTTCTTTCCTCTCATTCTTGTTGTGGTGTTTTCGTCCTAATTGGATTTAGTTTTCTCGTCCTACCCTCATCCTAATATTGCCGATGGAGTGGTGGTCTTAAGAAAAATTGCAGTGTATTTTGGCATGTTCAAGGGTTTTTGAGAGGTACTACCCCCATGGTCTCTTGATGCTAGGAACCAATGGTTAGCCATCCAAAGATATGATCCTTCAGCAGAGGTGTCTATATCACACCCGTCTTCTATGATAGGTGCTAAGGGATCTATCCTTGCTAGGTTTACACTCTCTTCTATCAACACTAAGATAACCTGATCTCTGGCCACTCCATGTTCTCTTTGAATACACCTTTCGCGTCTCAAATCCATCAAATTATTTATACAACAACTACCAACCCCAACCTCTTACCTTAGAAGTCTGCTTGCAAATGTTCCATTGTCCTCGTTTTCTTCCAAGTAGCTTGTCAAACTGGTAGAGTGCTTTTCAATTTCAATTGATTACCAATTTGCAAGTTTCTTGTTATGGCTATATGTACAAAACTCTGATTGTACATCTTTGTCAAATCAGTATTCCTCACCTATTATTGTATGAAAGACAAGATCCTTATATGAGCTCCAAATCTTGACTAAGACAAATGGACTGCTAAGATATGAGCAAAGGCTTTTGAAGCTAGTTTGAGCACTAAAATTAGTCAATAGAGATCATACACATATGATATCTATTCTCTCATAATTGACTCAAACTTGAAGCATGCACCCTCCTTGATGTTTTTAATTCAAACCTAAGATTACTTTGAAGTTATAATCCCTATAGGTAGGTTAATCTCTTCAATGTAGACCTTGGTCACTGCTGGCTTATCCAAGAGGTTAACTAGGTCAAAATTGATCCAAATTGGGTGAAACTTGGTCCTTAGGCTTGCCTTGAGATGTTTCACACTCTAGTAAGCTCTATTGGCAGTTCTCGTCACAAAATATGCCCCTGAGACATCATACGCGTATGGTGTCTATCTGGTCAAAATGGAGTGAATCTCATTCTAGAGGATACCCACCACATAAGAAACTCACTGCCACTTGCAGAATGTGATTTCAATACCTATTGTGCTAGATATGGTCAAATCAAGCATCCACTTTGCTTAACTCTGTCTCTTGGTCTCTATTAGGTTTATATTGCTTCAAGTTCAATGGAACTTGGCCTATTTACTCCCTAGATACTCTTAAACTCAATGGTTCACACAAAGGTGCCTTCTAGCCCAAAATCTGACCTCCTAGACATCATACACGTATGATGTCTAAGTTGTTAGAATGCATTTCCTAGGTGTCCCTTGATGTGTTCAGCATGCACAAGTGCTCAAAGAAAAGTCTAGATATCAAAATTGCACCTTATCACCGCTTTTTCTCAGGAACTTTCACGAAAAGAGTAAAACTTCCTCAATATTCAATTCATATGCCCAAATGAGATGAAACTTGGTGTATGTGCTCTATAGAATAAGCAGACTATGGGTGTCAAGTCAAATGCCAATTATTGCTATGAGGTCTACTTTTGAGACATAATATGCTGGGGAGATTTGGTCCAGAACTCAAGCACATAATTTCCCAAGTCTCCAACACTGCTTCCAAAGCACTCTTACAAGTTTTAATGAAAAAACATGCACTGAACCACAAGTTTTCTATTTTTTTGATTTCTCGAGTCCATTTTTGTATTTTGGGGACCAAATTTTTGACAAAACCTTAGTCCCAAGATGTACTTAGGGTAAAACACCCCTTTAGAACACTCTGGTATAGTCTATTTTGTCAATTTGGTCTCTTGTTAGGCCCTAAGACATCATACTGTATGATGTCTGTTGATGAAAAATGGCAGATTTCTCATCTAGATCTCTTGCATATGTGTTCTTTTATGCCCAACCTCACTCAACCATGCACAAACGTTGTCGTGGGATATGTGTTCGAAACTTGAGCCAGGTCAGCGTCGGGCTTCTGGCTGTGGAAAAATTGAGAGCCAAAAATTGCCGCACCGCACAATATAGTAGCTTTTAATCTATCGACACACGAAACTTGCTCGAAAACCGGTAACACCGACGAAATTGATGCACAATAATGAAGAAGTGTCGTTAACGATACCGTTAATTGATACTAACCACGATTAAAGAGCTTAAACTCCCCTTACAGAATACTCCGGGCCGTTAACGGCTCCGCGATTCATAAAAAAGAAACAATTAAATTAGGTTGCCTACCGACGAACAAAATCCCGTTGTGTCGATTCCATCTGTTTGATTGTCTTAAACTTATTTCTTCTCCTATGACTGCTTACCCGCCTTTGTTGGTCTCTCCTTGCCTTGCTTGGCCCTTATCTCCTCACCTAGCTTGATTGCATTGGAGATCAAGAAAGAGGGAGAGCTCCCCTTGACCCTTGCTTGTGTGCCGAGGACGAGCCGAAAGCACCTTCTTATCCAAGTTCGAGAGAAAGAGCATGCCTTGCTAGGATTGGATCTCTTGAGAAAGGGCTCGCCGTTGCTTAACTCGTTACTCCCTTGCTCGTTTTATTTTTCACACGCATGCAAAAGAGGCAGTTCCCCCTCTAATAATAGCGTGCCTTCCCTAGGTAGTGGCACCGGGCGCTACTGACGTGGCGCACGAACTACCTTTGATGATGTGGCAGTGCCGAGATCGGCCTTCACAAAATCTGCCGCTACCGGTCTCAAACGAAGCGCCCTCGTGAGCTCTGCAACTTCCGTTTCTTCACCGAGACCGTCTGAGCACGCATGCACTCTGCGTGAGCATCCCAAGCTCATCCCCATCTGCTGTTCACTACCTCCATGCTTTTCCCCCTTGTACTTCTTTTTATTACACACTTAAGCCCTTTATTTTACAAGGTGAGTGGCCCTTAACTGGCTTGGGTGGCCATTGGCCCTTTTGTGATCATGGGAGGTCCTTCCTGGCGGCCGTTTTAATTCATTGGCTTGGGCGGGCGACTTCATGGTGGGCACCACATTTTGTACACATATTGGCCGAGCATTGCCAAGCACAACACTTTCCTCGAGTGGCCCTCGTCGAGCTAGGCGTATCCCACGATGAGTATGCTCCATGAGATGACATTTAGGACTGTGAGCTCATCAAGTGCTTTCGTAATGGCACCACTTTTAGCATGCATAATCTAGCAAAGCATTGCTAAGCACGACATTTTAATGCTTCTCGAACTTAATCCACTTAGCATATTATCATCCAAGGTACTGCTAAGCACATAGTCGTATCTTCATTATCTGACTGAAGCTCAAAATTTTCCCAGATGGCACTCCGATCGAGCGGACTGGACTTGTATGGAACCGACCCCAGGTGAATCTTTATCGGCCAATATCTTGGCGTCCGGGACTCCGATCACCGATCTAAAAAGATCGACGCTCTCCACGAAGTGAGCACTTCAAGACCGTGCATTCATTTCAATTCTGTCACGTCAGCTATACTTGCCCAATCCGGTACGGATCTGCAATCGACTTGAACTTTAAATTTCCATAACTTCTTCATCGTAGCTCCAATCGATGAGCCGTAAAGACAGGCTGGTAGAGCACTTCAAGCACTGCAGTTCTAGGTCATAATCTTCCATCTATGCTCACTTCAAGCATACTCATTTTCAGAATCATTAAGGCATCTCTTGGCCTTTTTAACCTCATTTGACATACATTCAGCATTGAACTTGTCGTGTTACCAGGCCTTAACTACTGTTCATTAATCATGTAAGATTCAAACAACTTGATGTGCATATTTCTAGCATATTTCTTAGCATGGGAGCGGAGCTGCATGACATCCACCCCCTCTGAACCTGCACAGCCTGCTGTTTGTGCCAACCGTACTTATAAAGCATCATCAAGAGCATCATCAGACTCATCGTCTGATGCATACATAACATTGTCTTCAAGAGGTTGATCTGTGTTGAAGTCTCCAATATTAATCTCACCATCTCATTGCTTAAACAACTTAACTCTTTTCCCTGCAATAGGTACCTTGAGCTTAGTGCCATCAAGCTCGCATAACTTGTAGGTCGCATTATCATAAACATGAAGTACTACATATGGTCCAAGCCATCGTTTAACCATTTTCGGCATAGCAGTGTACTGGTTCTCCAGGCTACTGTCATATACAAGGACCCAATCCCCATCTTTAATAACACAAGGTCGTAGTCTCTGCTTACCATCAAACGCTGCTTTGTTCTTCAGCCTTGCTTTCTTAAGCATTACTTTAGCCTGTTCAATATCTTCCTGACGCCTCTCAAGTTGGCGAATGCGCAATGCAAAAAAATCTTCTCTAGACATACCTTCTTCCCATGGCATTATGGTCCAAGAAATAACCGCTTCCTCTGTAGGCATAATGGGTTTTTGCCCGTACATTAGCTCAAATGTCATAAATGTTGAAGATGATGAAACAGGAAACAGAAGGAAGACAACAACTCAGAGTAGGAAGAAGATGGAGAAGGAGAAGACACAGAGCTTGCGTACAAGATCTCTGAAGTCTATCTCTCTGTATTAGAATAATAGAGTATCTACAAACTCAGAGCTACAAAGCTGATATGAAACCCTAAGAGATAAGGTGGTAGACATGTAGTAGTGTTAGTGTGTATACGCGCTTCACCAAGGGCACTTTTCTCCCACTGGGTTTTTCCCCTTGGACATCTGGTGTGAAAGGACACCTTATCTCTTAGGGTTTCATATAAGCTTTGTAGCTCTGAGTTTGTAGATACTCTATTATTCTAATACAGAGAGATAGACTACAGAGATCTCGTACGCAAGCTCTGTGTCTTCTCCTTCTCCATCTTCTTCCTACTCTGAGTTGTTGTCTTCCTTCTGTTTCCTGTTTCATCATCTTCAACAATTGGTATCAGAGCGAGGTGATTTCCAGAGCCTCTACTTGCGTTTTCGCGTCCGCGCGCTCAATCGCAGTTTTCAGGCAGTTTTCGGAAAATTTGCTCATGGAAGCATCCTCGACGTTCCGGGAGTATTCTAACCAGGTGACCTAGTGTTTTACCCCCTTTCGAAGCCGTTCGAGCCCTCAGAATTTTGTTCTGAGCAGCGTAGCAGAAGTTACTTTTTGGAGGCGTTTAGATCAAGAGGGTGTGCTTTTTGACAGATTTTCTTCAGGTAAACAGTTCGTTTTGGGAAGCAGCTTGTCTTAGCTTTGTGCTGAGATTTTGTGTAGAGTTTTGCTTGCATTGGAGAGGAGATTTGTGAATCTCTTGGAGGTTCTTTTTCTCTCTTGTGTGCATCCACAGTATGGCTCAATCTACGGAGAAAGAGATTTTTGGTGCGTTTACATCCGAAGACAAATTGGATGGTACCAACTATTCTCTTTGGTCTTTTATGGCCAAAAATGTTTTGGTTGGTAAAGGATTGTGGGATTATGTATCTGGAGATGAAGTTCGTCCAGGTAGCATTGCACCTGCCACGCCTGGTCGTGGTGCAGCTGTTGGTGCAGGACCCTCACAAGTCACTCCAGAGCAAAAGAGATGGGATACTAAAGATGCACAAGCTATGGCTGTGATTTCCTTAACCATAAAGAGGACAATCACACCACATATCAGATCTTGCAGAACTTCTGAGGATGCTTGGAACACTCTGCAAGCTATGTTTGGAGGAAGAAACGCTGCCAGAATAGAGTTTTTGAAGAAACAACTTGACAAAATACAGATGGACGAAGGTGACGATATTGTCGAGCATCTTACAAAAATCAGGGATCTTAAAGAGCAATTGCTTAGCATTGATGAAGTGATTCCAGAGAAAGACTTGGTTTCCAAAACACTCAATTCACTACCACCATCTTATTTGACTTTTCAGACTTCTTTGACTCTGTCTTTGCGAGCTAATCCTGAGCCTCTTCATTTTGAAGAGTTAGTGGCTTTGCTATTGCAGGAGGATCAATCACGTAAGAACAAGTCTTTACAGGTGGATGGTATGGATCATGCTCTTGTTGTACATAACAAAAAAAAGGGTAAAGAGAGTGCTCATCACTCCAAGTCTGGTGCAGGATAGTCTTCAGAGAAGTCTAAAGGTGATTCCGACAAGTCCAAGAAGAAAGGTAAATGTCACTACTGCAAGAAACCTGGTCACTACATTAGTGAGTGTAAAAAGCGAATTGCTAAAGAAAAGAAGAAAGAGTCAAGTTTGGTTGTTTCAGCTTCTGGTGATTCTTCTACAGCTAAAGAAGAGTCTGCAAACTTTGTGCAGGATTCTTATGCTTTCGTAGTATGTTCAGATTTTTCTGCTTACAGTGTTGACAAGACACAAATGATTTGGTATTGTGATAGTGGTGCATCCAGGCATATTACTTCAAGGAAGGATTTGTTTTGTTCATTGGATGCAGCTCCAGCAGGAAAGAAGGTGACATGTGCAAATAATGCTTCTTATCCAATCAAAGGCGTTGGTAAGATTTTGATTACCATTTCAGATGGTTCAGATTTATGCTTGCCAGATGTCTTATATGTTCCAGGGATCAAGAAGAATTTGTTGTCTGTATCCTCTCTTGCAAAAAATGGTCTTCGGGTCATTTTTGAGGATGACAGATGCGTTGTACGAGATCGAGAGAATGGTCATTCTCTTATCACTACAGGTACGCTGGAAAATGGACTATTTGTGCTAGATCGTTATGAAAAGCAAATTCAGGTATGTATTGCAGAAACAAAGACTCAGGCCATGCAGGATGCTAAGTTGTGGCATGCTAGATTTGGGCATGTTAGTTATGGCAGTTTGATGACTTTACAACGTCATAATATGGTGCATGATTTGTCTTTATTGGAGATGCCACCAAGACATGTATGTGAAGGTTGCGTTATTGGAAAGATGCACAGATTTGCATTTTCACAGGATGGTTCAGTTAGAGTGACACGAAAGTTGCAGCTTGTACACAGTGATGTATGTGGTCCTATGAGGACGCCATCTATAGGAAACAGCCTTTATTTTGTGACCTTCATTGATGACTTTTCCAGGTTTTGTTGGGTGTATCCACTCAAAGTAAAGTCAGATGTGTTTGCAGTTTTTCAACATTATGTCGCCATGGTTGAAAATGAAACAGGTTGCAAAGTACAGAATCTTCGTACCGATCGAGGAGGTGAATACATGTCAGGTGCATTTAAGGATTTTTTGGGAAAGAAAGGCATTAAACACCAATTCACTATGCCATACACACCACAACAGAATGGTGTTACAGAAAGGAAGAACAGGTCTTTAATGGAGACGGCTAGATGTATGCTCAAGGCTAAGAGTTTGCCTCATAAGCTATGGATGGAGGCAGTTGCTTGTGCAGCACATGTTTTGAACAGGTGTCCTACTCATGCCTTGAAGACCATTACTCCATATGAAGCTTGGTATGATAGAAAACCTTCAGTCAGTTATCTTCGTGTTTTTGGTTGTCTTGTTTATGCTCACATCCCTCAGCAGTTACGTGGGAAGCTTGATGATAAGGCAATCAAATGTATATTTGTGGGGTACAGTAGTGGAAGTAAAGGTTATAGACTTTACAATCCTGCTACATTAGAATATTGTTGGCATATTAGGCATGTCTCCACAAACTGAGCCACATCTTTATACATACCTTTCCACCAGTAACGATCCTTAATCTCGACAAAAGTTGCCTAGACCGCTCTATGTCCAGCCCATAAACTTTCATGAAACTCTTCGATAACATGCTGTTGAGTCGCTTTATCACAAACAACCTGCTGCGGTACTCCTTTAGAGCATTTTGGCTGCTTCCATAAATGGCCATCCTTCAGAAAATGGCCGTAAGCTTTCTTCCTGATCTTTTTGTACTCTTGATCCATCCACCCTTCATGCTTAGTAAGAGTGCTAAGGTAGCGACCAATCAAAAGCCATTCTCCTTCATAGAACTCTTCAGAAAATACCTCAAAAGTATGAGCAATATTGCCACAATATGCATGCAGATAAGAAGAAGAATAGAACTTCAAGCCAACATCATCACTTGTGGTCAGTATCTCTTCTTCATCTTCAAATCTAGCTCTTAATAACATATCTGCAATAGGATTATCTCTACCTGCAATATGACAAAATTCAAGATTAAGAGATTTAATATAGGCTATCCATCGTAGCATAGCAATATCCGGATGAGAGCAATTTGCAATCATCCCTATCAGTGGCAAGCAATCTGTCTCTACCACAACTGAAGCTCCAATAAAGTATTCTTTATCAGACCTTAGAGCAGTGGCAACGCCCCAAAGTTCTCTCTTAACCTGTGGGTAGCCTCTTTGGCGAGCATTGAGCACTTTTGCTCCAAATTGAACCGCATACCTGTTCCCTTCTTCATCATCTTGACCTATAGCCCATCCAATACCTGTTGGGATATTGTCAACTGTTAAGATTACTGGCCTTCCGCATTTGTAGTCTACTTTCCTCAAGGTCGGAGCCTCAAGGAGCATCTTCTTTAATTTCCTCATAGCTCGTGTGTGAACTTCTTCCCAAACATATCTTTTACCTTTTCTCAATAGTTGATAAAGCACTTCTGCAACATGAGAAAAATGTGGCAGCCAAATATGATAGAATACACATGCACCCAGAAACCGACAAACTTCAGTAACCGAAGAGCACGTTTCCTTCATCTTTTGAATAGCTTCAACTTTAGCCGGACTTGGCATTCTACCTTCTGGACTACACATGTGCCCTACAATTAGAACCTCTTTGGCACCAAAAGTTGATTTTTGCCCTGAAAGTGTTAAGTTAACTTCTTCAAGTCTGGATAAAATAGCATCACAATCAGCAATATGTTGAGCAACAAACTTCGGTACCCCCTTTGATCTTTTACCTCATCTTTTGAGCCTTCCTCACAACCCTTAATCAGTAGATCATCAATGAAAGTCATAGTAACATGTGGAATAAAGTCCCTTAATACCTTATTCACGCCGTTCATCATATGAGCTACATAATTAGTAGCACCCTGTGGCAGAGTGCACATCCTTATTAATCCGAGAGGTGTATGCATCGTAGTAAGATCCCTGCTCTCCAATGCTAACTGAAATTGATCATATCCAGAATAAAGATCACCCCTAGAATAAATTGATTTACCTGCAAAAGCCTCAACAAATTCATCCGCAATTGGGCCGGTACCCACATTGCGGATTGTTACCTTGTTAACAGGCTACATATCCTGTATAAACCCTAAAGTACCATTTTTCTTCGGAACAGTGAACCATCGGTTAGAGTATGGCGCACATGATGGCTCCAAGATTCCCATTTGTATCTTCTCCTTAAGCAAATTGATAAGATTTGGCAAGTGAGCTTTAGGAACTGGAATAGGACATAAGCTCCATGGCATGTGAGGAACAATGAATATAACCATAGGTGCAACAACACTTGGATCCACACACCCAATCTCACTTGGCTCAAAGGCAAAAGCTTTACCATGTTTTTCGAGCATACCTTGAAAACACTTGATTTCCTCTTCGTTGAGAAAACCATCTTCTCCCACCCTCAACTGTTGCAATGTCTCTTTAGTGAATTTGTGCCCAATGTTCTTAGGATTTCTGAGCATAGGCTGTCAAGAAGCTTCTTTAATTACTTCATCACTTCCCTCTGGTAGAGGTGTAGCCACAGGTCTCACTTTCTTTGCAACTGTCTTGTACTTCCTCTCTACGTGTGCTTCGACTTCTTTATCCAAGTCATCCTCAATATGCATAAGTGCCTCGTATATGTCCATTGAGTGCACTTTAATAACTTCAGTTCCACTTTCTAACCTGTTCTGCTTGATATCCTCAAGCTCTGACATAGTATCGACATAAGAGATCTCTTCAAAGACTCATGATATCACATCATCCGGTTCTAGCACATCACATCCCTTCAAGTCACTTTCAATGCTTGAAACATATTGTTTCTCCCACTTAGTTAAATCATTAAATTTCCTGTAAGATACTGAACCCTCAGATGTCAACCCTAGAAATCCTGAAGAGAAGGTTTCTCTTTGCGAGAAATTCTCCTCACTTGCACCACCATAGTCCCGCTTTATAGTGGCACCCCGAGAAAATCCTGAGCAAATCTTTGTTCTTTAAAATCCTTACGTATCTTTGGCATTGGACGATCACATAAACTGTCTTTGTTTCTAGCATGATCAACACTTACAGTTAGAAATTGAACCGCTTTCTTACCATCTCGGCTTTGAACCCTGGCATAGGCCGAGCCATCATCTAGCACCTTAGTTTCCATCCGCACAGCTATAATGTAGGGTTGTCCCATAATCAATGGGTAGGATGAATGCTCCTGTATAAAAAAGTTTTGCTCATCATAGATATCCCCAATAGTTACCTTAACATTTGTGCATGCACCGTAAAGATCTCCAGGAAGCATGTTGGCAGCTCGAATCCGCCACCCGTGATCTACATCAATAGGCCACTTCCCCCTTTGGTGCAAATTCTTTGCCATGAGATTGATTTTTGACCCATTGTCTATGAGGGCTAAGACCGGCTCCTCAATGTCGCCAAGCTTTACCACTGTTTTTGTCGTTGCTCTTGCCCAATGAGTCCTCGAAAAGTGACTCTTGGGTATAAATTCTTCATCTTCACCATCATTAACATGCATGTTTCTTACCTCAGGTACAATCGGGCTTGGAACCACCATAGGCTTTGGCTCTTCTTCTTCAAGATCTGCTAAATACTCTTCATAGTCTTCCAAAATTGCTTCAATGTGATGAACCACTTGGCTTTTAACTGGATTTGACTCTTGATCACTCGGTACTTGTCGCTTTCTTTTTATGATGTCGATGATCTCTTCGTGGAACTTGTGCTTAGCAATTCCAAGAATATCCCCCAATGTGAGCTCCACTTTACTATTTAGGATACATTCTTCAAAAACTTTCTTCAAATCTGTAGCCAATTCAATATCAGACTTGAGTTTATACGAGGGTCCTTTAGGCTTACCTTGCTTCTTGTCCTTTGGAGCCTCTTCCATAATCACCCCCGGAGCAGGTTTAGGAGCTGACACTTCTTCTTTCTTATTGCTGGATCTCGTCGGCCTTTTTGACGCCCCAGCCACCTCTTCATCTCTTTTCCGCTTCTCTTCCACCATAGCTTCATTGGCTTGAGCTTTAGCAATATAAGCATATAACGAAAGAGAATCCACTGGATCGGTCCACCCAGTGGTTTCTCTAATTGAATTCCCCACCTGTCGTAACTTCCCGTATGTTACCTTACCTGCTTCTGCTGTCTTTAGAGCATATGGCCACAACTGGCCCTTTGCACCTGTACCATCATCATCTTCCTTACCACAAACTTGCAGCCCATATGTAGCTGCTTCCACAAGGGCAACGTTATGCTATATTTCCTCCACTATCTTCTTCATTCCGCCTTTGCCAAAGTTCAAGCGGAGCATTTCCCCTGTCGCCCTGAGATGAATCTTCTTGTCTTTCCAGAAAACCACATTCTTCTTATAAGCTTCATCAAACTCATTACACTCTCTCACAAAACCTGTGGTCTTCACTATCGCACCACATGCATCGATCCCAATTTTTACGTGGTGGCTGCTGCTGCTTAGGTTCAGAAGTAGATGCCTTTGCAGCTAACCCTTCAGATTTAACATTTTTAAAATTCAAATTTAGTTCTTGAATACCTTTAACCAGGTCGTCAAGAACAGGCCCCTCCACTTTGGGTACTGCAGAGGGCGGCTTCTCTTTAATCTCTTCTTCATCATCATCTACAACCTCAACCACGATCTGCTTGTCAGCTCACTTCTGTTGTTTTACAATCATATTCACCACTTCAAAGACTATTTTCCAATCTGATGTCAACCCCAATTCTCCTGCCGGGTCCTCCAATAATTGCACCAAATTCTTTTGAAGTCGCGGATCAGCAGCTTGAATCAACAATTCTACCTTTTGATCCCTCAAAGAATGTTGTTCTGCTGATGATGATTGATCAAACTTCTTCTCAAACTCTCGCAACAGTTCTCGTGCAGATAAATTTTTACCCTTCTTCTGCACCCACTTCGTAAAACTCTGTCTGGTCACCCGTTGAGAATCCTCCAAAAAATATTCCTCTTGTAGCGTCTTCTCAAAATCCTGCCAGTTTGGCCCTTGAGCCGCTTGAATTTCTTTAATCCAGGCCCTAAGTTTCGGCACTGCAATTAGATGAAATCCTTCCACTGAATCCTGGTCTTCAATACCATTATCTTCCATAGACTGCTCATACAAATTGCAAAATTTTGAAATATCTCGGCCCTCAAACTGTTGCAGCTTTTCCGTAACATTTTGACGAGCTTTACGAATCCGCTCTTGCAAGTTATGTTGCTGCTGGGCAGCCTGTTGTTGTTTCATGTATACTGCAAACTGTTGCATCATCTACTGCATGGCTGCTTCTTCTGGTGTAGACACATGCTTCAACAATTTTTCCACCCCGGCTCGGTTTCGCGTCGGGTTCACCAGGTGTCGGGGGATATGTGTTCGAAACATGAGCCAGGTCAGCGCCAGGCTATTGGCTGTGGCAAAATTGAGAGGAAAAATTGCCGCACCGCACAATATATTAGCTTTTAATCACTTGGTAATAATATCGACGCACGAAACTTGCTCAAAAACGGGTAACACTGACGAAATTGATGCACAATTATGAAGAAGTGTCGTTAACGACATCGTTAATTGATACTAATCATGATTTAGGAGCTTAAACTCCACTAACAGAATACTCCGAGCCGTTAACGGCTCCACGATTCATTAAAAAGAAACAATTAAATTAGGTTTCCTCGCGATGAACAAAATCGCGTTGTGTCGATTCCATCTGTTTGATTGTCTTCAATCACTGTCCATGCCGAAACTTATTTCTTCTCCTATGACTTCTTACCCGCCTTTGTTGGTCTCTCCTTGCCTTGCTTGGCCCTTATCTCCTCACCTAGCTTGATTGGATTGGAGATCGAGAAAGAGGGAGAGCTCGCCTTGACCCTTGCTTGTGTGCCGAGGACGGAAAGCACCTTCTTGTCCAAGCTTGAGAGAAAGAGCACGCCTTGCTTGGATTGGATCTCTTGAGAAAGGGCTCGCCCTTGCTTACCTCCTTACTCCCTTGCTCGTTTTCTTTTTCACACGCATGCAAAAGAGGCAGCTCCCCCTCTAATAATAGCGTGCCTTCCCTAGGCAGTGGCGCCGAGCGCTACTGACGTGGCGCAAGAACTACCTTTAATGATGTGGCAATGCCGGAATCGGCCTTCATAAAATCTGCCGCCAGCGGTCTCAACCGGAGCGCCCTCGTGAGCTTTGCAACTTTCGTTTCTTCGTCGAAACCGTCTGAGCACGCATGCGCCCTGCGCAAGTATCCAAGCTCATCCCCATTTGCTGTTCGCTGCCGCCATGCTTTTCCCCCTTTTACTTCTTTTTCTTACACACTTAAGCCCTTTAGTTTACAAGGTGGGTGGCCCTTAATTGGCTTGGGTGGCCATTTGATCGTCTTCGGCGGCCATTGGTCCTTTTTTGATCATGGGAGGTCCTTCCCGGCGGCCGTTTTAATTCATTGGCTTGGGCGGGTGACTTCATGGTGGCACCACATTTTTTACACATATCGGCCGAGCATTGTCAAGCACAACACCTTCCTCAAGTGGCCCTCGTGGAGCTAGGCATATCCCACGATGAGTATGCTCCATGAGATGACATTAAGGACTATGAGCTCATCAAGTGCTTTCGTAATGGCATCACTTTTAGCATGCATAATCTAGCAAAGCATTGCTAAGCACGACATTTTAATGCTTCTCGAGCTTAATCCACTTAGCATATTATCATCCAAGGTACTGATAAGCATATCAGTTGTATCTTCATTATCTGACTGAAGCTCTGACTGAAGCTCAAAATTTTCCCAGATGGCACTCCGATCGAGCGGGCTGGAGTGGTACGGAACCGGCCCTCGGTGAATCTTTATCAGCCAATATCTTGGCGACCGGGACTCCGATCACTGATCTGAAAAGACCACTGCTCTCCACGAAGTGAGTATTTCAGGCCCGTGTATTCATTTCAATTCTGTCACCTCAGTTGTAGTTGCCCAATCTGGTACGGATCTGCAATCGACTTGAACTTTAAATTGCCATAACTTCTTCATCGTAGCTCCAATCGACGATCCGTAAAGACAGGCTGGTAGAGAACTTCAAGCACTGCAGTTCTAGGTCATAATCTTCCATCTATGCTCACTTCAAGCATACTCATTTTTGGCATCATTAAGGAATCTCTTGGCCTTTTTAACCGCATTTGACATACATTCAGCATTGAACTTGTCTTGGTACTAGGCCTTAACTACTGTTCATTAATCATGTAAGCTTCAAACAACTTGATGTGCATTTTTCTAGCATCTTTCTTAGCATGGGAGCGGAGATGCACGACAATGTCTACTGAATCTTGTGTATTGAAAGTTATCTCTAAAATTTGACTTTTTAGAGAGTACTTATGCAAGCAAGAATACAAGCAAATAACGTCGATCATGGATATCTCTAGATCACAATCACATTTCCTATATAACTACAACTACTCCTACTCATCATGTGGGGTTTTTCAATCGTGGGTAGAAATACACTTGACTGCCACACACGGACTAGTAAGAACTTTCACACTACCACAACCAATCAAACACCAACATCACAACTATACCAAACTAACTAAAATTGTCTATCGTGAAAGAACCAAGTGAGACACACGCTCCCTAAAGCCTTTGTAAAACCTTGAGAGTCCCATTTAGAGTAAAATAACAAGGCTCTGGTGAATCGGAGGAACTTTCACCTCGTAGGACTAGTCTAAGGTCACCTACCTACATCTCTCGTCCCCAACAACGGTGCCAATGTTGTCGAGCAGATTTTCTGCTTGCAGTTGCTACCAAAGTGATAACAACGCCAACAAACAAAATGTCAATGGAGGATGGAGCTTGACCCCCGTAGGTGCATGGAAACAAAAAGATGGGTGTCAATCATCTACTTGACCTTCTAAGGACAGTCACTAAAACAAGGAAAGCCAAGTCAAATCACACTATGTATGCGTGCAAACTATCATATCTACAATGGCTATGCTCTTCAAAACAAGACCTAATGTTATTGAATCATCCACAAAACTCGAGGGATGACCTCTCTACACCTAAACACTACCCACAACGTATCAGGAGCAATTTCATGGCCAAAAGTTGTCGGATACTTAGAATGACTTGTTCAGGTACAAGAACTGCTAAACAATATTAAAGATGGTTTTTTATACATATAGAAAGGCTCTCAGTTGTTAATGAAAATGTTTCATTGTTTGTACCTAGAAGTGATCAATGTTTCACCTTCTATTATGGGCAACTACTGAAGTTATTACCCAATTTTAGCCCTAAAGTTTCTATCCCAACTTGCTACCTATAAACACTTGGTGCAAAAGTCGCTTTTATGAACATAGGCCAAAAATTACAGGTCACCAACTCTAGACGTGTTTAGGCCTCATGTGTAGTTCCACTCATAGTGAACACAATGACATATAGCAATCTCTAATAGGATGCATGATTAGAGAGAAAACTCACCTCAAAGCTCATGGAGAGCTCTTTGTGAAGAGGTAAAAAACATACAAGCTTGGCGTCGGCATGTAGCTCTTACCATTGCTAACACAATGGTGAAGATGTCTTTGCACTCTAGCATTTTTAGCATGCATAGAGAGTAGAAGAAGATCATTCAATCCCTCACACAAAACTCACAACACACTTGGTTGATGAAACTTGGTGTATGTCCTCTATAGAATATGCAGACTATGGGTGTCAAGTCAAATGCCCATTATTGCTGCCAGATCTACTCTTGAGACATCATATGCTGGGCAGATTTGGTCCAAAACTCAAGCACATAATTCCCCAAGTCTCCAACACTGTTTTCAAAGCACTCTTATAAGTTTTTGATGAAAAAACATGCATTGAACCACAAGTTTTCTACTTTTTTGATTTTTCCACTCAATTTTTGTATTTTGGGGACCAAAATTTGGACAAAACCTTAGTCCCAAGATGTACTTAGGGTAAAACACCCCTCTAGAACAATCTCGTATATCTATTTTGTCAATTTTGGTCTCTTGTTAGGCCCTAAGACATCATACGTATCTGATGTCTACTAATGAAAAATAGTAGATTTCTCATAAAGATCTCTTGCATATGTGTTCTTTTATGCCCAACCTCACTCAACCATGCACAAATGTCTATTGAAGCTTGTGTATTGAAAGTTATCTCTAAAAATTGACCTTTTAGAGAGTACTTATGCAAGCAAGCATACAAGCAAATAACATCGATGATGGATAGCTCTAGATCACAATCACATGTCCTATCTAACTACAACTATTCCTACTCATCATGTGGGGTTTTTCAATCGTGGGTAGAAATACACTTGACTGCCACACATGGAGTAGTAAGAACTTTCACACAACCACAACTAACCAAACACCAACAATGACAACTACACCAAACTAACTAAAATTGTCTATTATGAAAGAGCCAAGTGAGACACACGTTCCCTAAAGCCTCTCTAAAACCTCGAGATTCCTGTTTAGAGTAGAATAACAAGGCTCCGGTGCACCAGAGGAACTTTCACCTTGTAGGACTAGTCTAAGATCACCTACCTACGGATCTCATCCCCAGCAACGATGCCAGTGTTGTCGAGCAAATTTACTGCTTGCAGTTGCTAGCAAAGTGATAACTAGGCCAACCAACAAAATGTCAACGAAGGATGGAGCTTGACCCCCGTAGGCACATAGAAACAAATAGATGGGTGTCAATCATCTACTCCACCTTCTAAGGATAGTCACTAAAACAAGGAAAACCAAGCCAAAGCACATTATGTATGTGTGCAAGACATCGTATCTACGATGGCTATGCTCTTCGAAACAAGATCTAACGTTATTGCATCATTGTTGAAACTGAAGGGATGACCTCCATACACCTAAAGGACACTGCCTTAAAGTTTCTAACCCAACTTGCTACCTGCAAACACTTGGTGCAAAAATCGCTTTTATGAACACAGGCCAAAAATTACAGGTCACCAATTCTAGACGTGTTTAGGCCTCATGTGCAGTTCCACTCAAAGTGAACACAATGAGATAGCAATCTCTAATAGGATGCACAGTTAGAGAGAAAACTCACCTCAAAGCTCGTGGGAGAGCTCTTTGCGAAGAGATCAAAACCATGCAAGCTTGGTGTTGGCACGTAGCTCTGACCATTGCTAAGACAATGGTGAAGATGCCTTTGCACTCTAGAAGTTGTAGAATGCATAGAGAGTAGAAGAAGATAATTCAATCCCTCATACAAAACTCACAAAACACTTAGTTGAGCTCAAAAGTTGATTAATTCAAAAAGCTGTCATTAAGGGTTACAAAAAATGGCTTTTATACCTCAGCCTTGGAGGTTCTAACTTCTCAGAATCATCTCCTACTTTCTTCCATGGGTTCAGCTAATCCGCATATTTAGTAAATTACAATATGAAACTCAATTGAGTCTTGAAAAATAATGACGTTGAGTTTGACATAGTAAATAATACAAAATTGGGCTTTCCTTGTGTTCAGTGGTTAACACTCCCCCCCTCCACGTCCATGTCATCCCTGACATGATGGGTCTTTGGTTGTTTGGTTCCTGTGTTCAGCTATTGTAGCAGACTTGAGGCATTGGTGTCAATGGAACCCTTGAGGCTTCAGTAACTTTAAGTATGAATCGTACCTTATGTTTCCCAAGGTGACTAACGGGCCAAAGATCGTGCTATCATAAGTGAAGAATCCGGTGTAGAAGGGATCCTCAAAGGCTATCATATGATAGCTTGGCATGAAAATTAGCCTTCGGTAAAACAAGTTTAGAACCTCCGGGGATGGTTGCTTTGAGAAGTCAGATGTCATCTTGGTTATAGTGTTGCCTACCGATAGTAATGTGGAATCCGTTGCTTTTGATGGGGCAAACACTTCAAGGTAGGCTAGGAGGGTCTTGCATATCTTTCAAATCATCATACACATTAATTCCAAGGATGCAGTGAAAGTATTAATGGTTCCCTTTAGTGTTTTCACCATATAAGAAACACCTATTCTCTCTCCTTCCTTAGGTGGTGGCATTGATGGGTAATATAGCCAGGTAGGGTGTTTCTTCAGTAGCCTAGCATTGTTTCCCCAAGTGTGTACGTGAGGTATTGGGTAAAATAAAGTGTCATCCCTTATGTTCTTTGGGGATTCCACCAAGTATTGAAAAAATCTTGGGTACTTGAGGAGACACCCTTTTCTCCATTTTGGTTGGGAATTCACTATCTATCCCCTGGGTCCTTGGGATCTCCTTCATATAGTATCTCTTTTTCTTCTGATTCCACTCTCTTCTTTATTTCCATAACTCATATTTTAGGAGAGGGTAGGGTAGGGTAGTTGCATGCACTCTTCCTTAAGTACATCTGCGGCCAGACCTTGGAATCCAATGGAGTGAATTATTCTCCTTTCCCATTCGAAGGCTGCCTTTTGGTCCTTCACTATGAATTGTTCAATTAAGGTTTGGAGGCATTTCTCTTCTTTTTCCGTTTAGTGGTTGTTATCCTTCTCCTTGTGAGTAGCTATTCTTCGAGGTCTTGTAGGTCTTCTGCACCTTCCGGTATCTCCATGGGCTCACTTTGTGCATTGATGCCCAAATTTTTAGTCCCTTGCTCCGTTTCTTGTGTTCTTGTCTCTTCCTTTTCTTGTTGGATCTGCGACAATTTTTGCTGTTCAAGACTATCCCTTCTTGTGGCCCCCTCTGCTTGATCAACTAACAGCTCTTCCAAATGCTCTAGCTAGAGTTGGAGTTGTTCGTTTTCTTTTTGTAGGTCTTGTTGAAGGGCCATCAATCTCTCTTCAAAGGCTAGGGAACCTTCTTCTATGTGCGATCTTTGACGTTTTTCTAGCCGTAATTCCCTCTGAAGTCCTGCAACTTGGGTGTCCAAGGCTTGTATCCCCTCGTTGTCTGCTCCTGCACTTGCTAGTGCAGCCCTTGGGGTTGATCTAAGCCTTTGGATTGTCACATCTTGGAGCTCTAATTTGGCTTTTAGCTCCAGTACCTCATCTTTGGCTGCCTCCAGCTCATTATCCATATTTTCCTTTCCTTCTAGCAAACTCTTGAATTTGCCTAAGACCACTGCCATCTGCGGTGTAAGAGTGTCTCGTTCGCCCTCAACATGTTTTAGTGTTTTAACGAGAGTTTCAAGCTCTTTTTATGCCATCTCAGCTCTTTTACTTGTCATTCAAAGAGTTTTGGTGAGGGTTCATACGCTTCTTGCATATTTCCCTCCCTGCTATGTAGCATGCTATTCTCTTCTGCAAGTGTAAGAGATCGCATTTTGATTCTGTCTATTATTTGACGAGCATCTCTTGCATCTTATTCATTAGCTGCTACCATGTTGCTTGCTGATGGCCTTGGGAGTGGACTTGAAAATGGAACCTGGTGTCCCATGCTTAGCATTATTCTGACGAGAGGTGGTCTTCAATGGTCGGCTAAAGACCTATATTGTGGTACTTGTACCAACTTTGGTACTCTGGGTGGTGGTGACTGCACTTCAAGTGGGCTCCTTTGTGCGTCTTGGTCCTTAAGATTTTCTTCATTTTTCGCTTTGTCTTTTGCATCCAATGGTGGAACAGAGGTGCCATGTACAACCTCAGACGCATCCACAGATGAGTACCAACTTTGAGGAGGTCTTCATAGATGCATCGTTGTGCTCTTTCTCTTTCTTCTAGAATACACTCGGTCTCTGTTTTCTTCTTTGGTAAGTCCTTCTGTTGAGATGCCAGGGCTTGGAGGGGTTTAGGGCTTGGAGGTAGAGAGGTAGGTTTTGGGAAAGGTTCAGGTGGCGAGGTATTCGCTCCTTGCTTAGTTTCTTGGTCTTCCTTCCCTTGTGATTCCAAAATCTCTTTCAATTTTTTTTTGATATCTTGGACTTCTTTGATTGTGAACGGCTCTAAATCCTGTTGTTCGATCACTCTTTTAGATTCTTCATAGGCTCAAATGTAGTGATTGAACTAATCTTCAAGTGGTCTTGAGGAGGTTCCCCCGATTATTGCAAGATCTCGCACCTAGTACTCTTCAAATTCTCCTTTTGAAGATCACTCGACTTTGAATTGATCTATATTTCAACCTACATCAATCTGATACTAGCATAGGTAGTTAATGTCTTGGTTATTTTTATCTTCACAACCGAGGATAGTTGCTTTCTAATGGAGAATTATGTAATGAAAATGGAAAATGATATATTTATTGCACGTGACCAGTGAAAATAGATAAGGATTATGTGAAAGGATAGAATATTTATGGAAGTTTCTTATTTAAATGCTCTTTATGAGCTATGGCCATTTATGTCCGATTAGCTCATTTTGAGTATTTAAGAAATATATAAATAAATATGTGCAAGAGGAGAATGTTCACTCTTGCATGGGGGGAGATTGCTCCACCTAGTGTCTGTGTCTATTCTTCTCTCCTCTCCTCTATTCTCTCTCATCGTATCGGTGTAGCACTCATCTCTAGGAGGTGCATTTGTACATGTCTTCCTACTCTCTCACACTCTCTATCTCTCTCTTTGCGTATGACTTTGATTATGTGTTGTGGGATTAGCCAGGTATGCAAATCTGTTGTTTTTTTGCCATGTAGTATGCTATTTTTAGTATTCTGGAGGGTCTTCCATGCTCCCATCTGTAGCAACCAAAAGCCGCTCTCTCTTGCGAGTTTCATTGCCAGATGAAAGCGTGCCGATGTCATAGTCATTGATTGTCGAAGTCGATACTCGATGCCGCTAAGAAGAAGAGGATGCCGAGAAGATGATTTTTGGAGCAATCTACTCCGAATGTGCTAAAAAGCCAAGTCGAATTTGAGAACAAAGATATCGTAGATGTCAAGATCCAAGGCCAATGCCAAGGAATCCGTCACCTCTAAGGATGATTGGCTTAGATCGCTGTCCGTCTCTCCCTCTATCTCTCGCTCTCTATGTGGTCAATGCCAAAGAAACCGATCTGTTGAAGTCACCACCGAAACTGTCAAGGAATGTGCCGTTGAGTGAATCCAAAACTGTGTGTGCGTGTGTGTCTCCACACACTCTTCCTTCTCCCAATTTCAGAACTCACTCTCTCTACCTCTTTCAAGGACGAGAGAATGCTTCACAATGTCAGTTCTCTTCCTCTCTCTCTCTCTCTCTCTCTCTCTCTCTCTCTCTCTCTCTCTTTCTCTCTCTCTCTCTCCAGAGTGTATACACACTCTAAAATTATTATAAAAACACTGCTTAGAGGGTATTCTTTCTAGATGCATTGTGGATATCAAGAAAGTTATTTGGAGGTCTTGTTTTCGAAGGAGATAGCTCTCTTCAAGAGCTTTCCATAGAGCTATTGACTGCAAGGAATTGACCTCCCTAGATCAAGATAGATTCCAAAGTTAGAAAAAATCTTTGGAATGACCTCTCTCAACTGCAAATTGAGGGCAAGTTCTGTGTAGTGGGGTACTTTAACATGGTGTGCTCAAGGCAAGACAACAATGGTCCTTATTCTTTCAAGGCAAGCTTAGGAAATGGTCAACTTTGGAGGAGAAATGGGTGCTTGAACTGATGTCTAAAGGATTTGTGAGGGTTATACCCAGACTCGACCCTACTCACCTCCCTCAGTCCTCAAGACCATTCCAGGGAATGACGTAGATCTATCTGCAGGTATCCCTCCCACTTGGGACTGACACTTAGACAAGACTCCACTCTATCTCGAATGCCAACCCAAGGGGGTAGATCCCTTCATTCAACGATTCTATCCGCTTCTCATAATCAATCTGTCCTTGGACCGCTTTCCGCACCCAAAATTGTGGTCCTTAGTCTTGATTCTCTTTATCTTTAACTTGAGGATCTGCTCTTGCCTTCTTTTTCTCCCTTGGTTCATGGCAATAACCCCTTTTTCCTGACAAGAAAGCACGTAGTTATCACTTTCCCCTAAGAAGAGGGATCTTGCAATCCTACCTGGTCTCGCTCGTCCTTGATTACCCATTTTTATCCCGCTGATGGAGCAAAAGATGTCGTGCGCACACACACACCCTGAAAACTCAACACAATACAAGGCATTTACTTAATTCCTTACCTTACTCACCACCACTCAAAATCTCCCTAAAAATTCTACCCACAAGCTTAATTCAAACTCCAAACGCCTCAACCTACAAGCCCTTGCCTGCCCGTAGACACTACAAGGTGAGTTGAGGTGATCAACATTGGAAATCACGCTTGATGGTGACCAAAATATACAAGAAAAACCATCAAAAATCCAAAAACTCCAGCCACAAAAGTCCACTCTCAAACCATTGCAAAGCCTTCACCAAACTCCACTCTGTTGGACTCTTTGGAGTAGCGCCAACCCTAATGGCACTGATACAGGGTCACATAGTCTTGCAGAAAGCCGCACCTTCTTCCCTCAATTCCTTGCACACACACATCCATGGAAACCTCAAAACTTCCATAGAATCTCCCAAGTGAAAACTTGAAGAGAGAAAGCTCTCATTCACTCCTCCATACACTCAAAAACAGGACGGGAACGCAACGGGACTGCACTAGACCACCTGTAGGAACCCTGCTTCCTTCCCCACACGGAGAGGTGAAAGTCCCAAAACTTGGCTTCCAAAATTCTCTATCAGACCAAGAACTCACGGAAGCGTCACTGATGTGGCAATTTGAAGCCATTTCACACCTTTTTTACCATTTTTTGACCCTTTTTGGCCCAGTTTTGACCCTGGCGGGCATTTGTCGCACGAAAAACCCCAAACAGACTCCAAAATTCACCAAATTTCGCACGATTGATCCTCAAAACCCAAAGCACATTTCCACATCCCCACATTCCATTTTTGAACACTTCTAGGGCGATGCACATATCACCGCAAATCAGGCACCGCAAATAGACAGTTACCGCATGTGTCAAACTTTTCGAGCGGGATGAGAGTACCCACACTTGTCACTTGCATTACTTACATTCCAGAAAGCTCAAAAAAATTATATAGAGCCAAAATAAGCCACATAGAACCATATCCAAGGCCCCGATACCCTATCCAGGCATGTACGTATGCTCGACTTCCGACACGCAAGCACGCATATTTACAATGTGCACACGTTGCACCTTTTTCCAAACATGAAACCACTTTGCAAAGCTCCCAAATGCATGTATTTACATCTTTTTGTACATATGACCATGCATATAAACGCTACTTTGTACACGCCAAAAGTGGTCTATCATCATTGCCCACCCTCTAGGTAGAGCATTTATGCTCAACCAAGAGACTATTTGCATCTGGAACCACATCCCTTGCAAAATATTTCTTCAGTCTATAACCATTTATTCTATAGCGCAAACATTCACCAGACAATTTTTCCAACTCATAGGTGCCATTAGAAAATACATGCTTCACTCTGTATGGACCCAACCATTTGTCCCTCAATTTCTTCTGAAAAGTAAAATCCAAGCGAGAATCATACTTCATCACCAAATCTCTTTCCTTGATCTCTTTCTCTGGCATCCTCTTATTCATTTTCTCCATCCTTGTTTCTGCTTGTTGAAGATAATAATCACTGCCTTTCTCTCTATTCATTCGCAACAACTCTAGAGAAAGAATCCTTTCTTGCAGCTTGTCACTATGCTCACCTTGCATTGCGCACAACAACTTCAAGGCATCCAACTGCACTTGTATGGGCATAAGAGCTTCCTTTCCATAAACAAATTCATATGGTGTAAACTGTGTTGACACTCTATAGGAAGTTCTATAAGCCCACAAACACTTTTCCAAGTCCAAGTCCCACTCTTTAGGATGCTCTCTAGCATACTTTGATAGCATCTTCACAATTTGACCATTGCAGTTCTCAACCAACCCATTGCATTGTGGGTAGTAAGGAGAAGAATGCCTATGCTGAATTTTCAATTTCTCCATGAGAGCAGCAACAAGTTTTCCCCTAAACCCTGGTCCATGATCAGAAATGATAACCATAGGAGCTCCAAACCTGCAACACACCTGTTCATATAAAAAAGAGGCCACTCTTCCTACTATTACATCTTTTACTGCTCTTGCCTCAACCCATTTTGTCAAATAGTCCACAGCCACAAGGATATACCTTTTGCCATTGTTGGTCCTCGGCATTGGACCTACTGCATCTACTCCCCATTTTGCAAATGCATCAAAAGACATTATAGCTTTCTGAGGCTCAGCCAAAAGCTTCCGATTTGCAAACACTTGGCATTCATGGCATGACTTGCACGAAAAATAAGCATCTCTCATCATAGAGGGACAACAGTAACCTGCTCTCAAAACATGAAAGAAAACTTGATCCTTGCCTTGATGGCCCGTTTCTTCATGGCAGTGCTCCAAAATCAAGCCTATCTCTTCTTTGTACGGCACTTTTCTCAAAATGCTATCCTTGCCATAAAGCATGAGATCCTCACCTACCAATTATGTAGTTTCTTGCTTTTGCAACTATTCTCTGACGCCGAACTTTTGACATGCCCTCTGGACATTTCCCTTTACCAAGAAATACTTCTACATCTTGCAATGATTCCCTTCCTGCATACAAGGCTTCCTTGACCTTTAAAGGAGCTACCAAGGCATCCAACTTGTCCCTAGCCAATTCATCAGCTTCTTTATTTTGCTCACGAGGAACATGCTTAAACTGTATCTTCTCAAAATCATGCAAAAGCTTCTTGATGCCATAGAACCACTTCTTCAAATTGTCTTTCTTAACATTCCACAAACCAAGCAATTGATTCATGACTAGCAATGCATCCCCTTTTGCAATGACCCTCTTCAGTCCAAACTCAACACACTACTTCAACCCAAGGAAAAGCGTGAGGTACTCAGCCTCATTGTTACTTTCAGCTTCATCAAGATCGTAAACTCTAGAAAAGATTAAATCGCCTTTTGGGTTCTTAATGACTACCCCACCACTTTCCTTTTGAAGAACTTTTCTGTATGCACCATCAAACATCATTGTATACGCATCTGTAATATCTACTTCCTCTTCATTATCATACTTGTCAACCCTTGGGTAAGATGGAAGCTCCCCCCCCTTATGTACCACTATGTCTACCAAGTGAGATTTAACAGCATGATCCACTTTAAACTCAAACTCATACTCTTGAAGCTCCAAAGTCCACTTTAAGATGCACTTGCTAGGCTTCAAATGTTGTACTACATCAGGCAAAAGATTCGATGTGGTGAGCACATAGAACTTTTGGGGCAACAAATAGGTTTTGAACCTTCGACAAGCAAGAACCAAGGAAAATACCCACTATTCCATTTCTGTGTAGGAGAACTCGCTTACATTCTTCATCTTGATCTTAAAATAAATTGGCTTGAAGTTCCTTCCTTTCTTTTGTAAGAGAACCGACCCAAAAGCTACTGACCCCACACTAATAGATACATAGAAAATCGACTGCAAGTCAGGAGGACTCACTGTTGGTAAAGCACACAATACCTCCTTGATGCCATCAAAAGCCTGTTGCATGTCTTCATTCCATTCAAACCCTTGAACTCTTTGACTCAATTTCTGGAGAGGATACATATACTGACATAGCATCCAAAAAAAACGTGACAAGTACCTGAGCTTATGCACAAATGATGCTAAATCCTTTGTGTTGTTGGGTGGATCCATAAGCAATAAAGCCTTAAATTTCTCTGGGCCAACTTCTATTCCATTTTGGGAAACCACATGTCCTAGAAAATGGACTCTGGCATGAGCAAATTTACACTTCTTTGGGTTGAGTTTCCCACCCTCTTGTTGAAGCCTTTCAAAGCTCAACCTCAGCTTCTCCAAATGTGTGACCCTGGAGCTATAACACCCAATTTCATCCATGAAAACACGAATGAACTTACCCAATTAGGGACCAAACACTCTATTCATCCGTCCTTGGAAGGTAGCATATGCATTAACCAGCCCAAAAGGCATTCTTTTGTAGGCAAAACTACCCTAAGGAGTAATGAAGGTCGTCTTCAATCGATCTTCAATCGCTATCAAGATCTGAAAGTAGCCAGAAAATCCATCCATGATTGAGTAACGTTCATGACCGGCAACCTCATTGAGGATTTCATCTAGGAAGGGTGGTGGATAATGATTTCTTTTTGTGGGAGCATTCAAAGGTTCGAAATCAACACATATCCTAAATCTTCCATTCTTCTTGGGCACAATAACAACTGGAGAGACCCATTTAGACTCCTCCACTTGAAAGATGAAATCTGCTTCCAAAAGCTTCGTCACCTCTTCATGAAGTGCCCTCTCATGAATGACCCCCAACCTCCTAAGATTTTGAATCTTTGGCTTGGCACCTTCTTTTAGATTGATTCTATGCTCGACTCCTTTAGCTCCTTGCAACTCTGTATATTCAGTGGCAAATAGCTTTGGAAATTCCTTGAACATGTCTTCATACTCCTTTTTTTCTTTGACATTCACATCATGCATCAATGCTTCCTTTTCAACACTTATCCCAAAAAGATCAGGACATAATTGCATCAATCCTTCCTCTACACTTTCTTCTGATGTTGTAGACGACGCATCACTATCGTATGATGTAGTTTCTGTCGAATCGGTATCTTGCATCCCCAATAGGGGCTGTGTACGGCTCTCGTGTGTCTTCATGTTGTAGACAATGGTCCTTCCTTTCTTTTTGTCGAGGATGGTGATCAAGACCGTGCCCCAATCCTGCTTAGCACCAAGAGTTATAAGGCATGGCCTCCCTAAAATGATCGGATAAGCATTCTCACCCACTTGCATCACGTAGCAATCTACCAAGCACTCAATCCCCAAGACTTTTATCTTCACATCTTCAGCTATTCCAAGACACCTTGCCTTTTTGTGGTTGGCCATCCTCATATGGATCAAAGAATTCACTGACATCTTAATGCCTGCTTCCTTCATGATAGCCTCGGTCATGACACATACCTGGGCACCACCATCCACATATGCTTGCACTTCCGTCTTCTTTCCCAGCATATCTTCAACTATTGGCACCATATCCACTGGGTGACCAATCCTCAAAGATGACACCATGCTTTGACGCTTTTCCTTCTTGGAAGGAAGCCGCGTACTCACACACTTGGTCCACTGCCTCCTCAATTTAGCATTCAAAGCCACCAACTGACCAAAAGATATATTTGCCTTTTGATTTTGTATGTCGTCAACAATATCAAAGTCTTCAACACCTTGGACAAGGAGGTAGTCCTTTGGACCAATTTTCCTTCTTCGCCGCCTCTTGCTACTTTCAGGTTTGTCTTCTACCTTAGCCTTTCCTTTTCTTGCTCTTGTTTCCCTCTCTTCTTCTATCTCTTTCTCCCTATCATACCTAGCTCTCTTATTGGCCAAAACATCCACATATTGATGCTCAAGGGTAATGATGTTGATAGCCCTACCTTCTCCATTTCCAGGCAACAATTGTGGTGGTTGTTGTGGCGGCGGTGCTTCTAGTGCCCACTCTTGATGATTTTCTTCTATTCTTCCTTGACCACGTCTATATAGGGGGTATATCCCTCGTCTCTCTCTTGGTGGTTCAGGACAATCAGGGGCGTAGTGACCCTCTTCATCACAATTGTAGCATCTTCCTTGTAGCCTTCGTCCCCTACCTCTCCCAGCTGGCCGCTCTTCTCTTTGGTTTCTATTCATTATGTTAATTCTTAATTCTTGCAACTGACCGGCAAGATCATGTAGAACCCGGGCCGTAACAGGATCTGGACCTTGAACCACTCGCTCCACTCTATCATCCATTGTCACGGGGACCATTGGTTGCACCACAATTGGCTCAGTATGTGTCAAGCCTTGCTCCCACCTTCTCTTGATCTTCTTGCTCTTGGCCTTGGCAATTTCCACAGCTCTTTCAAATGTAGCAGGCTCATCTTGATCGACCTTCTCCCTTACACTTGGATGGAGACAATCCATAAACTGACGTACTTTAAAGAAATCCTCTGGAGGTACTTGGGATGCCGCCTCTGATTGAACCCAAATCCCTTTGAAGTGTTGCAAAAACTCTTTAAAGTTAGCATGAACATCTTACTGCAAACCTCTCAATTTCGTTGTCGCTTCTGCTGCGGTTAGTTTCTTTCCAAACCTGACAAAAATTGCCAGCTTCACCTGCTCCCATGTTTGCTTTTTTTCTTCCTCTAAACCTTCAAACCACTCCCGAGCTTCTCCTTTGAGTGCAAGAGGAAATACATGAAACTTGGCTTTGTCATTCACAATGTGCATACCAAGCGTATGCCACTCGAAATCCGCAATCCAGTCCTTCACATCCTCCTTCCCTGTGAGCACTGGCTGACTATAACCCCTGACTATAACCCATCTCTTCGGAGTCGCTTCTCCCTTGCGTGAGTAACTCCACAAAAGTTGAAGTCTTGCACCTCAACCAACCCACCACTTTTCTTCAATGAAGCTCGAACTTCACAGCAAAACCGCTTCACCTGGGTGCAAAACCGGAAAATTTCCACTCCCTAACGGGATCGCTAAAGGATGATGGAGCAAAAGATGTCGTGCGCACACTCACACACCCAGAAAACTCAACACAATACAATTAATTTACTTAAATTCCTTACCTCACTCACCACCATTCAAAAGCTCCCTAAAAATTCTACCCACAAGCTCAATTCAAACTCCAAATGCCTCGACCTACAAGCCCTTGCCTGCCCGCAAACACTATAAGGTGAGTTGAGGTGATCAACATTGGAAATCACGCTTGATGGTGACCAAAATATACAAGAAAAACCATCAAAAACCCAAAAACTCCAGCCAAAAAAGGCCACTCTCAAAACATTGCAAAGCCTTCACCAAACTCCACTCTGTTGGACTCTTTGGAGTAGCGCCAACGCTAATGGCACTGATACAGGGTCACATAGTCTTGCAGAAAGCCACACCTTCTTCCCTCAATTCCTTGCACACAGACATCCATGGAAACCTCAAAACTTCCATAGACTCTCCCAAGTGCAAACTTGACGAGAGAAATCTCTCATTCACTCCTCCATACACTCGAAAACAGGACGGGAACGCAACGGGACTGCACTAGACCACCTGTAGGAACCCTGCTTCCTTCTCCACACAGAGAGGTGAAAGTCCCAAAACTTGGCTTCCAAAATGCTCTATCAGCCCAAGCACTCACGGAAGCGTCACAGATGTGGCAATTTGAAGCCATTTCATACCTTTTTTGACCATTTTTTGACCCTTTTTGGCCCAATTTTGGCCAGTTTTGACCCCTGGCAGGCCTTTTTCGCAGGAAAAACCCCAAACAGACTCCAAAATTCAACAAATTTTGCACGTTTGATCCTCAATACCCAAATCACATTTATACATCCCCACATTCCATTTTTGACCACTTCTAGGGTGATGCACATATCACCGCAGATCAGGTGCCGCAAATAGACAGTTACCGCATGTGTCAAACTTTTCGAGCGGGATGAGAGTACCCACACTTGTCACTTGAATTATTTACATTCTAGAAATCTCAAAAAAATTATATAGAGCCAAAATAAGACACCTAGAACGATATCCAAGGCCCCGATACCCTATCTAGGCATGTACGTATGCTTGACTGTCGACACGCAAGCACGCATATTTACAATGTGCACACGTTGCACCTTTTTCCAAACTTGAAACCACTTTGCAAAGCTCCCAAATGCATGTATTGACATCTTTTTGTACATATGACCATGCATATAAACACTACTTTGTACACGCCAAAAGCGGTCTATCACCGCATAGTCCTAGCGTTTAACATAAAAAATTTATTCAACATCCAGCCATCTGACCCTCCGGATCCGTCCACCCACTGAACCATTTGATGAAAATTATCTTCCCGAGCTAGTATGGAATTACTACAAAATCAGGGAGGAAAGTCTATCAGACATTGTCAGATGACAAGCAGCATACAATCTGTTGCATACCCTCATTCAAGAAAATTCATCTGGTTGTTCCCACCAGATTTTTATTTAGAAACTATTAATTCATTTCTTTTCCTTTATATGCTATAATAAGCTTGTAACTAGTTCCCTAACTAATCATGCAACACATGTAGTTTCAACCAATTCATCTTGTCTTACTCATGATCGAGATAATTGGTTACAGCCATCAAAATGGCGACATCTTCACAATATTTACCAGAATTAAGTGTTTGAGAAAGGCGCTTCTAATTTGATCATTCCTTCTTAAGCATTTTATTTTGAGAGGTATAGCACCATCTGGTGACAGATGCACAGGATAGCCCCTATATTCCTAGCCTTTCCAGTTCCTTTTGACGCAACCAAATCAAACAAATTTCCTTAATTCAATTCACATCATCCTCCCTGAGTATGACCTTTTCCTCCAACTATTGGCATCAAGCCATACCTGGATTATGGTCTTTTTTAAATAAGAAACCGCGGGTACTTCACCCGGCTGGGCAAAAATAAAACAAACCCATTCATCCCTTATCGCATGAATGATCTAGATATAACAAACTTGCCGGTTACGCTGTCCTAGCCGAAAAGGACCAATCTCTGTCAAGTTCTCCAAGAGAATCCTCTCACTGGGCCGGCCTTTCAATCAAATTGACGCCAAGAAGATTCATCTTGGTTTCCTATCATTTCCACACAATCTTCAAAACTCCTAGTTAAATCTATGTTTTGCAATAGGCTATTCATATCACCTTTCGAGATTCCTTTTCAACACCTTGGTAATTTCCAGGTTCATTTATTTATCAACCTTAATTCATACTTTCATTAATTATTTACTAGTTAAGTTTATTTAGAAAATACAAGCGAGTTTTTGCCATAGGCATTTGATAGTTAATGTCTCTTCGAAAATGATAACTTTTTAAGTTCAATACCCATTTTGTATGATTTCCAGGTTATGCAATCCTTTGCCATCCATGAGGCATCTCCATGGAAGCTTGTAGAGTTTTCTGTTCAAAACAACACGGAGATCAATTCCGTGAAGTTATCCCTTATCTCCTCCATCCCATATATGCGAACAAACTTGAAATTGACAACTTTTGAAATACTCTTCAATACCAAAAATTGAACTACTTCTATCGAGCTTAGACAACTACTCTTTTCTTATGGTGCCTAGCTTTCCATTTAGGAAGCAAAAAGGTCATCCTATAATTTATGAGTCTTCGAGCTTTCCATTAAAGCTCGCTTTGGGGATAAAATGGGAATCTAGAGCTTTCCATTAAAGCTTGGAATAGAGGATTATAACCGTACATTCTTCCTATCGTACAGAGTCATGCAAATCCTAAGCTTGATTACCATAATGAGACTAAACCTTTCTCTCTTTAATGAGACAAGGTTTCCATGGAAGCTTAACCCTAATCAAACAAGGTCACCATGGAAGCTTAACCCTAATCACACACAAAGTCACCATGGAAGCTAAACCCTAAATTGCAAACTTGTCTTTCAAAGCTTTTCCTAAGCTGCACCTCAATTTCTTCTCAAATCCTATCTCTTAACTTTATCTTTCAATCATGTTAGTCCCTTTTTCTGCCAGTTCTCGATCTAGATCAGTTCCCATGCGGCTTTTGACGCAAAAGTATAAAAATAATCTTAATCTTTTTGAAAAAATATAGGGATGACATAATTTCTTATCCGGAATATCCTTGTCTTTTCATTCTGGAGTAAAGTCTCGGTGTCTGCATGACGTCTTTGTCAGTCTTGATTTTTCTAAATTATTTTCTAGGCTGAAAAGTTCTGAATGGCTCTAGGGTTTAGGGAGGGACCTTACAAGATTTCTCCTTGGAGAGACGTTGTAGGGTTCACTTACCATTGTCTTTAGTCAACCCAATCAACTTTCAAGCTTGGCAAACTATACTTCCTGCTTTCCATCATCTCTTCATATGCAAGATCTCATACAAGAAAGATTATCAGATCACTTTCCCCTTCTTGCAATGTTGGAGCTTACACCAAAAGGATAGTACCAACCACAGGGTGTTGGGCTAAAGGTGTATGTGCCTTGCCCGATTGCCTAAGCTGTGGGCGCCCACCCACTGCTCACCTTATTGTGTTTACATATATAGAACAATAGAACAGTAGCTCAGTCAGAGCCCTACTCCACCCACACAATGTCTACTCTCTCCCTCTCTCCTTCTTGCACCAACACACCGCACCGCATCCGCACACATGTACCCTTCAACTAGTATCAGAGCCACCATGAAGATCAACACACGTGCGATGGATTCCTGCCAATCAGTACATAAGCGACGGACCTCGCTAGCTATGGCAGAGCTTGGAGCTCAAACTCAAGCTTCGAGGTGGTAGATCCAACGCAAAGGAGTCGGATCAGAAGAGATCTGGGTAGATCTCAAAGCTCGAAGGTCCCGACATGGATAGCCCCTCTCGAGATGAGGGAATCTTGAGGAGCATTAGTGCATCTATAGTGGAAATGAAAATTTATGTGTTCTTTGCATAAATGCGAGCAACGAGACTTGGAAAAGGGTGTCTGCATATTAGGAAAGGCTGCCTTGGAGTCATTCTTGCCTTGCCATCGAAGGTAAGGTTGGAATTCCACAAGTCAAAAGCAAAAATAAAAATAAAATAAAATTGTAGCTCTTCAAAAATGTAGAAATGGAAGTTTGGGATATTTCTTTTATTTTTGGGGCCTTGAAGTTAAGCTTTGAAGAGCTTGGATCTTTTTCTTTTGAAGAAGGAAAGCAAAGTCAAGCACCCAGCCTTGGAAATTGAAGCAAGTATGTGTGTGATGCACGCACACACAGGTTTTTGATAGAGGACAGGGAAGCAAGTTGTTTGTTTCTATCTTCTCTAAGGGTGGTGTGTGTACACACCACCCTTCTCTATCTTCTCTAAGGGTGGTGTGTGTACACACACACACACACACACACACTCGGGAGAGAGAAAAAGTGTGAAGATAGAGATCTAGAGAGCTTGAGAAGAGAAGAAAGGAGTGTGGCGCATCCCTGGCCTTGGGCGAGGTAATTCAAGCAAGATTAAAGAGAAGGCATGTGCGTTCTCGACGCGCACATGCACACACATGCAAGTAAGCTTGGGTTTCCCTCGGCATCATCCACATAAAATCAATATATATCTAGTAATAATAGAAAGGGGTTGAATGAGAACTTATGAATTACAACAAGATTAAGCATGATTTGAGAGGTGATTAGAAGAGGAATTTGTGATGGTTTTTTGAGCTTGAGAGAGAGGAGGAAGGAGGGGAGGGTGAGAAGACTAATGGATTATTTTTAGAGAAGGACTCTATGTGGAAAAGGAGGGTGTGTGTCTAAAGGTAGAGGGGGTGGTCTCCACCACAGTTGAAAAAATTGGCGTCCGCCATTTTGGCCATGTCTCCTAGACCGTAGATGCAAAAATTATAAAAAAAATATGGTCAGAATCTCCAGCTCATCAGCTACAACTTTGATGAGACAACTTTTCTTGGATTGGAGTGGAAGTATTTTTTAAAAATCCAACAAAATCATGTGTCTGTTTTCTTCCTTTACCAAGTCTTCCACCTGGGTCCCATCTGTTTGAATCATCATATGGCTCCAAAGCCATGATGATATGAGCCACTCATGACCCTTGAATTATGGGTGGATGGCTCCACAAACACATCATATCTTTTCTTTTCACATTTACATATTTTCCCTTCCCTTTACCACTAGGTTCTCCATTTCACCTCCGGTGAACTAGTCAAGGAAAAATTCCCATCAAATCATTTTTTGAATTTTTCCAAGAGGTTGTTCTCACTCTTTCTTTTATTGTAAACCTCTAGAAGCAAGGAAAACCAACAAAATATAGTAAACCAAAAATTTGTGATAGGCTCGGATCAACGGCAAGTGCATGAGTTAGTTGAGAAGGGCATGGTTAGGCCTAGCTCATCTCCATTTTGTTCACCTGTGTTATTAGTGCAAAAGAAAGACGGCACATATCGTATGAAAGTCGACTATAGAGCACTAAATAGGATCACTATCACGAATAAGATTCCCGTTCCACGGGTAGAAGACCTATTTGATAAGCTGCAAGGGTCGACCTACTTTAGTAGGATTGACCTAAAAAGTGGCTACCATCAAATAAGGATAGTTTATCAAGACATTGTAAAGACCGCATTTCGCACTACGTTTGGTCTTTACAAATACATTGTCATGCCTTTTGGCTTAACCAATGTACCAGCCACATTCAACCGCTTGATGGAGAAGCTATTCATGCCTCACCAAACCTTTACTGGAGTGTTCTTTGATGATATAATCATCTTCTCTAATTCACTAGACAAACACAAGCAACACCTCCAGGTAATGTTTCAAGTCTTGTGAGAGAATAAACTCTATATTAATCGAAAGAACACTGAGTTTTTCTTACAAGAGATTCAGTATTTAGGTCACATTATCTCTCAAGATGGCATCCAAATGAATCCATCAAAGCTAGAGGTAATAAAAGGATGGCATAATTCAAGGAATCTACATGAACTAAGAAGCTTTATAGGTATGTGTGCATACTATAGACTCTTCATAGAAAAGTTCTCACAAATTGCGGGACCATTACATGACCTAACAAAGAAAAACGTTAGGTATACATGGTTTTCCAAGGAGAACAACTCTTTTGAAAAACTTATCTCTTAACCTGTGCTTACATTGCTCTGATGATTGTCTTGGAGCTGTTTTGCTCCAAGAAGGGCACGCCATAGCCTATGAAAGTCGAAGGCTTGACCCTATTGAGCAAGATCTAAGCATATGCGAAAAGGAACTCCTCGCATTTTTACATGTCTTAGACTCGTGGAAGTGACACGGGAGGGTTAGCCGCACCTCCCTCTAGCTCACATGGAGACGGATGATGGCCGGCTTTGACAAGCCGCTGTGGCCACGGGAACCAACACCATTGGAGGGGGGGGGGAAGCTTACTAAAAAAAACAAACAACAAAAAAACGTTTTTTCTTTTATTCTGCATGCTGCCGCCACCACCTCCCTCCTTGACTATCATGCCCAGAGTGGACCATCCCCCGCTTGGTAATAACACTCTCTCTCCTCCATTATCACTGCAAGCCAAAACTCTCTCTCTCTCCTTTGTTCGTCACCAACCCAGGCAGGGCACATATGGTCTCCCTCTCTCTCTCACTCATTAGCCCAGTGAGGCTTGCCATGCATGAGCGAAGAAGCATAGGCTCTCTCTCTCTCTCCCCCCATCGTCGCCCACATGCACCCTCACCCTCCTCACCCACGCCCTCTCTCGCTCTCTGTGTGGTCGGCGAGCCAGCAAGTAAAAATAATAAAAAAATCTCTCATTCACTCTCGTTCCCACACATATACTTGTCGACACACACTCACTCACACACACACACACAACCCCATATACATACCCACACACACTCCCTCGGTCTCTCTCACCCATATACTATAAACACACACACCCACACACTTTGCGCACATACAACATGTACACACACACACACACACACACACATAAGCACATATGCACAAACACGTTAAGCGAAGACCCAAACACCACACCATCGACAAAAGGAGAAAGACGACCAAAATCACGTGAAAGCAACAACGAATCAAAGGTTGACGTCGAATGCATGCACTGGCCGTCCCCAAAAGTGACGAACGCATGGCATCTCGGCATCAGCAAAACACCAGCGACGGCAGAAGCATACTCCATCCCTCTTCTACGACTTTCCCCCATCTGAAACACCCTTGTAAAAATCCCTAAACCAAGTTACCCTAAGTCTAGGCATGGCTAGCATTTGTAAATTCACCTATCCTTACCCCACTCCTTCCCTCTCTCTTTCCTCTCTTCACCTTCTCTCTCCTACTCTATAGAATAAGAAGAGGCTCCATTGGAGCAGGTCCCGCAATCACATGGCACACTCACACTCTCTCTCACCCCACTAGTAAGAGAGGTCACCACTCCCAAAATCCTATATAAGGAGGGTAAGCTCTCCACTTAAAAAAACATAGAGAGGAGAACGCCAATGATGAGAAGCACAATATCACTATAATCATATGCACACCCTACACAAGCATGATAGACAATTGGTGGTTCTTTTGAAAGTTTTTCACTCTAAGCGGATGGAACTAGGAGTACTTGATTTTAGCACCATGGAAGTATGGGTTTAGACACACATCTAGCTCATAAGAAATCTTTGGTAAGCCTAAGCCCCATCTTGGAGCTCGAAATAGTTTGTAACCTTGCTTCCGAACTACATCAATAGAAGGACCTCTTTGCCATCAAGAACTCTGTACTTGGGTTGTAGCATGTGATAGAAGTGGAGTGTAAGCATCCACCCTCTGGATGGTAGTTTCTAGCTCATGGAAGCTATTGGGCCTAGTTGTGTATCCCTTTGGGATTTCTCATAGTATGGAATGATAAGAAAAGGGTTCTCTCTCTCTCTCTCTCTCTCTCTCTCTCTCTCTCTCTCTCTCTCTCTCTCTCTCTCTCTCTCTCCCACACACACACACACACACACTCTTAGTCAGGATTTAGAAGAATGTGGTTTGGGTGTGTTGTGCTAGAGTGACAAGTCCGAGGCTAAGATACGCGTCCTAGCCGCGCTTATGCTAGGTGGTGCCCCTTTAGAGTTATAGGACAACACACCTTAGGTGCTACCCCCCCTGAGATGATGCCTGGGGATTTTAGGCTACGTGTTGTGTAGAGGCCACCCCCCCTAGCACGTCATTTTCGACCATCAGAAGCACTATTTATTGGGAACTCCTTTCATTCTGCGGATGGATCATCAAAGCCTTAATTACTTCATGATGCAAACCAAGCTCTCCGACAAACAAATTAGGTGGCAAATTTCCTTTGGCAATTTCATTTTCATATTGCTCACATTGTTGGCAAGCATAATCAACTAGTTGATGCACTCTTAAGACGACCAAGAGTGAATGCAATTCCCATAGCAACTCACAAGGATCTATCTTCTATGATAGATGAGTACGCTATTGATCCCGATTTTAGAGGTATGATTTCAGCCCTTGCACTAGGGAAGAAAGAGGAACCATTTACCTTACAAGATGGTTATCTTCTCTATGGTTTCTAACTCACTACGTGAGAAAGTAATGTATGAATCTCATGCTCCTCCTTATGTGGGGCATAGAGGGATTCAGTCTACGCAAAAAGTGATAGAAACATATTACTATTGGCCTGCCATGAAAACAAACATACAAGAGTATGTTTGTAAATGTGTGGTGTGCCAAAAGACGAAGTTTGATAGATGCAAGCAACCTTAATTGCTTCAACCTTTTTCAATCCCTAATTCACCATGAAAGAGCATATCCATGGATTTTATCTTTGTATTACCTACGTCTATCCATGGTAATACAGGAATATGGACGATAGTAGACAGGTTCAACAAACAAGCTCATTTTATACCTGTCAAAAAGACTATCAAAGCCCATCAAATGACAACACTTTTCATATCACAAATCTTCAAGTACCATGGCTTGCCAATTTCCATAGTGTCGGATAGAGATCCTATAATGACCAATATATTCTGGAAGGGTCTCTGAGAATTTAGGAACAAGGCTAAACTTCTCTTTGGCCTATCACCTGCAAACGGATGGCCAAAGGGAAATAGCTAACCTAACAATTCTTGATCTACTAAAAGCCTACGTAACAGAAGTAGATCAAAGGTCCCAATGCGATAATTACTTACCCTAATCAGAGTATGCCTACAATACTGTACATACCTCCATGGGAAAAGCACCTTTCAAGGTAATTGAGGGAAGATCCAAAAGTCCCTTGCTACTTAAGCTACACGGAAAGATCTTCGTTGCAGATGAGTATAGCCAAGACCTACAAGAATCTTTCCAAAAGATTAAGGATGCTATTTCTATCTCACAGCAAAGTCAAAAGGATGCTGCTGATAAGCAGAAAAGAGCCCAAGCCTTTAAAGAAAATGATTGTATCTTGCTTAAATTTCCAAGGCTTGATTAAGGAACACGATGGGCAAGAATCCTACGGGACACCAAAAGTACTATGCTAAGTTAGAAAAAAGGTACTATAGGATCCTTCCAGATTCTTAGACCAATCAATGAGATGGCCTATCAACTCAAGTTGCCCAGTCATTGGCTCATACACAATGCTTTCCATGTGAGCCTACTAAAGCCTTACAAAGGAGAGCCACCTCAAGAACCAACTATTGAAGACCCACAGGAGATCCAGGACCAGGAAGAGGTGCTGCAACCCGAGTCCATTCTCTGACTTGAAGACAAGGTATTGAGAGGTGGTAAGATTATCTGACAGTATCTTATTAAGTTTAAGAACTATCCTTTTGAAAATGCTAGGTGGATGCAAGGCATACAATTAAAGGATAACCTAAACCTTGTCAATGCTTACAATGCTTCCCTAGAGTAAGCAAATGTAAAAATGTTTAAAATGAACAAAGTTTTTTTCTTATAAGACTCTTTTTTTCTTTATAGTGCAAAAATGTTAAGAAGTACGCATGCTTAGGATCAAGTTTGCGGAGACGACGTCTTCCAAACACCAAGTAGATCTTGTCACTCTAATGTGGAAGATTGATAGGACTAATGCGTAGACATGCTTGCGGTAGCTTAGGCTCTCAAGCGCCAAATGGATTAGTCATCCATTCTGGAATGATGTCGTAGGGTAAAATAGGGATCCTCTACCCTCTAGAAAAAGGACTAATGACTAGGCTTTATCCTCTCTACCCCATAGTCAAGGAGGAATATGATTTCAAGAGAAAGGTAATTTCATAATAACTAATGTCTAATTCTCCTAAATGATTTTCTCATCTTAAACTGATCACTTAATATGGGGAAATACCAGAGGAAAAAAAGCTAGAATATTGGTTAGGCTGGTAGACCGGTCATAGTAGGGATCCAAAGGAGGGAAAATAGGGATCCAAAGGGGGGGGCATCTGCAAAAGAGCAATGTGCATCAATGGGCTTCAAAGACCCTAACATTCAGCCCATTAGAACTTCCAAAATGCTAAGGTTCCAAAACTCAAAGGTTATAACCAATGGTCAAGCTTAGGGTAAATTGGATGCTTGTGGGAAGACTCAAAAATCTTCCCACATCCCTATCTAGTAGGGGGTGAGCCTATTATGTAGGTGATGAGAGAGAAACACACACACACACACACACACGCTTGCAAGCTCCCTTTTCACAAAGGTAATAGTTGACGCATGACAACTCCCTAGCCCAGTTGCCCCCAAGGTGCATTCAAATCCTATTGGATGTCCATAGAGGTGAACCAATGAGAATTAAGCTAGATTAAATCTAGTTTAATTAATTAAAAGAACTTGGAAAAACAACCAATAGAAATTAAGCTCTCTAGAAGACTATTGGACAGTCTCCCAAGGGGTCCAATGAGCATTCAACAGCCCAATGGCTTGTCTGATTCCTATTGGTGAGAATACTAAGCGGTCCAATGAGAGTTTAATTGCACTATTTAAATACCTAAAGCTCTCACAAAAGGGGAAAGGGGGAGACATGTCACAAGGCTATCACTTATGATTCTTAATTATCATTTGCTAGGCTTTGCAAGGTCCAATAGGATGCCAACATGAGCAAAAAGCAAGAGGGGTCAACCAAGAGAGAGAGAGGGGGCTGATTTTTGCAAGGCATTATCACTTACACACTCACACAAGCTCATGTGTGGAGTAAAGAAGACTATCTCCTTTTCAAGCTTTAATGGAAAGCTCATCATCTACTCCAAGTTTGTGAGAAGGGAGGCCTACACCAACAACTCTTGGCTTTGTGATGCAAATTCAACCAAGAGCCAAGCTCCAATGCATTCTCATCTCCTCTACCATGCTAATTACTGAGCTATGCTAAGCTGCTATGAGTGATTATGTGAGGAGACATACTTCTTTCTCATAAGAATACTCCTTCTTCCTCTCGATCTACTCTCATACCCCGCTAGCTCTCACTATCTTCAAAGGTGTGTGAGGTCTTGTGTCTGAGACCGTGAGGGAATTGTTGTTGTATTTTATAAGTGTGATCTTGGTGCTTGAAGCTTCCATCTTCATTGCACCAGAAATTTATTGAAGGAACATAAAGTATTGTATTGTAAAATGTCTCCCTTGATGGGGGAAACCTATAATACAAAGCCTTTTGGAGGGGGGACCGCGGCTCCATGTAAATTTGGTCCTCAACTGTTATCAATAGATTAATTTCTCTCTCTTCTAGAAGTATTGTTCATGACTATCTACCTAGGTGTTATGCTTTTGTTGCTCTCTCCATCCAAGCACTCTTGCTATGATCATTAGGAATCTATTCTAATAAAATTCTCACTATGTCTATGCTATTTTTTGCTACACACAAGTTACTAGACCATTAAATGTTACATAGTTTCAACTATGCTGGTTGGATCGGAGAGATTGTTAAGAGGGGAAACATTTTTAGACACTTGGGAGTACCTATAGGGGCGGGGACAAAAGCTTTGGATTGGTTTCAAGACATGCTTAAACAAAAGATGAAAAGATGGGAATTCATCCTGATTGTGTTCCATTCCAAGGAAAGGATTGTCAACACCTTCCTGATATCATAAATACATTTGCCTCCCCTTTCCTCCAATTATCTTAGAAGAACTACAAATCATGCCTCAAGTCGATCAAGGAGTTCTAACAAAAGGGGCTTGTATGATTTTGACAAGAGGAAAATTTGTTTAGGACTTTCAAAAAATTTGTGTAAAATATACTTTTGACTCAAAAGTAGTGCATTTAGAGCTAGGGGGTTTCACTTGTAAATTCATAGGTAATTCTTGCTAATCCATCTCCACACTTAGCTAGGATGAAGAGGCCAATTATTGGAAAAACACTACTTTGCATTGGTTTCCTTTGCGCCCATTTTACAAGGTTTTTTTCTTAATAGCCATTGGACCGAGATTGCAAGATGACACAATAGAAAATTATTTGGCACCTTGGCCTCTCTGTGGAACCATCATGAAGGAGGATGGTAGTCTCTAGAAAGATGGAAAGAGATCAATAGCCTTTTCCTATAGGAGAAGTCCAGTTCCATTGCTAATACTAGAATCCCTTGTCTACTTGACTTCCTCTTTTTTTTTTGGATTTGAGTGTTTTATTCAAGAATCTTATGATTTTGTCAGTTGTGTTGGGCTTGGATTTATGATCATTGGGTAAGCTAAAAATGTGAGAGATGATTGTAACAATCAACTAAATCCTTCTTCCATTTACTATTATTGCAATTGTGTCTGTATTGAAGGTTTTGACTACTTACTCAATGATAGCCATGTTGATTGGTAATATTGTTGCCTCTACCCATGATAGTTGATATAACCCAACTTTGAAGCATTTATTTTGCTACGAGACTGGGCACCCTCCAATTGCATGTGGTTAACTGAAATTGGGATAGCTGGTTTAATGATTAATTATGTGTTGTCTATTTGATTTTACTAACAGTGAGTGCATGATGATTTCTAGATTGGAAGTCTAGAAGTTGACAAGAAGGCACTGGAAAATTAAAATCCTCTCAGTCATTTTATTCTAGCACAGTATTTTAGATCTTTTTATCAATAAGCCACTATGGATGCTTTGTAAATAGGACATTGAGAACTCACCCAAGAGGGTCATGTAGTAAGTAATGTGTTCCACTCATAACTAAAGTGGGACTAAAGTGTAAAAGAGGGGCCTCCAATTTTTGGCACCAACAACAATATCAAATATCAAATAACAAACTCCACAAGAGGTGTCATGGAGTTTGGGGATAAAATCTTTAGGCCTTTCTTGTGTAGATGCTCTAAATTTCTCCTTCCCTCTCTCTTATGATATGTTGTGTTACTCTATGTACTCCATGATTATGTCTATATCTCTTGCAACCCCTCTTACACTCTCTTTCACTCTTCCCTTGTCAATTTATTCTCTTCTCTGTGTGTGTGTGTGTGTGTGTGTTGTCATAGTCTAGGTATGTATGAGTACTTGATAAATTGAAAGGGATGGTGAAAGGTTGACAAGTAGAGTTGCAAGCAAGATTGTGAATTGGAATCAAGCAACCGTTCTTCCCATCTCTCACGTATGAACGCATGCGAAGACAAGAGCTTGAAGATAAATTGTTGCATTCTACATGCATAGAATCTGCACCAGCACCCAAGCAAAACAAAATTAGCAAAAAAGCCTTCCCTTTCAAGGATTTTTGTGGCACTAAAGATGCTAGCACGGTTCTAGCATGGGTTAGTCAATTAGATGACTAGTTTCATGATGAAGACTTTCTCGGACATAAAATGGTAAAGTGTGTATCAAATCATCTCATCAATAGCGCTGCATTGTGTTGGAATTCCACAAAATACCACGGTAAAAGACCACATACCTGGCATGCATTCAACAAGATGTTTTAACCTCAATTTTTGGCCACATAGTATAAAGCTAAAGCATGACGCCAATGGGATTTAATTTGACATGCCCAACCACTTTCACAAGCACAATGAACATAATTTTCATTGACCATCAAGATTTTGTGATTGTATTCTTTGATGTATTCAGTAAATCAGAACAAGAACATAAAGAGCACTTAACACGTGTATTTGAACTACTTGCACACAACCACTTGTATCTGAATCATGAAAAGAGCTCATTTTTCTAATTTGAAATTGAATATTTAGGACGCATTGTATCAGGCAAGGGAATACATGCAGACCTCAATAAAATTGAATCCATTCAGTCATGGCCTACACCCAAAAATTTGCATGAACTTTGTTCTTTTATTGGTCTATGCAGTTACTACAAGAAGTTTGTACGTAACTTTGATTACAAATCTCATCACCTCACTCTCCTGTTAAAGAAAAATTCTCTTTATGTATGGTCTAATTTGCAAGAAAGTTCCTTTGATGCACTAAAAAATGCTTTGATAAATACACCAATACTGCAATTGCTTGATTTTGATAGACCATTCTTTGTTGTAGTCATTGATGCTAGTGGAAAAGGTATCAGTGCAGTCCTTATGCAAGATAACCATCCACTCGCATTTGAAAGTCGTAAGTTTAAACCGTCTGAAGCAAAATTTAGTACACATGACAAAAAGTTGATTGTTCTTGTACATGCTTTGAAAATTTGGAAACACTATAATGGGTGTTAATTTAATCATCAAAACTGATCAACAAAGTATCAAATACTTACTGTCTCAACCTTAATAAATGATAGAGATATTAAGTGAGCTACATTTATTCAAAGTTTCAACCCAACATTCTATACCAACCTGGTACGAAAAATGTTATAGCTGATGCTTTGAGTTGAAGAACCTCTCTTAATAATCTATCAACCATTACGGGTACTTCATTTGATTCAATGTCTAACACTTATGCACAAGATGATGATTTCAAAACCACATGGTTGCATATGATTGAGAACCATATGCACATATTTTTGGAATACACTATTCAAGAAAACTCTCTTTATTTCAAACAAAAATTGTGTGTAACTAAACCTTTTCGTATATGATCATTGAAGAGTTTCACAAACCACCCTATGCTAAACATAGAGGATTTTCTGCTACTTTTCAAAATTTATTTCGTGATTTCTATTGGCCTACTATGAAACCTGATGTTAAACAGTATGTTTCAACTTGTTTGATTTGTCAAAAGGTCAAAACAGTAACAGGTAAGAAATTGGGACTTTTACACCCTCTCCCTATTCATGAAAAACCTTGGGAACATATTTAAATGGATTTTATCATTGGAGTTCCGCCCACTATTCACAAGCATGATATGATTTGGACTATCATTGATCATTTTTCATAGCAAGCATACTTCATTCCTTGTAAGAAAACACTCACAGTACATAAAACTGCACTTGTATTTCTTAAAGTTGTCTTTCCGCATCATGATTTGCCTAAGGTTATAATATCTAATCGAGATTCAAAATTTTGTAGTGCTTTTTGGAGTACTGTTTTTGAAAATCCTGGAACAACAGGACTTTACTTATGCATTCCATCCTAAATCTAATGGTCAAACCGAAGTTACTAATCGTACTATCATTGACTTGTTAAAAGCTTATGTTTCTTCTCAACCCAAGAAATGGGATGTTTACCTTCATATTCTACAGTTTGCATATAGCAACACCACTCACACTGCCATAGGTAAATCTCCATTTGAAATTGTGTATTGTCATTCTTTGCCTACTTCTGCTTCACGTCTTTCTAATGTTGTACGTGTCGTTGATGATTTACTGCTAATTTTCATGATATTTATGCAAGTGTGCATTCTGCCATTAAACACTCACAGGAACTTTACACTAAACATGCTAACAAGCACTGCAAGGCACACAAGTTTAAAGAAGGTGATTATGTTATGCTTCGCATTGAAAAACGAAGGATCAAAAGTTTTGATACTAATGTTTTTGTTAAACTTGGTCCTCGTTTTTATGGCCCATTCAACATTTTTGATGCGATCAATGATGTTTCATTTTGTTTAGACTTACCTTCACATTGGCACACTCAAAATGCTTTCCACATTAGTCTTTTAAGACCTTTCAAAGGACCCCTACCTACACATCACATTTATGAAGATTCCCCTTCACTTGTGGACCAAGAAGAACAGCTCATCCTTGCACAAATAGTTGATTATGAGACCACCATTACACGTAGTGACATGGTTTATAACCGCTATCTTTTGACCTTTAAAGGCCACCCTAGAGAACCAAATGGATACCTGAATTTTTTTTCACAACTTCCAAGACCTTCTCCGCACTTTCCATCACTCACGGTCCAATTTGCTATCACTGGTGGGAGGGATGTTATGAGACTAGGACTAATAGTGAGTGCATGATGATTTGTAGATTGGAATTCTGGGAGTTGACAAGAAGGCGCCTACAAATAAAAATCCTCTTAGTCATTTTATTCTAGCATAGTATTTTCGATCTTTTATCAATAAGCCACTATGGATACTTTATAAATAGGACAGTGATAACTCACCCTAAGAAGCTCATGCAATAAGTAATGTGTTCCACTCATAACTAAAGTGAGAACTCACTCTAAGTGGGTCATGCAATAAGTAATGTATTCCACTCATAACTAAAGTGGGACTAAAGTGTAAAAGAGGGGCCTCCAATTTTTGACACCAACAATAATATCAAATATCAAATACCAAACTCCACAAGAGGTGTTGTGGAATTTGGGGCTGAAATCTTTAGGCATTTCTTTTGTAGATGCTCTAAATTTTCCCTTCACTCTCTCTTATGATATGATGTGTTACTCTGTGTACTCCATGATTATGTCTACATATCTTACAACCCCTCTTACACTCTCTTAAACTCTTCCGTTGTCAATTTATTCTCTTGTGTTTGTGTGTGTGTGCGCGTGCGTGTGTGTTGTCATAGTCTAGGTGTGTGTGAGTACTTGGTAAACTGGAATGGATGGTGAAAGGTTGACAAGCAGAGATGCAAGCAAGATTGGGAATTGGAAGCAAGCAACCGTTCTCCCCATCTCCCTTCCAATATATTTGTCACTATCCTTGAAGCCATATTTGCCTATAGCGTGATAGGAAATACCTATTTGTTGATGTTCTCCTATGCTCTATGTGATTGCTTCTAATTCTTGTTCTTGTTCATCCAAGGTGGCATGCATGGCCTTAGAAGATGCATCACCTCATTTTCCCATCTCTGAGTTTTGAGAAATGGCTTGTGTCAAGAAGTAAACTCATTGGAAGATCTTGGTGATGGATCAAACCAAGTATGCATAGGAGCGTTTATGTGCATAGTGGATTGTAGGTAAAGGTCCTATGATAGAAGTTTCTATGTGTGCAAGAGGTGATGAAATTGATTTAGGGTTGCACACTCTTAACATAGTTACTCTAATTCAAGCCATGAATGATGCACTCTTTGTGAACCTTAGGAAAACAACAGTCATTATTGACTCAAAGATCATGCATTGGACCTTTCCTATAATGATAAGCAGTGGGATGCCCAAAAAGATATGCGAATTAATGCCTTGCGAGTGATACGATTACTCAATTTAGATATTTTCTCCTTATCTCGCATTTGAGTTTGGACTTTAGTGATTTGCATGTCATTCTCTAGCTGAATAGTATAGTTGACTTTGACCACTTCAAACCTTACTAGGAATGATTGAGGCCACAAAGACATGACGGATGCCAGGGATGAAATCAAGAGGTGGGTTTTAGAGGTGCAAGACAGCGACCCTTCTGATGATCAAGCTAGATGAGGTAGTCAAGACCTTCGTCCATGAAATGATCTCCCTACCACTCATGAAGCAAGATGCGCTCCTGTGGAAGAAGAAGCTACTGCCAACTCTCAAGCCAAACCAAAAGGGGGATTACCTATAATAGTGGACCAAGTACTTGCTATCCTAGAGAATCAACCCTTTTGGCGAAAGAGATGGTTTGAAAAGTGCCCACAAGGTGAGACATTTCACAAAAATTCACCATAGCATCTAAGGATTGACCCTACTTTCTATCCATCAATAGAAGGAAATCATGGGATAGCTTCTACACTTGGCAAAGCAAAAGGCCATCAGTATTGAACTACCCTGTCTTATCCAAGCCGACCAAAAAATTCCCACCATCACAAAGATACCTGGTGAATACATTACAAGGAATCATCATGCAGATGAGGGATGTCCCACATTTGACATGCTAGATCTTGGTTAAGATTGTCAGAATGCTTATAACCTACATCACAGCTTTTGAAGACATAGAGGCATCAGAACACCCTTGGAAAGTGTTCCTAGAGGGCACCAAAGGCTTGTGCTAGAACCTAGAAATAGAGATTCTGAATCGAAATGTGATCATGGGGTTGTATGCTTGCATCATGTTTCTCGCCTCCCAGATCTGCAAACATTCAAGTACGCATTCATGAACGAGGTTTTTTGAAATGGACTCTACTATCTTCAACCCCATGACCAAAACTCTGCATGCCTGACATGTCGTATACCAAAGCACACAGATGAATAATCCTTTCAAAGGATTGGCAGTCCAAACAGAGATCAAGGCCTGAGCGGATAAGTTCAGACATCGGACCAAGACATTGGAAAAACAGGCAATTGATTACTAAAGATTTCAGCCATCAAAATGACACCCACCTGCTGCCAAAGCCAAAACCAAAGACAAGGGCAAAGTCAAAGCTACAAACAAAGATGAAGACGAAGCCAAAGTTTGCATAAGGCCGTGCAAAGACTAGGAAGAGGAGAAGATTGGTAATTGAACCAAATGGGCGCCCTCCTAGTCGACCCTTTGAGCCCTAAATTTTTGATGTCTGTCATTATTTTTTTGGAAAGCCTTGTGATTATAAGAGAGCCTCTGATTTTAATCAAATAATTTCTAAGCATCTTATGCCAACTCTGAGTTGTAAAGTCTGTAAATAGGTATGAGCCTTGTAAAGCCCTTGGCTTCTTTTTGTAAGTGGGAAAGGGACACTTATCATTATCAAATAATGGTTTTGAATTTTAGAGCGTACAACTGAGAGCAGCTACTCTCACACACTTTGCAATCAATCGTTCTTGAGCTCTTGTAATCTAATTTTGACTCCAATACTTGCATTGTGTTCCTTGTCTACTACTCTTTCATTTAAGTATAATCATTGTCAATTCTCTTGTAGTTCGCAACTACACATTAGCAAGCTAAATCAGTTATTTTGACCACATTAATAGTTGTTTTTTGACGTTTCAACCATAGGAGAGTTTTCCTAGAACATAGGGCAACCTTTTTGGTATGTTCTGATGTAGTTTTCAAGACCTTGATCATGATGGATTGTGATTTTGGTACCTCATCGGATTGCGACCAAAGCTGGTAGGATTGTGCCCATAGGTGTCCTAGACCCCTCGTAAGGTTTTGTAACATTTGGACTTTGTTGGAGTACTAAAATGGCATGATGACTTAGTGTGGTGATGACATAGGACATAGAAAATTGTCCAGGCTTCAGAGTGATAGATTTTCTAGTGCAGTAGATGGCTTCGTTTTGTAGGTTCAATTCTTGAAGTTGAGACCCTCAAAAAGTGTTCGTGCCCATCGGAGTCACTTCCCTGAGTATTGATATTATGTTAGTGTCAAATAGCTATGCTACAATGGTCCGTCACGGTGACCCGCTAACACAGTGTGTCCTCAATGTGTAGGTATACCCCAATGTGAGAGAGCACATCTTCATTTGAAACCGTTTTGCAAGGTTGATCTTCACAGAATGGGCAATAGTGTCTCCACATTGCCTTATTCTCTTATAGCATCCTTAAGAAGTTGAAAGATAGCCTTGTAGGCCTTAAAGTTGATCTCGGCTTTGTTTCAAGCATGTTGCATGCCACCCTCACTAACCTAGATAGCCACACCCATTATAGCCACTTGCAATAACCTAGCAGGCCTGCCTCTTCTCTCCCAACATTTTAAAGAAATGTGGAGAGGCTACTGAATGTTGCATGGAAGTGGCCCATAAGATTGTATAGGTGCAAATGTACATCAACCTAAAGGCCAACATTAGTGTCACGAGTAGTAAGACATTGTTGTGATGATCTTTATTTATCCACAAGTGCCTCTTTCGGTGAAAACTCAATGGGCAAACGAATATGTAAGCTTGTAGTGTATAGAGTACGTGGTGGGGAGGGACAAAGTTTGTGATGTCATTGAGCACCATAGCAGTTGATCCTAAGAAAGCATATAGGGGAGAGAGAGAGAGAGAGAGAGAGAGAGAGAGAGAGAGAGAGAGAGAGAGAGAGAGAGAGAGAGAGAGAGAGGAGGAGGAGGAGGAGGAAGAGTGGGAGAAGAGCAAAAAATAATGTTGAAAAAGTGTACTTTTAGTGAGTGTTAGGTAAAAACATTTCCACAAAATGTTTTTTTTATATGCATATAGTTTAGGGGGGACTTTTCAACAAAAAAATAAGTACAAATAATTTTTTTGGAAAAAAAATCAAATTTTGATCCTTATGTACATGCATTTTTTATGTGTCATGGGAAATAGAAAGGAGGAATAGTTAATGTTGCACCCCCTTTGCCCCCTTCACTTTCAAAAAGCTAGTGAGAGAAAGGACTCCATCCTAGATGGGCCTAAAAAAAGGATAAAGAAGCATTTTAAAAACTAGCTTCATGAATGCTCTTGTCCCTTAACGCTCCACAACATTAGCTTTGATATCTTAAGATTAGGGATTCTTCTCCAAAGTTGTAGATCCGTCACAAACTCCCTATTGGATTGAGACAGCCAGGAAGCTGAATAATAAGGGTCTGATCCGACTTGAGCACTTCTCGGACAGTGTCAACAAGTGTTGGAAAACCATTGACCTTATGATTGCCCAATACCAACTCAATAGCTTGGAGGTCTTGCTTGTCCACAAAGTGATGAAAGAACTTGACAATCTAGTGATGCCAATCTGTGAGTCGGAGATGGACTAAAATGCTTGGAAATGGCCCAGAAGCAGTCTCTTGTGGAAACCCCATACTAAAATTATTTATCAGACAATGATGCAAAAGAAGAATTGGTCTAGCCTCCTTAACAAGATATGGAAAAAGCAATGGCCGGAGGAAAGGTGGGAGCATGTAATGGAGAACATATGGAAGCCAACGGTTCCACAATACATGAAGGTGTTCTTATGGAAGGTTATCTGGGGCGCTCTATCGACGGGGGTGAAGATTCGTGAGAGAGGGATTGGGTCAGATCGATGCTTGGGGTGCAGATTAGCTAGTGAAGATCTGGCCCACCTAGTCATGGATTGCCCAGCGATAAAAGGCCTCGCAGGGAAAGTATGCAAGTGGGTCCAGAGAACATGGAAAATTAGCTTCTTCAAGACTGACCTATGCCTTGGAGGTAAAAATTCAGGTAGTCCTGCACTCCTCGTCAGCACTCAAATCGTCAGATACTTCTTCTTGCATAATGTATGGCAAACAAGGAACTGTCGTGTTTTTGAAGGAGGATTTGAGGTAGCAAGCTTCGTAGAAATTATACAAGAAAGCAGTGCTAATATGGGCACGCATGCATCACTCGGAGGATTGGACTAGGACTACTTGTACCCTGTTGTTAGTTGATGGAATGCCTGGGATGGGGGCAAATCTTGGCCATCGGTATTTAAAAGATCTCAAAATGTCAAGAGTATGGACCTTGGGTATCAAGGATGTGGAGGTGGGGTAGTAGGGGTGGCTGCCCTAATAGCCGATGTAATTCTGATCCCTAGATGTTGTCATGGCTTAGCATGAGCATGGCAAAACCTTGTAATTTTTTGGGCTGCTCAATATAATCCACTCACAATTGTGAGTTTTTCTATTAAAAAAAACACTACAAGAGGCTATTTATATTAGCGACGCTCACACAGCGACGCTCAAAAAAAAAATCCCGGCATCGCTATGAGCGTCGCAAATTTACGAGTAAATTTGCGACGCTCATTGCGACGCTCATAGCGACGCCGGCTGGGCTAAAAAAATAACAAAGAGTGCCCAAAAACTCAGATCTCAGATTTGAGTTTTTCGGCGCCCTCAAGCAAGAGCAGGTAACGCTCTCCCTCTCTCTCTCTCTCTCTCTCTCTCTCTCTCTCTTTCTTCTCCACACACACACACACACACACACACACACACACACACACACACGACGAGAGGAAGGAGAGCCAGGTATGCTCCTTCCCTCTCCTCACTCTCATGTTCCCTTCCCTTCTTTCTCTCTCCCTCTCTCTCTCTCTCTCTCTCTCTCACACACACACACACACACACACACATAGTGTTTTTGAGAGAGAGAGAGAGAGAGAGAGAGAGAGAGAGAGAGAGAGAGTACAAATATAAACAAAAACGCACACACATATACATAAACAAAGAATGCACACACACATTGAGAGAGGAAAAGAGAGAGAGAGCATGCATAAACAAAAAACGCACACATTGAGAGAGGAAAAGAGAGAGAGAACATGCATAAACAAAAAACGCACACATTGAGAGAGGAAAAGAGAGAGAAAACATGCATAAACAAAAAAACGCACACACATTGAGAGAGAAAGAGAGAGAAACTAATTTAACGTCGTAGGAAACTAATTAAAATTAAAAGACCTAAAGATCTAGCCGACGAGGAGTTGAACTCAAGACCTATTATTCAAGAGGGAAATGGCATAACCAATCTATCATACTTGGCATGGGTGATAGAAAGGTTATACCATTTATCTATTTTTATTGGCACACACATCCACACACGCGCACACACACACAAGAAGAAGAGAGTTATAACGTCGTAGGAAACTATCCTAAAAGACGTTAAAGATTAGGTTAGATGTAGACTTACGTTAAATTAGATTTAGGTTTATTTAAGTTAAATTAGATTAGATTTAGGTTTATTTTTAATTAGATTTACATTTATTTACGCTAGATTTAGATTTACGTTATATTAGATTAGATTTAGGTCTCCATAGACTGCGATGCCTGCATGAAGCGGGTGAAGAAAGCCCTCAATGGAATATAGGGTATTGCTGCCTTCACTCATGGTGGCCTCCGTTGATCCAAAAGTACTGGTGAAATGTCTTCAGAAGATAGGGAAGAAGGTGGATCTTCAGGGCGGCAAGAGTCACTACATCCCCGACACAATGACCATCTAGACAACCTCTAGTCATTCAACAGCAACTTCAAAGTTAGTAACAAGAGCAAGAACGGTCTAAAGGGTCAATTGCTGTCGTCAGATGTGGATGGAGATGAGGCAGCGTCACCGCCGGAAGTTAACTCTCACATCTTTAGTGATGAGAATGCCAACTCTTGCCGAGTTATGTGAAAAATTATGTGTTAAATCAGGTTTAAGTTTCTTATAATCCCTGTTAGTTTAGTTCTTTGTTTTTAATATAACATAATTTACGTTAGATTTAGATTTATGTTATATTAGATTAGACTTAGGTTTATTTAGCTTTACCCACACACACACACACACACACACACACACACACACACACACACAAGAAGAAGAGAGTTTTAACGTCGTAGGAAACTATCCCAAAAGACGTTAAAGATTAGGTTAGATGTAGACTTACGTTAAATTAGATTTAGGTTTATTTTTAGTTAGATTTACGCTTATTTACGTTAGATCGAGTCCATGCAATAATTACTTACGGTTTAGGGTTTAGAGTTAGACGAACAGTGAAAAGATCTACTGTGACAAGATGTTAAGATGCTGTGAAGTGCTACAGCTAGAGAAGAGACAAAGGGGTTTTGTCCACTACATGCAGTATCATGTAGACGTGGGTCTGTAGATTTCTTGTACCCACAAATATAGGTATTGACCAATAAAGACGAGATTATAACCCGGTGGTTCTGATCTCCGTGCACCTCTAGATCGAGGTGTGCGGGGATTGGACATGACTAGAGAATGTGAGGTAAAGAGACAGAGAGAGAGAGAGAGAGAGAGAGAGAGAGAGAGAGAGAGAGAGAGAGAGATAAGACGAAGAATGCCAATAGAATATTAAATTTATTGTCCAGGTTATAAGATTTTTATCCTCATTATGAGTAGTGACGAGGATGTGGGACCGTCCAACCGAAACACCTATCTCTCAACGAGGGTCTTATGTCCTTGTAATCAATGCAAGCATGCTGTGCGACGGACAAGACGTGTTTCTTTGCAGCACGTTCGCAAATTTGGCGAGTTCGATCCATCTATTATAGATCGAGTTGTTGCCAATTATAACTCGTCGGACTCTGACGCTGGCCAACAAGCAGCAATCTTGCAACCCAATAGACGTGTTCGCAGGCGCTTTGGTCAAGCAGCATATGTGAGGCCACAAGATGTAGCCTCTGACAGCTCGGGGGATGATCATGCAGAGCACATTCCCAACGAGGCAATGTTTGAGCCCGAGATTGATGAAATGATCGAGACGATCATGGATTCAGAAAGGCTTATCTATGATGATATGAAAAGTGAAGCCGATAGGCCATTGTATAATGGAGCACGTATGTCTAGATTGAAAGCACTCCTGGTTCTTCTCAACATGCAGGCAAAGTTTGGATGGAGTGACACTAGCGTCACAGCGCTTTTCAGGTGATCTATTACAATTAGTTTACTTTAATAAAACTCTAAATGTATAATGATCTGATAGATTTTTACACGACTGTATCGTATTTTTATGTTTTGTAGATTGCTTAAAGAGCACATACTACCAGCTGACAATGTGATGCCAGATTCCCGAGATGAAGCAAGAAAGATTTTGCGAAACTTGGGGATGGATTACAATTCTATCCACGCTTGTCCTAATGACTGCATTCTTTTCAGAGGGGAATACATAGACATGGAGAAGTGTCCGAAATGTGATTCCTAAAGATATCGAGTAGATCTCCACGGGACAAAAATTCCACAAAAGGTTTTGCGACATTTTCCTCTGCTTCCTCGCATCAAGCATTTCTTCGAATGCAAGTCCATGGCCGCCCTAGCATCATGGCATGAGGAGAATAAATCTTCGGATGGTGTGCTACGAATTCCTGCAGATTGCACAGCCTGGAAACATATAGATGGAACATGGTTGGATTTTGCCAGGGAAGCTCGAAATTTGCGCTTAGGCCTGGCTATGGATGGCGTAAATCCATTTGGTCAAAGATCAACATCTTACAGTGTATGGCCCGTTGTCATCGTCAACTACAACATTCCCCCGTGGTTGACTACGAAGAAGGGGCACCTATGGCTAAGCTTGATTGTGCCAGGGCGATATAAAGTGGGGAATATGGATGTGTATCTTTGTCCACTATTGGAAGAGCTACAACAATTGTGGATTGGCATAGAGGTGGTGGATATGAGCCGACACACAGGACGACGGAATGCTTTGATCAGAGGCATTCTAATGTGGACCATGCATGACTATCCCGGGCTAACAGAATGCTCAGGTGATCTATTGACACTCCTCACTCAAACACTGTAAATCTTGTTTTTTCCCATAGTTGATCTATTATCATGTGTATACATGCAGGGCTTCAAACAAGCGGATACAGAGCATGTGTCACATGTGGACCTAGACTGAATGCACGTAGGGCGCCCTCACTGAAGAAGCAAATCTACGAAGGTCATCAAGCGTATCTTCCAGAGAATCATGTGTTACGCGATTGGTTTTTGGGAAGAGAGCCACCAAGGATTTCTGCACAAGCATGGTTAGAGCAGAAGGAGATGTGCGATGACGGATTGCCTCCAGGGATGAAGAGACTATCTCTATGGTACGAGTTACCATACTGGCCCCGACTCATAATCAATCACTTCCTCGATCCAATGCACATATTCAAGAATGTGGGTAATCTACTATGGGACCATCTGACCGGCAAGAAAGATACTTTGGGAGCCAGAGTTGACCTTAGAAATGTGGATCGTATGGAGCAATATTGGCCGCAAACAGCGTCTGATGGATCGATAAAACTCCCTAAAGCACCATGGATTTTCACAGGAGCCCAAGAACGCAAAGTAAAAGAGACCATTCGATCTTTGCGGACCCCCACTGGCGTAATGCACTCGCTCCGAACGTGTTTTACTAAAGAACGAAAGCTTACCGGTTTGAAGTCACACGATTGGCATAAAATGTGTCAGGTACATTCATAGTGGACTTTAATATCATTGCATAAAATGTGGACTTTAATATCATTGCTGCACATACTTTACAGTTTATTTTACCGGTTGCCATTGAGGGATGTTTGTCTCTCGACATCCGTAACACAATCTACAAACTTGCAAAGCTGGTGCAATGGATCTCACAAAAGGAGATCAACGTAGACTCCATACCATTCGCCAAACTAAATGCTGCGGAGCTTGTGTGCATGTTTGAGAAACATTTTCCTACTACCATGCTAACCATTCAGGTGCATCTTCTTGTTCACATAGTTGATGAGGTGGAAATAGCTGGCACAGTTCATTCCAGATGGATGTTCTTCTTAGAACGTTTCATGAAAACGCTTAAGGGATATGTGCGTCAAAAGGCACGTCCGGAGGGTAGCATGGCAGAAGGTTGGTTGGTATCAGAGTCCCTAGTGTACATTGGAGAGTGGCTAGACGGATTTGATAAAGCCCGGGACACGCTATGGCGAACCATAGATGATGAGCGCATATCTGGGATTGTCATGTGCAATCTCGGTGTTGAGAAGAAGATGACGGAAGATCTAGAGGCTAAAATCAACTGATTTTGCATGCTTCACAATCCAGTGATGCAAAAGTGGATTTCACAATATGAGGATGCAAAGCAAGAGCGACAAAGGGCACGAATCGAGTGGAAACGGGGAAGACGAAAACCGATGCACTATCCGACGGTTCTGGAGAGCCTACCAACCTTCATGAGCTTAAGATGGTTGCACAACCAATTGAAAAGCGCACAACAATGCGGTGACAAAGTGACTGAGGAAGAGTGGGAGTACTCTCGGGGTTGCGCGACCAAGGTAAGTTTGCAATGTACGACTAGCTAGTGACTTTATTTCTAAACGTTTGAACGGCCACTCATAATCTTTGTTCGTTGTAGTATAAGTCATACACAGCAGCATGGTGTAAAGGTCGACATTTTAGGGTGGAACGAATCGACAAAAAGCGTTTTACTCAAGATTGTGGAATCATGGCAAAATTTGAATAGTTTAGTCAACGACGTTCCTCTGATGCAGATCCTGTGGTGGCGGAACTCACTTACTTCGGCACGCTGCAAGAGATTTTGAGGATCGATTACAGAGGATTTTTTGTCGACTTGTTCGACGTGCAATGGTTCAAGATAATCATGGAGGGTCGCAACGCTACTGTGCGTAGAGGAGAGTCTGGTTTTCTTGAGGTGGATTCTACTAAGAAATGGACTGACCTAAGAGACACTTTCGTACTACCCGAGCATTGTGAACAAGTAAGTATGTAAATAGTTAACATCCCCCTTTTACAAGTTATGTGCTTGAAAGCTCTCATGTAAGTTATGTGGCTCTGGCAGGTAGTATTTCATCCTACAAAGTCTACATCAAACTGGTGGTACGTCATAGAGGTAGCCCCTCGTAGTGCAAGGACATATGAAGGCTACCATGTGCCAATCACAACGGCATCAATGGAGGAGATCAGAGAAGATGCTCAATCAGAAGCCGCTGCGGTGGTGCCAGACGAGCATCAAGATGCTACTACTCTATATGGGGTGCATGCAGAGGAGCTACAAAATGAAACAGAGGATATGTGTTTAAACGGAGAGCTCTATATAGATATAGGAAGTTATGCTGAGTTATGCGAGGATGAGAGAGAGATCTCTTAAAGCCACAAATATTGTATTTGAACAATTTTGCTCCGTGTTGTAAAATCTCTGGCTCTCTAAGTACCTTTCATGGTGTATAACGCTCTTTTCTACTCGCGCTCACATCTTTTGATTGAAAATTCTGAGTTTTCGACTTGCCTCTTCTATCACTCAATTCATTGCGTCATTGTTTTTATATGCGTCATTACGTCATTGTATTTAATGGTCTTTGCGTCATTGTTTACTCTATTCATTCAATATTAAGTTTAAATATTCGTGTGTTTAATGCAGGTATGGATGATGAGGAGTTTCTTTCTTCTTTGTCACCGCAGCAGAGACAGTGGTACGTGGAGCGTCATCGCTCTAGCGCATCATCGCGCGTTCCTACTCCATCCGCATCTCCCTCTCTTTCGGAGCATTCGGCGTGCTCCGAAGCTTCGGCGTCGACGAGACGATCTTCACACTCGTCTAGACACCGGCGCTCTAGTGGTGGCAGTGGCAGTTGTTGTGGGGATTCCGCCACCGATGCCTCCACACCGTCTCGTGTTCGACGAGGCTCTTTACCCTCCCCTTCTTTGCCCGCCCCCACACCAGCCACAGCATCGCCATCTACGCCAGGTTTTGCACGGCTGACTGTTCCTAGAAGCTACACACCTCTACCTACTCCGCCAGGATCCACCCCACTCGACACTCCTCGCTTCGGGGCCCAGACGCCGGTGGAGACACCTGACGTCCGTACCCCCATCGACACGCCGCTAGAGACCCCTGCCGGGACACCCAGGTTCACGCGTCACCGGCCGGAGGGCTTGCCTTACTCCGTCGACTTCAGTGGCGGCATCATTATGGATGATGACGGCAAGAAGGTGATCTCACGCATGCGTGGTCTTTGCTCTCAGCTGTTTAGACACTACATACTAAACAAATGGAGTGAAGTACCAAGTGATTTAAAAAACAGAGTCATCAGCATACTTCATGATGAGTTTCCCGTTCCAACACGGGATCAACGCTTCAATGAAGACCTGATGAAGATTCGAATGCGCGAATACTGCAAACACAAGCGTTCCGAAGTGCAAAAAGCAATCAAGCATGGGTGGAACAGGCCAGATTGGCTGGCCAAAGAAGATTGGAAGAATGCGAAGAAAGCAGCGCGCGAGAATCCCGACAAGTGGAAGCAACAAAAGGATGCAGCCAGAGCGCGAGTAGAGGCAGGGAGCTCGCACCACTTGGGGAGCGGTGGATGGGCATCATTTGAGGCCGATTTTGTAAGTGTTTTCGCATTGCTCTTTATGTTCGATAGTTTAGGATTTATGAGTTTTTTAATTCTAACATAATGAATTCTTTGTATGTTTTGACAGTGGTCGATGACAGGACGTGATCCCACACTGTACGAGCGCGAGTACGCAGGCAAGAAGGGCTTAAACGCCCTGATGGACATTCTCAGTTCTCGCAGCGGCATGGTTAGTATTAGGGTTTACTCTTTTCTATTTTTTGTATTGTTTTATAAATGTCGTTATATGTTTATACTTACTGAAAGCTGTCTTATGGTCTTTTTTTGCAGAATCTGACAGATATGCCGCTTGGACGCGACGAGACATCTGACTAGACGACGTCAGTTTAGAGCATTAGTTTAGGGTTTCTCATAGCTTATGTATCATGAGACGGATTTTATACGTCTTTTTGAACCATGTATATTATTACATTTGTCACCGCAGTTCATTTTGCCAATCAATTCTTTATGCCTATGATGTTGTACAATTGTCATTATTACATTTGTCAATCAATTCATTTTGCCTATGATGTGTACAATTGTCAATTTTACGCTTGTCAATTTTGCAAACAATGCGTCTTGTGGGTGACTATTTTGGGTCTATTATCTACCCTTGCACTTTTTTTAAAAAGTGAATCAAGTACAATATGGTTGATGGGTGGCAAGGCATTCAATGCCCTGTCACCAAAAAAAATTTCTCTCGGACGTCGCTATAACCGTTTCTATTTATAGCTGTGTAGCGTCGCTATGAGCGTCGCTATAGACTTCTGTGTAAACGTCGCTATGAGTGTCTCTATATAGCGACGCTTATAGCGACGTCTATAGCGACGCTATTAGCGACGATTTTAACGACGCCGGGGGTTATAAAAACTCAGTGTATTTTCGTCGCTAACAGCGTCACAAGAGCACACAACCTCTTGTAGTGAAAAAAAGAAGATTAGAGATTCTTATATGGACCATGTAAGCTCCATATTTTTCCTAGTGAATTAGAAAGTTTGTCTCAACAATACTTTGCAATTTGTGCACATTGAATGCATGCTCCCGATTAACTTGGAAGATAAGCTATATTTAGAGTGAAAACTTTCCTATAAACACAAGAAATAAGTTAATGCATGTCAGCTAAACATTCCTCACCATAGTCTTGGAAAGTTTTCTACGAATTTTAATGGTGAAAGTCTAGCATGGTGCTATTTTGTGCAATCATATGTCATCCGCATTTTCATGCATGCATTTCCTCCTCTCCTTGTACTTATCATGCAGTGTACTTGACACCTTTAACTATGGCACTCACTCCATATGCTTCTCTGAAAACCGTTGCAACATCCTTGGCACTCCTGTGAATTCATGTTCGTCTCCCTTTACACAAGCACAATTATAGTCCCTGGATGATGTCATGGCTCAACAAGAGCATGAGAAGACCTTGTAATTTTTTGGGCTGCTCAATATAATTCACTCACAATTGTGAGTTTTGCTATTACAAAAAAAAGATGGAAATACATATGTATAGTGATTACAATTAGGCTATGGAAACAACTCAATAGTTTAATAGGCTATAAAAACGGTGCATCAACTTCTTTCATCCTCCTTCTATAATTTTGTTACATGACAAAGATAGAGAGGAATTGAGAGCCATGGTTCGTTTTTTACTAGAGAGGAAAAAGGATGAACCAAGTGAATACATATATAAATTTATTAAAAGAAAATTTCAAATAGAGCACGCCACTTAAGTTTATTCATATAGGCAAGTCAAACGTCCACACCTTTATGAAGGGTGAAATAAGGCACAGCACTTCTGGTTATTGCCTCTTTACACCAACATTCAAGATACTTTATGGTCTTCTTCTTTCCCTCTCTCCCTCCCCCCCCCCCCAAAAAAAAAAACTCCCATCCCGTAGGATGGGTCTCACACTCGTAAGTCTTAGACGTCTTGAGCATGTCAGATTTGACTTCAGAGGATCATCCTCCTATAGCTGAATGTGCTTTGACATTGGACATTAAGAATTGTGATCGAGAACGTGGTTCTCAAGAGCAGTATATCACCGAGATAGTTATGAAGCCTTGCTACTATGCTAAGAGACCTTTGTGATTTTGACTCCCAAACCCTTGGCATTTTAAGGATTTTGTAGGGTCTTTTAAGACTCAATTATAAACATGGAGAATACCTCAACTAAAACTAAGGGATGGACATAAATTAACTTGGTTTGAAAGCACATCTAAGGGACCAGGGTCCCTAGAACTTTGCCCCACTCGCACTTCGGGTCTTTGTTCACCATGCAAAAAATCAATTAGCCATGCATGTATGCATTTGGCTAACATAAAAATGCTTGCTGGTTAACCATCAATTTCCATCGAAGCAAGTTTGGAAAAGTCATGCATGTCATGAATGTAGACCAAGCAAGTTTGGAAATTCATGCATGTAGTGTGTAGACCAAGAGATGAGTGCAATCCCTTGCAATCCAACAAAACGTAATTCCCTTCATGAGAATGAAATCCAAATTTTGTGATTTAGCTCTCCCTCAATGTTGGATATCACCTTACGTAGATCGAAAACACCATGCTCAACTTCGTGCTATGTAGCATGCTCATGTAGCATTGCTATGATACCAATGTGAGATCCAATGCTAGGTCACTACCATAGCCATGTCCTTTGAGTGGCTACCTAAAGCTCTTGTCCCTAAACCTATAGTTAAGTATGGGAAGTCACCACCCAATTTCTCTATATACAGGCTCAACATATATATAGCCCTTGAATAACCACTCCCCTTGGGGTAGGACAAAACAACCAAAGCCAATAATTCTAAGAGTTCTTTTCAAATATCTTTCTTTGGCTTGATGTTGCAGGAAGGAGAAGATGTGCCTATAATTTCAAGTAGGCTAAGCTTTATTTGTAGCCAATTGACCTACTTGGGAGTACATTGTCAAATAAGATGACAAGGTAGTTGTGCTTCTTCACAACAACAAGGACTTTGACCAACTAGTCACTACTCTCAAGGAGAAGGAGCCCATCCCATAGCTTGAGGATGTCAGTAACAATCTTCACAAAGAAGAGAAAATGAGAGTCCAGTAGTGAAGAGCTCTTGTTCATCATTGGATCTAGTAGATTTAGTGGTTGATATCTTGGTTGTCTTCTTCTTGTTCTTCTTAAGGATCTTCCAAAGGAAAGACGTGCCATGAAGTAGATCATTATGCAAAGGTCTAATTTACCAAAGAATCCCTACCCTCAGTGTGGCAAGACAAACCTCCACCATCCAAATGCTTCTACAAGGACAAGGAGAGAGACTTTGAAGGCGAAACAAACCTTCATGTTACAAAAGAAGGCCTATGATTCAATTTTGTTGTATGATTCCTTATCATTGTTGTTGCGTGTCTTTTATTGTCATCAAGGTAGCTATTTTGTTGTGGATATCCATATTGTTGTTGCTAGTTGGGCCATGTGTTCGATATCCTTTTGTTTGAGGGGTGGCATGTTGTTATCTCTATGGAAGACATGTTGTCGTAGAGGCCGTTGTCATGATGTCATCTTCTAGTTTTTTGTCTCAATTGTGTTAGAGTATTCACTGCTCCTCTTGCTTCACATTGATCTAGCACATACTTGTATGCTTAGTGTGACTTCCAAGCTGGCCACCCATTGCATGGCATTTAGGCTTCATCTTTGACCAACCATTTTTTTTATGTTCTCCATTTTTGTGCTTTTTGGGCACCCCTAGGAAGTTTTTAGGGTTGTTGCATCATTTTTCACGCCTACATCTCTAACTCCTATATATGCAGGGGCATGTGTTAGGCTAGGAGCGATACAAAGAGGGTTGGATTGTAGTTTAGTTGGAATAGAGTGTTAGTGGTCTATAGCATTGTTTATGTTGCGCCTATCAGCTTTGTGGTTAATGGTGGTTATGGAGGACTATTCAACTCCCCCCGCCCGCCCGCCCGCCCCCCCCCCCTCCTTTCACATCTCTTAGACGGTTTTGTCTCCTCTCTCTCACTCTCTCTCTCACACACACACACACACACACATGCATGCACGCACCCACACACACTCGTGTACTCTCACAAAGTGTATACTCCATGAGGTGTGCACGCTTTTCCACTTAGTGTTTTAGCCTCTCATCTATTAATAGGCATTTGTGTGGTCTTGGATTCTTAGCTCCATGATTCCCTCTATTAGTTGGTCAAGTATCCTTCTATCATAGGAAAGCCTAGCTATCCCAACTTCCCCATAAATGGTTCCCATCAAGATATGAGTTAATCAATTCATGTTTATTGTCATTATCTTGGCCCTCTTTCATTTGTTAATCTTCCCCCCTAAATTTTCACCAATCAATCAATTGAATATCATGCTAGGTACATCGTCAATGAAGTTATCTTCTATACTTTGCAAAGACTACACACCATCCCCATGACCCATGTAGGGAATGGAGGCGAGAACTAAATTAAATCATTATGTTGTGCCCTTGTATACATGTAAATTGTGCTACAAATTATGGTTGTTTTCTCTTGTGAGCATGTATGCCAAGTAAGGAACGCTATCTTCTTATGATGCATGCTTTTGGAATTGAATCAATTTTAGCCCACATAAAAATAGGTTCATAAACTTTCAAATGCATTGTAGGAAATATGGGATTAAGAAGGCTTTTCAAAGCATAACCGTTCATCAATTCATAGATTGTTGACCTTGTTTGGAGAGTATCTAGCTAGTAGGGGATACACGCTGGAGTTTTTTCTAAAATAATTGAGAATCACGAGCAGATGCTCGAGTATCAATTCTTGAAAAAAAAAATCTAGTGCAATCCAAAGAGATTCGAATTGAAAGTCGGGCATTGAGTTGCACTGTGCATGATGAAGCATGCATCCAAGCCGCACAATGTCCAAATGGACTATTTACAACTTTGAAATGCACCTCATGTGCCAACATGCAGCAGAGGGCACAAGAGTCATTTGCTTCAATTTTGGAATGCTGCTCTAGCATGTAGATGGCCTGAGAGGCATGCTTCTCTCTCTCTTCTCTCTCTCTCTCTCTCTCTCTCTCTCTCTATGTGTGTGTGTGTGTGTGTGTGTGTGTGTGTATGCGCGCGCCTACGAGAGGAAGCTCATCGATAAAACAATGCGCCTCTTGCAAACAAGCGCAAAGAGCTAGTCTAACTCACATCTGGTAACAATGTTCTTTTGTAGCCTTGCTTATTGTTGAGGACTCCATAGCTGCAAACTATGTTGCACGTGAGAGACGGGAGGGTAGGATCAGGCGGAGGTAAGGGGGGAGGGGATGTTAGGTGGGAAGCCACGAAAACTAGCTCCCTATCTCAGAAAAATAAAAATTCTTTCAAAACATATTAAGTGCCCAACTGAAGGATGAGTTTAAGAAATGAAAAGACAAAAGAAAGCGGAAAATCAAAAGATAGATGAAAACGAAAAGTCAAAAGACATATGAAGGTGGAAAGTCAAAAGACTTTTGGTATCCATATAAAGAGGTGGTCAACTGCACATTGCTATATTTGTGTTTCTTTTCTCTTTTATTTTTCCTTTAACGTTTTCTTCTCTCTCTCTCTCTCTCTCTCTCTCTCTGAATGTTGTATTCGTCCTTCCTAGTTGATATTGTTGCAAATCTAGATGCCTCATCATTGCTCGTTGCTATGCACTATAGACTATGCATCGTTTTTGTTGTTGTTAAAGGAATCTTTGAATTAGGATTATCTTTTAATTTGTTTGAAGCCATTAGAAATACCTTTTAATTAGCTAGCTATTAGGTCTTTCAAATCTTGAAAAGCCTTTCAGACCATCTTAAGTGCATAAGTGAAGGGTGAGTTTAGGAAGTGAAAAGACCCATGAAAGTGAAAAGTCGAAAGACTTTTTGTGTCCATAAAAAGAGGTGGTGAAACTTCACATTGATACATTTAAGTTTTTCTTCTCCTTTATTTTCTCCTGAGCATTTTTTTCTCTTTAAAGTGTCCTTGCAAGTAGTGAATTTTATGTTTTGAATCCATTAGCTAATAACTGATAGCTATTAGCGCACCCTCTTTCAAGATGTCTTGATAGTTCTCATCAAGTACATCTCGCACAAACAAAATCGTGAATTTCACAAATCCTTAGTGAATCTCTTCATCTCGCACAAACAAAATCGTGAATTTCACAAATCCTTAGTGAATCTCTTCATCTCGCACAAACAAAATCGTGAATTTCACAAATCCTTAGTGAATCTCTTAAACCATAAAAATTGACTTTTTGTTGAAAACAAGCTATCATCACCCCAAGACCGTTTTTCCTCCTTCGAATCCATGGGAGCTACCAAGAAAGCTTGAGCAAACGCTTGTGGGTTTTCAAGATCTGTTCCGGCAGCCACGACAGGTTCTTTCTTGCTCTTCGTCTTTTCCTCAAGACCAGCACCATCAGTTCTACACCGACCTTTGCCTGGAGTAGTGCAACAATTGCCTTTTCCTTATATCAGCTCCTGTTGACATAAAGCGATCACGCTCCCTCCCCCTGCTTCGCGACCTGCTGCGATGTCTGTCCGTTTGTCTATCTCGTTCTCTGTCACAATCCAGCATATAGTAATCTCTGTCGCATTCTCGGGCCTTTTCCCAATCATAGCCCCCACATTCACAATAGTAGTCCCTGCCCCGATCCCGTTCTCGATTTCGATGTCCGTATCGGTTGTGATCTCTATCCCTATCACGATCTCGTCCTCTGTCCCTGTCTCTGGAGCCATTGTCTCTCTCTGTATCTCTGCCCCTCTCCCTTTGAGAACTTTTCCTGCAATCTTCTTCCAACTTCAAAATCTCCGACGCTTCTGCTAGGTCTTCCTCATCCTCTTTATCTTCTTCTTCATTCTCTAAATCGTCGGCTAACGCACTTAGACGTGGCTCAAGCACAGCGCTCGCCTCCAGAGTATACCTTTTCGGAATACGAGGCAATGAGACATCACAACTGTAGTCAGAATTCAGAAGCTCGTCAATAATTCATCAACATGGCATAAAGAGAAACCTCCATCTGCCTTCTTGCGACGAAGTTTTCTGTAATCATTGTACATGGGGTCCAAGTAGTGATATACATCTGTGGCCTTGCCCACAAGTCTCAAGTAGAAAGCCCCCAAGATTCTTACATACTTGTGTTCCTCCCTCTTGATGTACTCCACCACTATCTCCTTTTCTGGCTGGATTTGAAGCATCTTTAATAAGAGACACAGGAAGGGAGTTGCTTGTTGATTACCTCCATAGCCACCTCCAAAATGGTCCAATTCCACGGCTTTCTCTACAAGCGTTTCAGCCGTGAGACCAAAGCACTGCCCTTTCCAGTAAGTGTTCTCGAAGATTTTGGAGCGCAGGATTTCCTGTATCAGACATTGCGGGTTGGCGCCATGCACGCTCTGCGCAGCAGGGTCTGTACGATTCGCCATAGCTCGCCTGCTCGAAGGCGATTAGCGAGAACACGAGGGCTTGTAAGTATGATGAACACAAACGAAATACCACTAGGCTAGGGCTTGTAAGTAAGAAGAGCTAAAAGGTTCACGGCTTTTCACTTGTTACTTTTTTCACATGAGCGTGCAGGTAGAGAGTCCTCTAACGTCAGATTAGTGGCAGCATCATCTATATGTATATGTATTCTATAAAGGCAGTGAGAGTGCTCTTTACACGTTGTCGGGGGATATGTGTTCGCTGCGTGAGTCGGGCTGACGTCGGGTCTCTGGCTGTGAGAGGTGTAAAAGAGAGAGAACAAGAACAACAGATGCAACTGAATCTGAAAATCATCGTAATCATCAATTAATTGATTAACGCTTGAGTACAACTTAATCTTTAGCGAAGACGGGCTGTTAACAGCACCGTCACTTGGATCATCTACTAATTAAGAGCTTAAGCTCCCGTTTACAAGATTAACCATGCCGTTAACGACACCGGACTTAACAAAATGCTTAATCAACTTCTGATGTTGGTGATGAAAATCTTCTCTTCTACTTTCAAGATTCTGCAAACCTTATGTAAGTTCATTCTGTCAAACATCATGCTTCAAAAATAACCAATTGTGTTGCAGCTTCCCGTTCTATATGCTTTGCATTGGCTTAATTGTCGTTCTCTAGTTGTAACTTCCTCCTGCTCTTCAATTGCTAACTGATGCTTTAACCCTTGCTTTGTCTGCCTCGTCAAGCCTCCTTTGCGTGCCTTATGCTTTTCTTGCTTCGGCTTGCTCAAGCCTTGACCTTGATCTTCCTTTCTCGACCAAGCCCATCCGGTGAATTCCCTTACCCTTCTCCTTTGCCAAGCTTTCCTTCGGCTTCGTTATATTTTCCTCTTCTCCCTTCCTTTGCTTGATTTGCTTACCTAAGACTAGCCGAGAACTAGCTCGAAAGAGATGCCGTGAACAAGCTCGAAAGAGATGGAGCTTGATTGCCGAGAGCAAGAGCGAGAGAAAGAGAGTTTCTCCGCTCCTCCCTTCACGCCTCTCCTTCAAGCTCCCCTCTTCCCAAGCATGAGAGAGAGAGAGAGAGAGAGCTTTCCTCCTTGCTCCGATCCCTCTCCACCTTCCTCTTCTTCGTTTGCTCCTCTTTTTCCTCCTCTCCAATCTCCTCGTTATCTCTTCCTGTTTTGCCCTAAAAACCCTCTCGTTATTTTTAAAAGCCTTTAGCAATGATGGCGCCGTCGTTGCTAAGGCGCGTGAACAAGAGCAATGACATGGCAAATGACGGAAGCGAGGTGCGTAAATGCTCTGCGATTAGCGCCAAAAGGCACCGCCTTGGCTTGCTCTGCAGATTTCGTTTCATCTCCGAGCTCGACCGAGTTACAACCAGGCCAGCGCGAACTCCTTCATCCCCTGCGCAAGTTCTGCTCGTTGCCCTTGCTCGCCATGCTTTGCTTTTCTTCCCCTTACACACTAAAAAATTATTTCATTTAAGCAATTGGGCGGCCATTGATTTAGGCTTTTGGGCGGCCTTGCCACTTGGTTGCCTTAGGGTGGTTTACCCAATTTATGAGGGCACCACATTCGACATGCATAGCGGCCAAAGCATTGCCAAGCAAAACAATTAGGCGGCCTTCATGGGTTAAGTTGGGCGGCCTTTTGGCGGCCGGATTCCTCTGTAAGGGCACCACATTTGGCATGCAAATGATGCTTTCGTAAAGGCGCCACTCCGTTACAATATCGGGCAAGGCATTGGTAAGCATAACATCTTTCCCTAGCAGCCCCCGTCGAGCAACCTCACCATGAAATCTGTTGCCTGTACCAAGAGACGACCTTAAAAGAGATTCCACTCAAGCATTTATTGTGCTCTCTGAAGTGCATCACATCCAGCATACATCTCAACCAAAGCACTGTTACCTCGAGCACTTATTCTACTGCGTTCAAAACCCTGGTTGCTGCTCAAAATTCCAAAATGGCACACCGATCGAGCGGACCGAACTGGTACGGAGCCAGCCCCCGGTGAATCTTTAACGGCTAATATCTTGGCGATCGGGACTCCAATCACTGATCTGAAAAGACCAACGCGCTCCACGAAGTGAGCACTTTAGGCCCGTGCATTCATTTCAATTCTGTCACCTCAGCTGTAGTTGCCTAGTCCGGTACAGATCTGCAATCGACTTGAACTTTAAACTGCCATAACTTCTTCACTGTAGCTCCAATCGACGAGCCGTAAAGACAGGCTAGTAGAGCACTTCAAGCACTGTAGTTTTAGATCATAATATCCCATTTGTGCTCACTTCAAGCATAGTCCTTTTTAGCATCATTAAGACATCAGTTGGCCCTTTTAAGCCGCATCTGACATACATTAATCATTAAACTTGTCCTGTTATCCAGCCCTGATCACTGCTCACTAAATGTGTAGGCTTCAAAGAAGCTTAGCTTCCATTTCTCTGCTCTTTTTCTCTTCATGGCAACGGAGCTGCACGACATCCACCCCCTCTAAACTTGCACAGCCTCTGGTCTATGCCAACTGCACTTCAATCTGCATCTGCGTTAGGTACCTTAAGCTCCCTACCCATCATCAGACTCACGTAACTGGTAAACATATGGAAAATGAAATAATGCTTATACCCTATCATCAATGTTCTAGCTTAACCATTAGGTAGCTGTCCATCAAAAATCTCTGAACTGTATCTGCCGTATCTTCAAAGCATTCAATCATGGATAACTTGTTTAGTGAATCCCGCCAGACTCAATTGCTCTAGTTAATGATGCACACGGCTTGACCATTAAGATCTCTTTAAGGAACCCTATCAAGCTCAAGTATGCCTTACTCGTGCAAACAGCGCTAAACGATTCGGCGGAAGGAAAGGGGCCTATGTATCTGGATGACCCTTACAGATCTTACTCCACGCCAGCTATTTGCATGCAAAGCCAATTTCTAGTCTGCACACGGAATGTCCGTCAAGTCCTTTACTTCAAGTTCTGTTAGCAGAACCAACTCAAAAGATGTGAAAATACTTCATCAATTGTCCAAAGAAGTCAATTGGAAGCCAACCATGTAATCTTATTGAATGCATAACCAAAACTATTCTGACTTAGCATAAATCTAGAAAACAAAACTTTGTACCATGAAACCTGCTACAACAGATAACTGGTACTCTTCAAATCTAGAACTTGCACTTCAGTAGCCCCCGGGATCGAACGGGAACCCAATAATTTGTCCCACTGTGAGCATTCCTTTAAAAAATTTGTACCATCCTCCAGGATCATAGGGAATATACAAGAATTTCCAATCATTACAGCATAAACATACATTAACCCACAAATCTTCATACAAACCGCCTGGATCATATGGCATATAAGGCAATTGCCCAGGATCATGCATATATCTGTCTCCTCCTGGGTCAAAAGCTACCTCAAAATCCCCTACATCATAGGGTAACATCAGATTCCATATAGCATTAGGTAGCACTAAATATTGCCATATTCCCTGTGCAACTGGCTCATCCAATTGTCGATCATCAATCACAGATAAAAGCATTGGCAGTGCACCTTCACTCTCATTAGTATTGGGATCCCAATCTTGCATATCTGAATACATCAAGTCTCTGGGAAAACTTTCTTCATGAAGCTCAAAAGATGCATCTGAAAACAATTCTCTATCTCGTAGAGGCTCAAAATCAAGTAGTGCATCATCTAACAGCTGCATAAGTTCGTCATCAGCTGCATCTGAACAAACTTGCTCATGCATGATTCTGGATTGATTGGTATCCTTAGCATCTGTATTTGAGAACCCTTCCAAAGCTTCGTCCAATAAGCACAAAAGATCTAGATCCACTACTTTAGAAGGTTCCTCCATCGTGCACAGCTCAGGTTGCTGCAGTAAACCAAGATTTCCACATATGACATGCATACTAGCTGTATCTGCAGTAAACTGCTCTTTAAGTCTTTCACCCTCATCCAGATATCTTTGCACTTCTATAGCACACAGTTCTGCATGCACATTGAAAATTTCATCTACTGCTCTGTCTGTATCATCGGCACAATGAAACCAATCATATTCAACATCAAGAGATTGCACTTCACTATGCACCCCCTCTGAATCAGCATCATCAAGTTCATGATCATTCTGCCATAGTGTAAGTCCTGTCTCACAAATTCTCGATAGAGACCCTCTCTAAATCACCATCATCAAATTCAGGATCAGTCTCCCAGATCGATAGCTCTAAGTCACAGAAGCGTGTCAAAGGAGTCTGTACCCCCTCTGAATCATCATAATCACGTTCAAGATCAATTTTCCAATTTGGTAGCTGTGCTTCAAAAAAACTTGTCAATGAAGGAGTCTGCACCCCCTCTGAATCAAGCACATACTGTTGCTTAGCCAAGTCCTCAAAATCTGGTACATCCAAATTCAGTAAATCTGGTATGTAAAAATTCATGGTCCTCCTGCTCTCAACAGCAGCCCTGCTTTGACCTATGACATCTGTATCATTAATAAACTCTTATCATTAATCAGCTCTTTGGCAAAACCTGTACCAGTATCATCGATCACTTCTATGGTAGAATCTGTACCAGAAAAAATTTGCTTTAATTCTGGTTCAGTAGCAAAAGTATCAGCTGTAACTGAATCTTCTCGCATTTCTACCTGAATACGACTGCACTCATTCACCTGCACATCTTCCTGAGCTTTAGCCAATTCATTGTCTTGATCCCATGATTTCTTTTCTTCCTATACTACAGGTTTATGTTCTTTGAAAAATTCACCCTATGTAGTTTGAGGCTGTAGAGACTCACCCTCAAGGACTTCTACTTCATGCAAGGCATATGCAAAACCCAACTTTTCATACACAGCTTTAACTATGTCATCATCATTAGCCTGTAAGAAGGTAGCATCCTGCACAATAAACTCATCAATCACAGCTTCTAACTTTGATCCTACTTGTCCTCGAATATCTACGTAGTCTGGTAGACTTGAACTCTGTTCTTGATAGATTTCATACTGCTCATAACGTACTTGCACAATAGCTTCTTTGAAATAATCCCAGTCATCGTTGCAAGCTTTGGTAACTTCTTGAATCTGCTCCTTCACATCTGAACTCACTAACTGCTCAAAAGATTTGATCATCAACTCTTCTGGTATCCCTCGTACCTTGGTCTCCAGCTCATAGCACTCTAGGTAGCCCTCTGGATCATATCCATCAAAGAGTCGTCTCTCATCGTATACTGCATCTAAAGCTGCATCCAAAGCTTCATCCATTTGGTTTCTCTTCTTTACGGTCTCTATTTCAAGCAAGATCCTTGAACCAATTGAAGAATCTTTGAAAAATATGGAATTGTTGACTTATCATCAAAACCGTTTGCACTTAACTCTGCAATCATCTTCATCATCTGCTCTAAATTCTCCATCTTTACCTCCCACCCCGGCTCATTTCACGTCGGGTTCACCAAAGATGTTGCGGGATATGTGTTCGCTACGTGAGTCGGGCAGGCGCCGAGCCTTTGGCTGTGAGAGGTGTGAAAGAGAGAGAACAAGAACAACAGATGAAACTGAATCTAGAAATCACCATAATCATCAATTAATTGATTAACGCTTGAGTACAACTTAATCCTTAGCCAAGGTGGGCTGTTAACAACACCGTCACTTGGATCATCTGCTAACTAGGAGCTTAAGCTCCCGTTTACAAGATTAACCGGGCCATTAACGACACAGGACTTAACAAGATGCTTAATCAACTTCTGATGTTGGTGATGGAAATCTTCTTATGTCGCTTTATCTGCCTCTTCTACTTTCAAGATTCTGCAAACCTCATGTAAGTTCATTCTGTCAAACATCATGCTTCAAAAATAACCAACTGTGCTGCAGCTTCCCATTCTATATGCTTTGCACTGGCTTAATTGTCGTTCTCTAGTTGTAACTTCCTCCTGCTCTTCAATTGCTAACTGACGCTTTAACCCTTGCTTTGCCTGCCTCATCAAGCCTCCTTTGCTTGCCTTATGCTTTTCTTGCTTCGGCTTGCTCAAGCCTCGACCTTGATCTTCCTTCTTGACCAAGCCCATCCGGTGAATTCCCTTACCCTTCTCCTTTGCCAAGATTTCCTTCGGCTTCGTTATAGAGAGAAAGAGAGAGAGAGAGAGGCTATATAACTTACTCAAATCTTTTCAAATCTCTGCTGACTTTTCATAGCCAATTGTTGGTACCTTGGTAGCTTTTCAAAGGGCTATATAACTTACTGGTAGCGACCCTTAATAGCGCTATTGAAGAATGTTGGAATTAGGGTTGCATAGAAACGCACACAGCTTGGAGAAGACGAAGGAAGCTCAAGGCACACAATAGAGAGTATATTACCTAGTGTGCAATGGAAAGATCAATAGCCCTAGAGTGATGGGCGTATATACAATGCTCGGGGGGAAAAAACAATTAAAGAGAGAAAAAATGCCCTGGTGGTCCTAGTGTGTTCATACACATCACTACCAGATGTATATGGTAACAAATCCCCCCTGGAGTGATGCGGTGAACGAGAGCTGGCACATGAGTAAAGGGAAGTTCCATGGCCTGAGGACACGATCAATCCACAAAAGCGTAAGCCCAAAGCTTTGCGGAAAGCTTCAAGCTTCTCACGAGACAATGCCTTTGTGAAAAGATCTGCAAGGTTGTCCTGTGTTGGCACATAAGCCAAGATGATCTCTCCTGCTAAGAGACTCTCCTTGACATAGTGGTAATGCACATCAATGTGCTTTGTGCGAGCATGAAAAATTGGGTTCCTCGCAACTGCCAATGCGCTCTGACTGTAAGTGTAGATAGTGTTGGCAATGTCTTGTCCAACACCCAAATCAGCCATAAGGCGTCTGAGCCATACACACTCAACCGTAGCTGTGAAGACTGCCCTATACTCAGCCTCACAACTCGAAGTGGCCACAGTAGGTTGCTTCTTGCTCAACCATGATATACATGAACTGCCAAGCATGAAACAAAAACCACTTGTGGACACTTGCGTGTCAAAACAAGCAGCCCAATCTGAGTCCGAAAAAGCATGTAAGTCTGGCGGCAATGATCCCCCCTTGGGATAAAACAAGCCAAGATGTAAAGTGCCACTAAGGTAGGGGAAAATCCTCTTGAAAGCCTGCCAATGCTTAGACCTTGGGCTATGCATAAATCTTCTGACCTGTGAGACTGCAAACTAAATATCTGGCCTCGTGTTGCATACATAAATGAGGCAGCCAACAGCAGTTTGGTAAAGAGTGACATCAGCAGGATCGCCAGCATCATGTAGACTCAACTTCAAACCTGTTTCCATGGGAGTGGCAATAGGTTTGCAATCCTCAATTCCAAACTTACATAGCAATGTCTTTATGTAACTTTTCTGACACAAGGCAATACCACCATCACACTGCTTAAATTGTATACCCAAGTAATGATGCAACAGCCCCAAATCTTTCATCTTGAAAGTAGCATTCAAATCAGCCTTAAATTCAGCAATATGTCTCTCATTTGGTCCAGTGATCAACAAATCATCGACATAAAGAACCACAATGAGAAGCACATCACCCTCACGCTTTACATACAATGTGCTTTCTGTTGGACTGTTACGAAAACCTCGTTTAACCAAATGAGTGCCAGCTTTCTCATACCAAGCACGAGGAGATTGCTTCAACCCTTACAAAGCCTTCTTACATCTACACACTTTGTCCTCCTGTCCTTTTATGACAAAACCGCGAGGCTACGCTACATAAACTGGGCATAAACTTCCTCAAATATGTCACCATTCAAGAAAGCAGTAACAATGTCTAATTGATGTACATCCCAATCAAAATGAGCTGCCAATGCACATAGAAAACGCACAGTAGTCATACGACAAGTGGGAGCAAAGGCCTCTTCATAATCTATGCCTTTTTGCTGTGCATAACCCTTTGCAACAAGTCGAGCCTTATGGCGATCGATCTCACCATCCGGCTTGCGTTTCAATTTGTAAACCCACTTCGTACCAATGGCCTTCTTGCCAGAAGGCAAATCACATAAACTCCATGTGTCATTTTCTATAAGTGCATCATATTCTGATTGCATGGCAGCCATCCAATTTTCTGAATTCTGTGCTTCATCAAAAGACAGAGGCTCCTCAACATCATGTAAGCTAGACACAGCCAAATCATAACAATCTGATGCATAAGATGCATGGCGAGAGCCTGAACGAGTACGACTAGACAAAGGTGCATCCAATTTACTGTCACGCAAAGTGTGCACCAGCAATTTTGGCATACCTCTAGCCTGCTCAGTTTCAGCCCTTTCCTCATCAAGTACATCATGTACATCTGCATTAGTAATAGGCTGATCTGTAACATTTTCAGAAACCCCCATAGGCTGTACATTTGCCTCATTGAAACTTACATTCGTATTTCCACCACTGAAAAGAGGCAACAAAGTGTCATAAATGTCCTGTGAGCTTACATTACTGTCTCTAGTACATGACACCAAGGACTGAACAGAATCTTCCACAAACACTACATCCCGTGAAACCAGAATACACTTTGTTTGCGAATGATATAACAAGTAACCTTTGCTTTCAGCACTATAACCAACAAAAATACATTTGACAGCCTTATCGATCATCCAATTTTCTACACTGTGTTTGTGGCACCAAAGCATATGCCAAACAACCAAAAATACGCATGTGCTCAATAGAAGGCTTTCTATCATGCCATGCTTCATATGGAGTAATAGACTGCAGAGATTTCGTAGGACACCTCTTAAGTACATAAGTGGCACACATGATGGCCTCAAGCCAAAAAGAATGCGGCAAAGCTTGAGTTTTGACCATACATCGTGCCATTTCCGTTAGTGACCTATTTTTCCTCTCAGCAACACCATTTTGCTGAGGTGTATAATGCAGTGTACATTGGTGTTTTATCCCACGACTAGCCAGAGATGCATTAAGTTCATGAGACATATACTCCCCTCCTCGATCAGAACGGAGGGTGCCCATAGTACATTTTGGGACATTTTCAGCCATAGCCAGAAATTGTTTGAAGCACATAAAAACTTCGGACTTCGCTTTAAGAAAAAATACCCATGCATTCCTGGAGTAATCATCAATGAAAGTCATGAAGTAAAGGTAATTGCCCAAGGACGGAGTTTGCATGGGCCCACAAACATCACTATGCACAAGCTGCAACCTGCATGTGGCCCGAATTGAACCATCCTTTGCAAACTTAGAACGCTGCATCTTACCCAAAATAAAGCCTTCACAAACATGTTTGATAGGTGATTCAAGAGGCGGCAAAGAAGCAACCATATTAGATTTCTGCAAACGCAGCAAACTGACAAAATTCAGATGACCAAAACGTGCATGCCAAAGTTTTGCACTTGAAATAGCCCTTGAATCTACAACAGCATTTGAAAAATTTTATCCACACTTGTCATACAAAGTGAGCTTATACAGCCCACCGCACAAAAGCCCAAATGCAACGATTTCATCACCAAAATTGAGATCATGGACTGTACATCTGTCATCCACAAATTTGACTACAAGTCCAAGTCTAGCACGTGCGGATACAGATAAGAGATTCTTCTTGATCCGAGGTACATAAAGTGCATCAACAAGTGTGAAAGAACTGCAATTAGTGGCAGTAAGCACAATCTTTCCAACTCCCTGAACCGGACAAGAGGCATTGTTGGCACAAGTGACTGAATTCCCATGAGGGTCAAACTCAAGAGAGATGAACAATTCACGATGTGAGGTAATGTGCTTTGTAGCACCACTATCAAAATACCACACATGTGAATCTGCAGCAACTGACAAGCATGCATCATGGATAGCAAGATTGTAAGTGCACTCTGCGCTAAAAGCCCATTCTGCATCAACATTAGCATTGCAGTCTTCTTTTACAGAAGACTCAACAATGGCGGCATTTGTAGTGGAACCAGCATTTGCAGTGGAACCACCCTCTTTCTTCTTAGCCTCTTTGGCCTTCAACTTAGGACACGACTTTATCAAGTGATCATTAGCTTTACAATAATGGCAACGCATCTTCTTTTTTCCCTTGTCACCATAATTGCCCGATGAAGTGCTGCCAGCAGAAGCATTAGGAACAGAATTTTTGCCACTCACAGCTGAACCATAAGAAGTGGCCGCATTGCTGTTTACCACCCTTTCTTTGAGAAGCAATAAAAGCATGTTCAACTGCACGCTGCATAGTTCTATTTTTTTTGGAAAGTGACTCTTGCAAAACAGCAATGTGCATAATGCATCAAACTTGACAACTTTAGGATTTCCTTGGGTCATAAGTCTCCAAGTACTAGCAAAATTCTGGTAAGAATCTAGTAAGGCATCAAGAACAGTCTGCACAAGGGCTCCAAGTACTAGCAAAAGTGTGGTAAGAATCTGGTAAGGCATCAAGAACAGTCTGCACAAGGGAACTGTCTGAAATGACTTCACCTGTAGAAATAAGTTGCTCATTGATATCCTTGACACTAGCAAGGAAAGTGTCCATATCATCTTCCTCATGCATAATCTTCTACTCCAGCTCTTTACGCAGCAAAGCAATTTTAGCCTCATTACGACTTGCATAAAGACCTGCTAGAATATCCCAAGCCTGTTTTGCAGATTTTACTGAACGAATGTGAGGAACAATGGTGCGCTTCACAGAAAACACAATCAATGTATGAGCCTGCGCATCCTTTACATCCCAACGAGCTTGTTCTGCCATAGGAAAAACAACTCTAATAGCAGCAATCCTTGTAGCAAGACCTGCAACATCCTCAACATCGCCTACATCCTCACAACCAGGACGTACATCAATGCCCTGCACAATGTTCTAGACACCCTTTGACACAAGAACATGTTGCATCATATAATCCCACATAGGGTAGTTCTCCCCATCCAACCTGTCCTCAGCAGCAAACATCTTGAACACATCTGTGTTGTTGTCAGCCATGGTAAATGCTGCACCTGATGTGAAAACTGCTCGAAATTAGGAGAAACGGAGCGGGAACAATACGTGCTATATAGCACAAACCATAGAAGACTATGAGGCACCTGTTATGTAGAAAACGACACTAACAGTAATTCTGCACAAAATGACAAAATTGTCTGTGCAGACTTGCTTGAAGTGGAAACGAAGGCCGAAATGAGCTTGAATCAAAAATTTGAGCAGACCTACAAACGCTTGTCAAAGCTCACTAAAATCAGAGAAAGTGAGTAGGCGTGTACTAGAGCAGCTGGCGACTAAGCCCGGGAGGACGCAACCTGCTCTGATACCAATTGTTGGAATTAGGGTTGCAGAGAAACACACACAGCTTGGAGAAGAGGAAGGAAGATCAAGGCACACAATAGAGAGTATATTACTTAGTGTGCAATGGAAAGATCGATAGCCCTAAAGTGATGGGCGTATATACAATGCTAGGGGGGAAAAGCCTCCTAAAGAGGGAAAAAAAAATGCCCCGGCGGTCCTAGTGTATTCACACACATCACTACCACATGTCTATGGTAACAAATAACTTCATGATTCATAGAACATCGCCAAGAAAGCAGAAATATCTTCTACACAAACAAACATAGAGACGAAGAGAATGAGCCTTTCCGCAACAACATCTTCTACACAAGCAAGGCTTAGTTATTGGTTATTGGAACAATAACTAAGCCTCATTCTTGGTCACACGTAAAAAAGAGCATTAATTAAATAACCATGCCCACCCTTTGTAACTTTGCCGATTTTGGCATAGTTGTGAAGTTCAAGGCTTAGTTGCCAGGAGGAATGAATAACGAAGCCTCATGTGACCATGCAAGAGGCAAATCTCAACAAGTCATTGACGAGCTCGCTTAGTTGCCAGGAGGAATGAATAACGAAGCCTCATGTGACCATGCAAGAGGCAAATCTCAACAAGTCATTGACGAGCTTCTTGTCTTAAACATCGTCTCTTGGAACACACTATTGCAGGGCCTAGAAGCTCTGGGTTGTTTTTCGCAGATGAGAAGCAAGTGCATCTCTCCAAATGTAATCACCTTTGAAGGCATGTGGCACTATGCAAGACGCTGATAAGGGTTAAAATATTCATGATGATCTTGTTAGTTAGGGTTTGTTTAAAAAAAGCATCATGCTTGGCACTCCAAATGTGATGTACTTTAGAAAGCACATAACTTGCGTCAAGCGCTTCTTGTGCGGAATGTCATCTCTTTGAGTGCATTGATTGCACGATATGTCTAATACGGATAAGGCCAAGAATATCTGGGGTGTTTTCAGAAGATGTGAAGCGAGGGCATTTCAATCACCATGCTTGCAATTCGGAAGTGCTAGAGGAGCTTTCAATCCAGAATGCCGTCTCTCAGAACACACTGAGTGCAGGATATACTCAACGGGGATAGAGCCAAAAAGCTTTGGGCTATTTTCAGTGGAAGCGAGGCAAAGGCATTTATCTACATACAATCACTAATGCTTGCATCTTGAAGATATGTGGCATGTAGAACGCCCATATGGGCAACATAATTCATGATGACATTGTTAGTCAAGGGCTGTTGAAACAAAATGTTGAACTCGGCATTTCCTTGGTTGACATGCATGCCAAATGTGGTGTACTTGAGAAAGCACAAAATGTTATTGAGGAGCTTTCTATCTAGAATGTTGTCTCTTGAAATGCCTTGATTGCAAGATAAGCTCAGCAGGGGCCGGTCCAGAAAGCTCTCGGCTGTTTTTAGTGGATGCGACCTGAGGGTATCTAGATCTTTAGATGCAATCACCTATGCTTTGATCTTGAAGGCATGTGGCAATATGGAAGATGCTAAGATAGGCAAAAGAACTCACAATCATATTATTAGTCAGGTGTTGTTGAAGAAAAACGTTATGCTTGGCACTACCTTGGTCGACATGTATGACAAATGTGGTAGGTCCAAGGATCCCTAGGTTTTTTTAGAAGATGTGAAGGGACGACATCTCTCCAAATGCAATTACCTTATATGATTCTTGATGAGCTTCTTGTTCAACTATGTCGACGTATTTCAGAACTTTCATAGAAGACTCTATCTAGTATCTATGTTCCCGCCCAAATATGACTTTGAGTAGCTCTACTTCCCTCTCAAAACTTTCTTCCCTTTTTCATATTTGCGCTAACTTTTCTATGTATTCTAGTACACACCATGGCTAATTCTCAAAGGCCTAACACTACCATTGACTTTGTTAGCATTTTTAACAGTTATACTACAGATGACCAAGCATGGATACCATCTCGAATAACTATCGGAAGTTGGGTACTACTGCAAACTAGGAGGAGGAAGAGGAGGCAACACAATGATTTCGTGGAGGCTTTCAAGGGACAAGTTAAAGAGTTTAAATTGTGTGCACGAAGCAAGCGGGTGAAAGAGCTCCTCATACAACATGCAGACTTAAGGTTACAAACATCTCCTCCAAGTTTTTCACGGCATCAATCCAACTCTAAGTTATTTTGAGCATCTCAAGTGCTTGATTATATTCAAAGGTTAAGTGGTGGATATCATCTTTGGTATGTTTCAGATGTTTATCCATCGAATAGGATGGATTGGCAACCAGTTGAGAGCATAGTTGGGATTTTTTATGCTTTCCATGCATTTATTGGTGAGCAAATGTACCGAGGAAGAAAACACAAGGAACTTGCAGATAATGGAATATTCTTTTATGATATGTCATATTTGGAACCGAGAACTTCCTTTGGTTGGGGTCGTGTAGCTCCTTTGTCACTTCCATCCTTTCACAACAAGGATTGGTCTTTGCTAGCTTCGCAAACTAGAGAAAGCGTTAGGAATAGGTTGTTTCAGGATATACAAAAGTCCCTCAAGTATTCAATTGCCACAAAAATATTTCGGCTCACACTATTTATGCCTCTTGAAGTGTTTGTAGATTTCTTCTTCCATGAGCAAATAAGAACTACCGCAACAATGTTCATTTGCAAGTCTGAGAGCTGTTTGGAACTTTTAGATGATAATTGGGATAGGAAACATCACAGTGCAAAATATAGAGTGCAAAATCTATATTTTGCAAAAAAAGTCCATAATTTGCAAGTTTATTATAAGCTCTCAAAATTTTACTATTTTAGATATCATCTTCTTAGTGGGCATCTTATTCCACTCAACCAAGATACAGAGTCTAGCCTCAAGAACAAACCTTAATCAATGGAGCTCTACTTTCGAGACATGGTACAACCAAACTGTGTTGATCTATGGAAGTGCAGGAAGTCGAGGCATGGCAATTTGCAAGCAAATGGCAAGGACCTTGAGCAGATATTTGATGGAGCCAGGAGCCAAGTACACCGAGTTGGAGCACTTGCTAGTCAAAACTGCAAGTGTTTTTTTGCTATCAGAGGTAGTAGGAGCATATGCTTATATCACAAGGTTGAGAATGAGGCAAGGGATGCAGGATGCTCGTACCATCAAGTTTGTGATATGGGATTTTGTGCGGGATGTCTGCAGGACACACTACTGGCCAGGATGTGTATGTCAGATATGACATATGGCAGGGCTCGAATGGATTTCGACACCATTGATCGGGAGGCTCAAAGGTATTGAGAAGATTGATGAGTACCTCTGTCAGTTCATGCTATAATGTTGCAAAATGAGGGCACCATTCCGACGGTTTCGAACCTCTTTGAATTCTTGAAAGTCGAGGGCTAGTAGCTCGACTCCAGTTTGTCAACGCCCATGGTAGCCAGGCCATTCTCGGTGTGATGCTTTTCATCCGGGATACGTTGTGCAAAAAGAGTTCTATCAGATTGCGGCACAGTTCATTGGTCCTCATAGCGGCTGTGTGCTTCCCGGAGCGGTGAGCCAGATTAAAGTGTTTTATGAGACAATGGGACCTAAGAAGTCAAGGCTATGCAAAGGGATGTCCCGATGGAGGTTTTCTTGATTGACAATCGAAGATGACGGTTGCAGCGTGTGCATGGGGGCCAAGCCCAAAAGCTTTGTTAAGCTACTTTATAATTTTTTTTTTAAAAACGTATTTCTCTCGACTGCAGTAGACGAGCAGAGCAAGAGGCCGGAAGGTCGCCAAAAGGCTTGCATGGAGGGAGAAGCTCCAGTTGAATGACAGGGAGACGATACAGGTACGGTGGGGAAGCCAGCTTATAGAGGGAGCGACCAATAGAGAGTTAGCTATTGGCCAGAGCTGCAGAGGGGCTGAAGGGAAAGGGCCGCCACCTGGAGGAGTGCATGGGGGAGGAGGCCCAGTTTGATGGCGTGAGGGCCACCAAGGGCGAGCATGCAGGGACAGGTGTGAGGGAGGCCTGAGCACTGGAGGACAGTAGGCAGTGGAAGGCCAGTGAAGGGGAGAATAAGGGCTATAGCTTCCGGCGATATTGCAGTGAAGGGGAGGAGGTACAAGGGGGTGTGTGGTAGCGGACAACAGACACGAGAGGGGCCTGAGGTGGTGTTGTTGTGAGCGCCACCGGCTAGCAGAGGGCTGAGGCTATCGGAAGGTGAAGAAGGTACTGCTTTTTGAGGGGTGGCCGACTGCAGAGGTGGAGGTTGGAAGCCACAGGGTGGCGCAATGGAAACGGAGGAAGGGGGGTGCTCATCAACGTGAAGCAAGAAAGGGCCGCCAGGGGCCATCGACCAAGGGGCTGCAGGAGAAGGGAGCCAAGAACCTTTTTGAGACTAGTCGAGTTAGATTACTATTTGTTGCAAATGTTATCATGTTCATTTTTTCGCACTCATGAAGGAGGGCTATATGCTGTGAGCTGTGGCTATCCAAGGAGGGCGGCTTCATGGAGTCGGATGGTTTTTCATGTTGGTGTCTTCTATGTGAATGCAATGTAGGCCATTGATATCGAAGTGTTTATTGGTGTTAAATGCATAATTTGGGTGCAAGCTTAACAGGATGGATGAATGTTCGAGATTCTGCAATGTCGTATGAATGTTAATCAATTTTGAAATGCTATTGTTGCGATGAGGGTGTTCAAAAGGGTTATAGGCAAGAACCTCTATGATATGCTTGGAGTGTTAGTGCATATAGACGGGGTTGGTCGAGATCAGGCTTGGACAGTAATTGTTTGCAAATTGGGAGTCGGGATGTGTGTTTGCTAGGGGATAGGGGTGCTCTGAGATCACTTGGCTATAGAGAGGCATTTACACTGTGTGTTGGTGGTTTTTCGACTTCCCCCTTTCCATCTTGTGGTGCCCCCACTGTGGATCCACTGATTGCTTCCTAACAAAGTGTTCATGAATCAAGATGAAGCAGGAGTTTGGTCCAGTGTTCAAAGGAGATGGAGATGCTGACTACTGGACTGTTGATTTTGAGTTATTTATGCTAACGGTATTGCGGATGCCAGGTGATGAAGCAAAGCTCCAGACTCTACCTTTGGTGCTGTGAGGTAAAGCAAAAGTTTGGTTCGATGGCTTAGAAGACGTGCACAAGCAGAATTGGATCGGATTTCGAGAGAAATTTCTACAAAGGTATAGAAAGGTGGTGTCTGCTTCGGAAGCAGATGCGAAGATAAAAGGTTTGCAACAGGAGACAAGTGCCAATTTTGATGCTTTTGTTGATAAATTTGAAGCTTATTGGGGGGTTTTGCGGCTGCTACCCAAGCAACCGTTGTGGGATACTTTAAGTTGGAAAGGTTTCTTTCTTGCTTGCATCCCTATGTTCGTGAGAGAGTGGACTATGAAGATCCAAGGACCTTTGATGAAGCCGTCAGAGTTGCCAGAGCAAAGATTCAAAAGATGAAGAAGAAGATGGAGGCAGGATTGCTACAGTCGGCAATCACGGTAGCCAGTGGACCTAGGCCTAGACACATTGATGAGCATCAAGAGGTAAAAGCTCCTTTTTTCTTGATATGCATTTGATCAAAGCACGTGAAGCGGATCCTAGGCTAGAAGAGGTAGAAGAAGTGCCAACCAGGGCTCAACAGGTGCAGAGAGGCATATTAAGAGTGCCACCCAGTTTGCTTCCTCAAGAGGATGAGGTAATAAAATGCTTTGAAGAAGAAGTGTTGGTTCACGAACCGATAGCGAGGAAGGTAGTAGTGGTGCAAGAATTGGTAAGTTCAAAAGAAGAGTCCGACAGTTCTCATAGCTCCAGCAACAGTTTGGATACATATGCTACATGGGAGACAGATTCCATGTCTCCTAGGTATGAGACTTATGATGTTTTTCAGGTAGAAGAAGTGGAGAGCAATGTATGCGAGTTGCCTGCCAGTCATTTGAAGGTCGAAGAGAAGTATAGTGTTTCACCTTGTGTGAATCTGCCAGTCGAGCAGCCCTATCAAATATCGTGTGATGGTGAGTTACTATTGGAGGAAGAGGTATGGTTTGATTGCGTATCAGACTTAATGGAAGAGCAGGCTCTTGAAAATGACTTGCAAGGGCTAGAAGCAGAAACAGAGGTATGTTGAAGTGATTTGTCTATGCAGGGGGTGGGGCAACCTTGCCTTGGTGAGCATGTAGAGGTGTACTTTGAAGTTCCAGAGTTTGTGGGTAGCCGTGGAGAGTTAGCTCCGGCAGAAGACTCTATGGAAACTGATACAGGTGCAGCCTATGAGGGTGAGGCTCCATGCAAAGAGGAAGATGCCGCCAACCTTGCAGGTGATGAGGTATTTGAAGGACACGTTAAAGCTTTAGCAAGTCATGCTCTTGAGTATGAAAAGATGGTTTTGGAGCCGTTTACAGAGGGTTTGGATGCAGGTATGCAAAGGGATCAAGTTTGCTTGGCTATGCAGCAGCTGGAGCCAAATGGCAGGGTCTTGCTATTTTATGTGATGCTATGGATACATGTGTTATTAGAGGTTGCTTTACAGGTATCTTTGTATCAGTTGCAAGGCTCTTTTGAAGTTGCAAGGCTCTTTTGAAGTGGACTATACTATGGAAGGTTCTATAGTAGATGACATGATAGCAGCTTATGGTACCAATGCTTCAAGTGGTCGAAAGTATGCTTATGGTTGGCACGAAGGATTATGGATTCAGGGTGATAAAGCTTCATGCTATGAAGAGCAGGAAGATTGGCGTGTCTATTGGCCGACAAGTGCAAAGGAAGACTCGAATGTGCATGCTTTACAGGTGGATGGCCTTGGCCATTGTTTTGTTTTTAATCCAGGTGGACTCTTTGTCATGCTTGGGGAAGCTTCGAGCTTTCTATTTGACCCCTGGCAGGTGATGCTGTACCAGATGCTCTTCTCTCTATATCTAACCTATCTATATAGCCACTATCATTTTTCTTATGCAGTCTATAGCTCTATGTTATATCATTCTCTCTATACAAACTTATTTTACCTAAATAATATTGTGGTTGAGCTCAACAAGGGGGTGGGCAATGATGGTACAGCCAAACTGTGTCGATCTATGGAAGTGCAGAAAGTCGAGGCATGGAAGTTTGCAGGCAAATGGCAAGGACCTTGAGCAGATATTTGATGGAACCAAGAGCCAGGTACATCGAGTTGGAGCACTCGTTAGTCAAAAGTGCAAGTGTTTTTTTGCTATCACAAGTGGCACGAGCATATGCTTATATCACAAGGTTGAGAACGAGGCAAGGGATGCAGGATGCTGGTACCATCAAGTTTGTGATATGGGATTTTGTGCGGGATGTCTGTAGGACTACTACTGGCCAGGATGTGTATGTCAGATATGGCATATGGTAGGGCTCGAATGGCTTTGGACACCATTGATCGGGAGTCTCAAAGGTATTGAGCATATTGATGGGTACCTCTATCAATTCATGCTATAATGTTGCAAAATGAGGGCTCCATTCCAAAGGTTTCGAACCTCTTTGAATTCTTGAAAGTCGAGGGCTAGTAGCTTGGCTCCAGTTTGTCAACGGCCATGGTAGCCAGGCCATTCTTGGTGTGATGCTTTTCATCCGAGATACGTTGTGCGAAAAGAGTTCTATCAAATTGCGGCACAGTTCGTTAGTCCTCATAACGGCTGTGTGCTTCCCGGAGCGGTGAGCCATATTTAAGTATTTTATGAGACTATGGGACCTGAGAAGTCAAGGCTATGCAAAGGGATGTCCCGATGGAGGTTTTCTTGATCGACAATCGAAGACGACGGTTGAGGCGTGCGCATGGGGGCCAAGCCCAGAAGCTTTGTTAAACTACTTTATTAAAAAAAGAAAAACGTATTTCTGTCGACTGCAGTAGACGAGCAGAGCGTGAGGAAAGGTCTCCAAAAGGCTTGCATGGAGGGAGAAGCGCCAGTTGAATGACAGGGGGACCATACAGGTACGGCGGGGAAGCCAGTTTATAGAGGGAGCGAGCGACGTCGCTATTGGCCAGAGCTGCAGAGGGGCTGAAGGGAAAAGGCCGCCACCTAGAGGAGTGCATGGGAGAGGAGGCCCAGTTCGATGGCGTGAGGGCCACCTAGGGCGAGCATGCAGGGACAGGTGTGAGGGAGGCCTGAGCACTGGAGGACAGTAGGCAGTGGGAGGCCAGTGAAGGGGAGAACAAGGGGCTGCAGCTCGCGGCCATATTGCAGTGAAGGGGAGGAGGTACAAGGGGGTGGTAGCGGACAACAGACACGAGAGGGGCCTGATGGGGTGTTGTTGTGAGCACCACTGGTTAGCAGAGGGCTGAGGCCATCGGAAGGTGAAGAAGGTGTTGCTTTTTGAGGGGTGGCCGACTGCAGAGATGGAGGTTGGAAGCCACGGGGTGGCGCAGTGGAAACGGAGGCAGAAGGGTGCTCATCAACGTGAAGCAAGAAAAGGGCCGCCAGGGGCCATCGACCAAGGGGCTGCAGGAGAAGGGAGCCAAGAACATTTTTGAGACTAGTCCAGTTGGATTACTATTTGGTGCAAATGTTATAATGTTCATTTTTTCGCACTCATGAAGGAGGGCTATATGCTGTGAGCTGTGGCTATCCAAGGAGGGCGGCTTCATGGAGTCGGATGGTTTTTTGTGTTGGTGTCTTCTATGTGAAGTGTTTATTGCCGTTAAATGCATAAATTGGGTGCAAGCTTATTGATATCGAAGTGTTTATTGATATCGAAGTGTTTATTGGCGTTAAATGCATAAATTGGGTGCAAGCTTAACAGGATGGATGAATGTTCGAGATTTTGCAATGTCGTGTGAATGTTAATCAATTTTGAAATGCTATTGTTGCTGTGAGGGTGTTCAAAAGGGTTATAGGCAAGAACCTCTATGATATGCTTGGAGTGTTAGTGCATATAGACGGGGTTGGTCAGGATCGGGCTTGGACAGTAATTGTTTGCAGATTGGGAGTCGGGATGTGTGTTTGCTAGGGGATAGGGGTGTTGTGAGATCACTGGGCTATAGAGAGGCATTTACATTATGTGATGGTGGTTTTTTGACTTCCCCCTTTCCAGCGGGCTGTTAACAGCACCGTCACTTAGATCAGCTCCTGACTAGGAGTTTAGCTCCCGTTTACAGGATTAATCGGGTTGTTAACAACACCGGACTTAGCAAATTGCTAATTCAATCTCTACGAATGATAGTGATGGAAATTTTCCTCATGTCGCTTCATTTGCTTCAAATGCCCGTGGATTCTACAGTCTTCAATTCAGTTTACTGCCTCGATCATCAATGCTTTAGACCGCCGGCTTAATTGTCATTCTCTCATTGTAACTTCCTCCTACTCCTTACCTTGCTTCGTTTATCGTGCATACCTTCTCCTGCTTTCTTTCTTGCTTTGGTTCAAGGCCAAGCTCGCCTTCTCAAGCTTACTCACTTCGCATTAGGAAAATATTGGACTTCTTTGGGGCCTTGTAAGGTTTGGGATTAAGTTTCTAATTGGTAGGGGGTTAAGGGGACACAGAAAACCTCTTAGTGGTTTTGAGCTAGAATATGTCAGTTTTCAAAAGAAACTGACTAGTCGGGTCTTTGGCCCATATTTAATAGGCCTTGGAAGATGGACCATTGGTTAATTGGAGGGGAAGGTGCAAGTTGTTTAATGGGTAAATTAAACAGCAAGGCTCCATATGATGTGGGGGTGCAATCTTGACCATTGGATCTTGCACAAGATCAAGGGTGGAGATTGAAAGGCGCCATTTGAAGTGGGGGCTCAATCTCGGCCTTTGGATCTCAATCAAGATCAAGGGAGGAGGTGAAAAGGCGCATTTTGAAGAGAGGGGAGCCCATCCTAGCCACTAGATCTCACTCAAGATGAAGGGTGGAGGTTGAAAGGCGCCTTTTGATGATATCCATTGGATGAAAAAAGGATCTAATGGTTGAGATTGAAGCCCCCCCCCCCCCCCCTTTCCCCCCTCCCCAATTCAAATTACATTGTACCATCATGTCATCTTCACTTTTCCAACTGTCACCTCACTGTCACACCCCCTTTTCCAGCTTTTAAAGGCTTGTAAGAGCATGGTATTCTCCTCTAAAAGGTTTTTTTGACCTAGGCAAACCAAGGGAAAGAGGGGACAAACTATGACACACCTAGCTCTTCCTAGTTGTAGAGTGTGTCCACCACCCTCTTCCTATTGGCTGGCCTCTAATTAACCTTAATCCCAAAGAGCCCCTAGAGGGTTCATATTTCTCCTAATTCAGACCTCGATAAGTTTACTTGCTTCGACCTCGGTTGGACCAAGCCTTGGCTTGCTCAAGCCTCGACAAGCTCTTCTAGACCTTGATTTGCTCTAATCACTTCACGCCTTGATTCTTGCCTTGCTGAGAACTAGCTCGAGAGAGAGAAACCTTGCCTTGTTTAACTTGCCAAGCATGAGAGAGAGAGAGAGAGAGAGAGAGAGAGAGAGAGAGAGAGAGAGAGAGAACAAACTTTGCTTGCTCGGAGGATGAGAGCGAGAGAGAGGGAGATCTTTCCTGTTTTTCTGCGAGCCCTCCTTGCCTTTGTTTTCTTCTTCTTGCCCTCGTTCCCTCCTTCAACTCTTGCTTTGCCTATCTCCACTTAGCTAGCTTCGAGGATGAGAGCGAGGGAGAGGGAGATTTGCCTCTCCGAGTCCTCTACCTCTTCTTGCCCTTCAACTCCTCTTCAACAACCCCTCGACTTCATGCCCTCATTTTCTCAAGAAAAATTCCCCATCCCATTAGCGATGTCGCTAATGGGAACAAATCCCTGGTGACGTGGTAGGGCGGGATTTCGACCAATGCAGAATTCGACTGGACTGGCACTGAAAAGCTTAGCCATGGGCTGATGGTCAGTCCTCATTTCTCGTGCGTCACTATCGGAGCGTCATCGCATGCGAGGCGAGAGCTCTTCTGTCCTTCACGCTGCCTGCGCCCCTGTTGCCACCACGCCCCCTTTTCCTCTTTTTCCTCTTCTTTTATATGCCCTTATTAATCCCCTTATTAGGCGGCCTTACTCTATTGGACGGCCACACCACATTAGGTATTGTTGGAGTGGATTCTTTGTCCAAGGCATGGCTTCGTAGTAGAAGGCATCACATTTGGGCATACATATTGGCCCTGTCTAGGTCAGTATATCCCTCAGTCAAAGCATTCCAAGAGATCACATTCCGAACACGAAGCTCTTCAAGCACTTTTTGTGCCTTTGTAACGACACCATATTAGGCATGCATGCCAGCCATCCTCGTCAATGCTCTTATTAGCCCTAAACTGACAATAACATCGCGAATTTTACTGCCCATATCAGCATCCGGAATAATGCCAAAATTACCCAGCTAGCAGTGCCGGCAATTATCATCGGCCTCAAGCCTTATTATCTGATCAAGCAAAACTCTGTCTGACGAGCCGTAAATCCATGTAGACCTCTCAAGCTGCATAAAATGCATTCAAACCCTGATGAGGCTATAAAAATCCCAGATGGCACTCCGATCGAGCCGACCGGATTAGTACGGAGCCGACCCCTGGTGAATCTTTAACAGATAATATCTTGGTAACCGGGACTCCGATCATTGATGTGAAAAGATCGAAGCGCTCCACAAAGTGAGCACTTCAAGCCCGTGCATTCATTTCAATTATGTCACCTCAGCTGCAGTTGCCCAATCCGGTACAAATCTGCAATCTACTTAAATTTTAAACTCCCATATCTTCTTCACCGTAGCTCCAATCGACAAGCCATAAAGACAGGTCGGTAGAGCATTTCACTTTTAGGTCATAATATCCTATATGTGTACACTCTAAGAATACTCCTTTTTGGCATCATTAAGGCATCGGTTGGCCCTTTAAAGCAACATCTGACATACATTTATAATTATATTTGGCATGTTAACAAGCCCTCATCACTGACCATTAATCAAGTAGGCTTTCAATAAGCTTGATCTGCATCTTCTTGGCATATTTCTTAGCATGGGAGCGGAGCTGCACGACATCAGTGGGGGTGTAGTTATGTAATTTAAGTTCCTGTAGAAGCGTGATAATAAGAATGTAAGTAAAGATGTTGCTTCTTTTAATACAAACATTGTAGCAAACAAATAGTGAAACAACACGATTACTTACGTTGGGTACATCCAAAATTTGATTGAGGAGCAACAAGGCATTCAAACAAGTTCACGAGCCACAACTATAGTCATCAACCTGCGTGGGCACGATGACCCGTTCGTGCCGGATGGTAGTCCCTAGATCATGTTCTAAAAAAACATGCTTTACACAGCATACAAATATTTTTGGGGCACTATATACGTAACCACTTGAGTCAGTAACACATTACAAAGAGATACTACTTCCAAATGTATCGAGATGTTCCTTACATTTTTACAAAACCATGAAACAACTTGCTTTGCTTGGAGTTTGCGTAGTAGACAATCTTATGATCCTAAATCCAACATGGTTTTTACAAGGCAAGAATAAACTCACGATTGATTGTATACAGTGAATAGAAAACGCGCTAGATCAAAATTGACTCTACTAAACCAGTCCAACAGAGCCAAAAAGGAAACTCCGTTGTTCTGCAGCATAGGCAAGATCAGTGGACCTATTACGTATATTTTGTTATGAACATCAGCGGGCAGAAGCGAGATAGCATGCCTAACATGAATCAATGGTAGAGATTAGACTCTAGATATTTCAACGAGCTGTCACTGCCACAAACACATGAGTCAATACCGAGTGATTGGGGCACCTATCGAATTCCATAAGCCACTGACCCGCTTGGTATTGACCCATGTCTTAGCAGTAGTGAGCCATCTAATGAGCTAAACGTGACTTTTAAAGAAAATCTTGAAACGTAACACATGATAGCAATGTTGACGACTGCCGCGAAGACATGGGTCAATACCGAGCGAGTGGTATAACTATCCAATTCCATAAGCCACTGACTCGCTTGGTATTGACCCATGTCTTAGTGGTAGTGAGACATCTAATGAACCAAGCATGACTTATAAAGAAAATCTTGAGACGTAACACTAGCAATGTTGAGGACTACTGCTAAGACATGGATCAATACCGAGCGAGTGGTATAACTATCCAATTCCATAAGCCACTGACTTGCTTGGTATTGGCCCATATCTTAGTGAAAGTGAGCCATTTAATGAACCAAGCGTGACTTATAAAGAGCTTGAGAAGTACCACATAGCAATGTTGACGATTGCATCCGTTGTGTTGGAGTTGGAGAAACTGCGTGTTGAGTGCGCGTGTGCGTGCGGAGTGTGTGCAAGAGAGGGGAAGGGGGAGATGCACAGGTAGCCACTATGTGGGTTAGTGGAGAAGAAAGAGAAGAGAAGACGACTCTTCCTCTTTCTCTCCCTATATTGAATAGGGGAAATTAAGTGTACAAGGGTGGTTTCCCACGGCCACCTGGCCTACACCCCAACAACCTCCCACTTGAAGGTCATGGTGGCCAATAGTGGCATTAGTATAGTTAGTCTATACAAAATTGATGAAGCATTGCCGAGGCTTCATCCTACACCCATAAGTTCTATACAATGTGTAAATCGCTCCGAGGCTAGGCTCTTTGTGAGAGCATTTGCGGGGTTGTCATCAGTGTGAACCTTGACAAGCTCGATACGCTTGCCGGCCAATGCATCTCGTATGACATGGTATCTGACCTCTATGTGTTTCGACTTTGAGTGAAACACTTGATTCTTTGCCAAAGCAATGGCACTTTGACTATCACAATGTAGTACTGGAACCTCGTGAATGCCCAAATCTCCCACTAGACGAGCCAACCATATGGCTTCCTTGCTGGCGTCAGACACAGCAACATATTCTGCCTCAGTGGTAGATGAAGACATGCAATCTTGGAGACACGATCTCCAAGAGATAGCTGCTCCAGCAAACATGAACACATAGCCAAATGTGGATCTTCTACGATCCACGCAACCCACATAATCCGCATCCGTGTAACCTACAATAGATGCATCATTGTTTCCGAAGCTAAACACTTGCTAGCTGTACCTTTCAAATATTTGAGGATTTTCTTCACTGCTTCCCAATGCTTCTTGCCAGGGTTTGCCATGTACCTACTGACCACTCTCACTGCATGTGCAATGTCTGGTCTTGTGGCTACCATAGCGTACATCAAACTGCGAACTGCTGAAGAATATGGTACTTTCACCATTTCCTCTTTCTCAACCACTGTCTTGGGAGATTCTACCTTGCTAAGTTTGGAGTATGCTTGCATTGGGGTACTCAATGACTTCCCCCTCTGCATACTAAAACGTTGCAAGACTTTGTGAATGTACTTTTCTTGAGATAATTCAAGAATTCTACGTTGCATGTCTCTCTTGATGCGCATACCAAGAAAGTGATTGGCATCTCCCAAATCCTTCATGGAAAACTGAGTGCTTAGCATCTTTTTCAACTGATTGATTTCATCAATTGATTTGCCTGCGATAAGCATATCATCTACATACAAGATCAAGATGATTAAAGAACCATCGTTCAACCTTTTTGTGTATAAGCAGTGATCCTCTTGACTTCTAATGTAACCCTGAGACTGCATGAATTTGTCGAATTTTTGATACCATTTCCTTGAACCTTGCTTGAGGCCATAGAGTGCCTTTTTCAGTCTACAAACCAATTCTGTCCTCGTTGGTTTTTGGGTTTCACATACGAATCCTTCTGGTTGTTTCATGTAGACATCTTCATCTAGATTCCCGTGAAGAAATGCTGTGTTCACATCCATTTGGACAAGTTCCATGTCCTGGATAGCAACCAAGCCAAGCACGGTGCGAAGTGTAGTCATCTTGACTACTGGAGAGAAAATCTCATCAAAATCGACACCTTTTTGCTGCTTGAAACCCTTCGCAACTAGACGATCCTTGTATCTAGGCTTGGGATCTTCCATTGTATACTTCTTCTTATATACCCACTTGCAAGGTAAAGCATTTTTGCCTTTTGGTAATTCAACCAAATCCCATGTCTCATTAGCCACAATCAAATTGTATTCTGATTTCATAGCCTGCTCTCCACTGTCAGTGACCAAAATGTGGTGTATACCCGGCTCAAACCGCTCGGGCGCACGTGATACTCTCTCAGAGCGTCTCAGTGCCTGACTTCTGGACTCCGCTCTCTCCGGAGCAATAGTAGTATCTTGCACTTGAGGAGTAGGTGCAACACTACTGAACTGAGTTGGTTCGGAGGCTACATCCTCAAAACGAACACGTCTGTACTCAACATCTTTGATGGGCTTCTTGTGCATTTTTGATTCATTGAAAATCACATGTGAGCTACGAATGACTTTGTTTGATTTTGGGTGCCAGAGACGATAGCCCATCTCTCCGTTTGCACCATAGCCAATAAAGATGCATTTGTGTGATCTGGGATCTAACTTCCGACGAAGTTCTTTGGGCACATGTGCATATGCTTCACATCCAAATACACGTAAATGCTCATAGCTTGGCCTTTTGCCAGTCCATAATTCCTCTGGAATTTTGAAATTCAAAGGAGAACTAGGTGACCTGCTGATGATGTGCACTGCTGTCAGAGCAGCTTCCCTCCAAAATTCGGGAGTAAGCTTCACCATAGACATCATAGAGACAACTCGCTCTTGAATCGTACGATTCATTCTTTCAGCTATCCCATTTTGTGCAGGTGTGTATGGAGCAGTAAATTGCCGCCGAATGCCTGCAAAAATCCTTGAACTTTGTGGAGACGTATTCTCCACCATTGTCCGTGCGAAAGGCTTTGAGCTTTGTTCTTGATTGGTTCTCAACCATGGCAAGGAATTTTGGAATGTCGAAAAAACTTCTTCCTTACGCTTAAGGAGATACACCCACACCTTTCTGGTAGAATCATCTATGAATGTGAGAAAGTAGTTTGCCCCCCCTAGAGTTTTATGTGGCATTGGACCACACAAATCACTGTGCACCAAGTTTAGAAGTTCGCATAGTTTCTTATTCAATGGCGAAGATGTCAATCTAGTCTGTTTGCCATACAGACAATGCTCACACAATGGAAAGTCCGTGTAATCTAACACAGGTAAGTAGCCAAAACGCTGAAGTGTTTTCATTCCCTTTTGGCTAATATGCCCTAGCCGGCTATGCCACAACTTAGGAGACGGCAGCTCGGCAACATAGATAGAGTGTTCGTCGACACTCGAAACAAAAAAAGAGTACAGGGATCCGTTTTTATTGCCTTTCAACATGATAAGGTTGTTCTTGCGGATCATCCAAGAATGATTACCAAAAACTGTAGTGTAGCCAAGAATATCCAATTGCCCTATAGAAAGTAAGCTTTTTGTAAGCTTGGGCACATGTCTGACATTCTGCAGCACAAAATTAGTGCCATTATGCATCTGAAGTTTCACATCACCAATGCCAATAATGTCAAGCTCATAGGAATCACCAAGCTTGACTATTCCATGCATGGATGCATAAGAGGAAAACCACCCTCTATGCGGTGTGACATGAAAACTTGCACCAGAATCAAGGATCCAATTCTATGCATAACCCTCATCCTGTGCAACCAAAGCATCTGGGGTGAGATCTGAAGTAAAAATGAGAACATCTGAGGCATCTGTTGTCACCTCGGCATGAATCTCTGTGGGCATAATGAGCATCACTGGAGGAGGAGCATCCTCTACTGTAGTGGTAGGCATGGGAGACTCAACAATGTTGAGCTCCTCAATATTTACTGTACTTTTGCCTTTGCCAGAATTATCCTTTTGCATGTTTTTCTGATCTCTTAGGAAACTGCGACAATCCTTTTTGTAATGACCCTTCTTGTGGAAATAGTAACACTCGACATTTTTGGCATTGTGGTCTCTACTTTGGTTCCTGTGTTTGCTAGGACTACGAGGATTCCGGTCTCTATTTTTGCTTTTGTATTTGTTCCTGTCATGACCTCTTGGATTTGTTGAATTGCCAGCCATATATGCATCTCCATGACTAGCATTATCGAGAGATTTACGATGAATCTCTTCAGTGAGCAACGCATCTGTGACAACATTAAATTCTAACTTGCCATTCGGAGCCGAATTGCTAATGGCTGTGAAAAAGATATCCCATGAACTGGGTAGAGAGCATAATAAGAAGATAGACTTGAGTTCATCGTCAAACTCCTTAAAGCCCTGAGATGTCAGCTGACTGAACAAGGAGTTGAACTCATTTAAATGACTGGAAATTGTGCTACCTTCTTTCATGTTGAGCTTCATGAGATTTTTCATGAGAAAAACTTTGTTGGATGCACTTTTGCTCTTCCATGCTGAACATAAGCTATCCCAAAGTTCCTTGGTTGTTTTCTTCCCTATGATAGTGAAGAAGACTGATTCGGCTAGATGTAGACGTATCGTAGCCATGGCTTTTGCATCCAAAAGCTCCCATTGACCTTGTGTATAATCATCATCCTCTGCGCGCTCTTTCAACGGTTCTGAGAGGCCTTTGTTTATCAAAACATCTTTCATGCGCTCTTTCCACATGGTGAAGTTGCTGCCATCGAACTTCCGAATGAAATACTCCTCCTTTTTTGAAGAAGAAGCCATTGCTGATAAGAGGGTTTGAGAGGTGCCAAACTATGGCGAGAAGCTGTAGAAATTTGGGCACAGTAACCTTTGTAGCGGGAGTAAGATCTCAACCGAAATAGACTCAAAAGTGCCAACAATGGAAGTCATGACTCGCGGGAAGTAAATCCGGCAGAGTCTCCTTTGTATGAGGAGTCAAAACTCAACTCAAAATGCATATAAATGTGCCAACTACACTAACTGGGCATCTGTTGCACAAAACAACTGCTATGTGAGTGCCAACTCGGTGTCAAAAGCATAAATAACCGTCCAGATACATATCCTATGGCGAGGGTACAGTAAAGGGAAACTCCAGCTACCTGTATCACCGAAGGTGTCTCAACATTCGAGCACACCCCAGCTCAAAGAAAACCTCATGCTATCGACCCTCCAAAAGGCTAATGCAGACACAAATGGAATAGCCACAGTCTCAGAAAGGGATCTTTTGGTCCAAGTCTCAGAAACGGCCGGGAAAAAACTGCCAAAATAGCCAAAAATGGCTCCACACGTATTACAGTGGGCAGTGTCCGCAACTCAACATACATGACTAAAATCGCGCTCAAACAGGCGCCAAGAACTGCTGCATACAGTGAAAGTGATCCTTGTGGGGATATCTGCTCTCAAAAGAGCTCAGTAGCACTTTGTGTGCTCACAACAAAATGCATCTGTCAACGCATGTGTCCGCAGAGAATTTGCTGTCGAAATGACTGCCAAATCGTCTGTGAAAGCGTTGTGTCTGGTAACCTGGAGAATCTGTGAGTGAATGGGCTGAGAAACCCCCTTGTAGCCCGTAACATGCGTGTTGGTGTCGCTATGTGCCAATTTTTTCCGCCAGGCAGAAATATGCTAGTCGAATAGCCGCCAAAGGTGTCGTATCCGTAAACTGTGTCATAGAAGGCGATCGGTGCACTCGGTGCCGATGCCGGGTGTCACTCCTCTATGATAGAGGTACCTCACCCGCGCATGTCGCAAGCACGGTCGTCGATCGCGGGAACGCGCTCGTGTGGGGAAGCGCCCGGTGTCTGGGTCGGATGTCGGAAATCCACCGCAATGAGGAGTATCCAGCCGGTGCGCATGAGCGGTGTCGATGTCGATGTCGCCTTCCGCCGCCGGGCGGAAGTGGCTAGCCAAGTAGCCGTAAAATGCCAATGCTCGAGCGGCCAATACTGAGTCGTATCGGTATCGATCGCAGATCTTGCTCGGTCTGTAAAGATTTCTCTTAACTTGTTGGACTCGGTTACTTGTGCTCGCTTGCAAGCACGGTGTCAAGCTCTCTCTCTCACTCTCTTGTTATTCTTCCGAGCCTCGTAGCTCTGCTGAACCCTAGGTCCAAGCCGGTTCAAGGCTGTAGTCGGGAAATGATCGGATTGTCGAGGGCCTTGGGCGGGAATAGCCCCTTGCACACAAAGAAGTTTTATGGCTTTTTAAAAAAAATCGATTTTTTAAATCTTTACTGCTGAGCGAGCAAGCACACACAGTGAGTGTGTGTGTGTGCGCTGTGTGTGTGTGTGTGTGTGTGTAACACACCACATGCTTGCCAATGTCCTGCTCGTCAACACACTCCAGCGCTTCCAGATGCTCTGCAAAACACTATCCGCTATGGATTCGGCTGTTGCTCGATGGAGCGCTCCCTGCTCAAGTTTGCTGCCCCTTCTATGCTCAAATGCTCATAGTGTCCATATCCCAGCTTTGCCAAATTCAATCGGTTGCCTACTTGGGCACGGTGTGTGTGTGTGTGTGTGTGTGTGTGTGGTTCTTGCAAAGTAAGAGCGCTGCCAGAAGCTAGAAGTCTTGCATTCAATTACCTGAGATGCACAGGCAGCCACTCTACTGCAATTTCAGCGCTGCCTGAATGCTCTGAGTGTGTGTGTTTTTAACACCACTAGAAGCCCCTTCCTTCAAGCTCCCTTGCCCTCATGCTCTCAAGCCTTCAAAGGTCGCTTTCACCCCTTGCTCAAACCCTGGTCAACACTGCTTGAATACACACACGTGGGCCTCTACTCATGGCCTCTTTCTTGTTTCCTGTTGTGGTGCTCGCTGCAAGCCTTACAACTACTCAATTCGATGCCCCGTGATCTGCTCACTTTGCCTACGGATGCCCACCTTGCTCAATCGCTTCGTTGTCTGCTCAAGTCCTCCAAGCATTACTCGATTTCGGTTGCCCACGGGCTTTTGCTCCTGATTGGTGTCCAAAATTTCTTGTTGCTACTCCCACTCTCCCCCCGATTCCAGTTGATTTACTCTTCGGTCTAATTGCTCTTGACCTGATGCCGGCAAGCCCGATTCTCCTTGCTTTCCTTCAAGCCTTAGAAGCTTTGTTTTCTGCAGAGCTTCAAGCTCTACCTTGCCAAGCTTTCCAAAACCCGATAGGGGTCGTTACGTCTGCGGTGAGTCGAGGCTGAGCCGAGGCTAGGGGTCGGATGCCGTGTGCTCTGATACCAATTGTTGAGTGCGCGTGTGCATGCAGAGTGTGTGCAAGAGAGGGGAAGAAGAGATATGGGGAAGGGGGAGATGCACAGGTAGCCACTGTGTGGGTTAGTGGAGAAGAAAGAGAAGAGAAGACGACTCTTCCTCTTTCTCTCCCTATATTGAATAGGGGAAATTAAGTGTACAAGGGTGGTTTCCCACGGCCACCTGGCCTACACCCCAACACTGCGCATGCATAGGAAGTCTTGTTGATCAAGGTTGAAAATGAAGGCCTCCTCTGACCTTCCAGGTAGCAGTATTTGTGCATGTAGAGGCACTGCGTTAATCAAAACTTGCAACTCCTCTTCATTTTCTTTGTTGATTTGCTCTAAAATAATCAACACCTCTGATAAAGGCTCCTCATTGGATGACCCTTGTGAAGCAGAGGCTTTCCCTTGCCTTTCTTAAGCTTTATCCATGGCTGCCTCATTCTCCTCCCTTAATAGCACAGACTCCTCCCTTACTGGCATAGGCTCCTCCCTTACTGGCACAGGTTCCTCCCTAATAGGCACAGGCTCTCCCTTACTGGCACATGCTCCTCTCTAACTGGGTCTGGATCCTCCCTAACTTGCTCTGGATCCTCCATGCCTTGCTCATTTTTCTTCATAACTGGCTCCTCCATAACTGTCTGTGTTTCTTCAATGATCGCCTCATGATCCACCTTGGCCTGCTCATGCTCCTCATCGGCTGGCTCAGCCTTCCCATCTGTGTCATTTCTCTCGACGTGTGATTGTGTCCTTCTGCTATTTAAATCGTCCCTAGAAGGATCTGTCTGTCATGCACGAGGATAGAGAGGGGGTATGTTAAGAATATCCATGGTTCTACTATCCCGGATAGGTACTGGTGGCTGAAGCAGCCCATTGTAGCAGAAGCGTATCCTATGAAGAGTGTCAAAATCCCGCGGCATGATAGTAATGCGGGGTGTGCATGGGCAGTCGGGATATATCCATCACTGAAGAATTCAATGAGGTAGTCTTATGCAATTCATTGCAGGTAGAGAAGTGCAATGCTGTCCCATTGCATGCCCACTCTCCAATGCTCGCAAATCTCTCACACTACTCGCTGGAAAAGAAGACATCGAATGGTCGGTTGCATGTGTCATTTTGATCCTTCACAGCTCTTGCAAGACACCTTTGTGTGCCTCATATCGGCGTCTTCTTGCTTTAGCATGCAAAGAGTCACCTGTTGCCGTTTTAGACGTGGCCTTTGCACGAGGCTACAAATAGCATAACAGAAAATGACATGTCATTTGTTGCACAAGGGACTTAATATTTCTAGGGTCAGCACAAAGCGAAGAAGTGCACCAAATATGGTTGTATTGCCTCTACTCGCTTGGTACTGACCTCAGAAAAGTATAATAGCAAACATTATTAAAAAATATGATGGTCAGTACCAGGCAAACAAGTGCAACGAACAGAGTTTTCCTTCCCTTACTCGCTTGGTACTGACCTCAAAAAAGTATAACAGAAAACATCATTAATAAAGATGATGGTCAGTACCAAGCGAACAGGTGCAACGAATAGAGTTTTCCTTCCCTTATTCGCTTGGTACTTACCTCAAAAAAGTACAATAGCAAACATCATTAATAAAGATGATGGTCAATACCAAGCGAACATGTGTAACGAACTGAGTTTGCCTTCCCTTATTTGCTTTGTACTGACCTTAGAAAAGTATAATAGCAAACATCATTAATAAAGACGATGTTCAGTACCAAGCAAACAGGTGCAACGATGGTCAATACCAAGCGAACAGGCAACGAGCAGAGTTTGCCTTCCCTTATTCTCTTGGTGCTGACCTCACAAAATAGAAGTACACAAAAGTGTAGTAGCATACCTCTTCAGTGTGTGTAGAGTTCTGCATCACTAAAGCGTTGCAGAAAAAGAGTAAGGGAGGATGCGCAAAAAGGAGGAGCACTAGAGAGTAAGAGGAGGATGCACAAAAAGGGTCGGGAGCACAAAAGAGATGGTTTGCTTACTATGTAGCGTCAACGGGGACAGAGTTAAAACGTTGGGTAGTAGAAGATGCAAAAAGAGGTAGAAGAGCGCTCAAGCTTTTACTATTTTCTCACTGCATGAGCGCTCATCTAGGGCAAGGGTATAGTTAAAATGTTTGGCGGGGGTAGTGCGTCTTAACTTAGTATGCTTACTAGGGTGAGTTCTCATTGTCCAACTTACAAAGCAACCATAGTGGCTTATTAATAAAAGATCTAAATTACTATGAAAAGCTAAAAAGACCAAGAGGATTATTATTTATTGATGCCTCCTTCTCAACCCCCAGAATTCCAATCCACAAATCATCATGCACTCACTATTAGTAAAATCAAATGGAAACACATAATTAACCATTAAGCCAACTATCCCAATTTCAATTAACCACATGCAATAGGGGGGTCCTCAGTCTCATAACATCCCTCCCACCAGGGATAGCAACTGGCCTCAGTTTCTCACTAAAGAATCAATTGGACCGTGAGTGATGGAAAGTGTGAAGAAGGTGTGGGAAGTTGCGGAAATTTTTTTAGGCATCCATTTGGCATCCTCTCTAGGGTGGCCTTTGAAGGTCAAAAGGCAGCAGTTATAAACCATGCCAGTGCGTGTGCTGGTGGTCTCGTGATGAACTATTTGTGCAGGGATGAGTTGTTCTTGGTCCACAAGTGAGGGAAGGTAAGGGTCCTCGAAAGATTCTAAAAGCTTATGTGAAATGCATTTTAACTATGATGGGAGAAGTGAAGTTAAGAATTAAAATGCATTACAAGGTTAGGTATCATCTTTAAATATTCTTGGGCATTACACCATGACCCAAAACATAATGACTATGCAAGCATGAGTTGATGGCAGGGAGGATGAACAAAAATTTTAACAGCCCTCTTGCCTAGCATATCCTGCTTTAAAACCATAGAAGGGGCACAAAGAGTGTCCACAAATGGGAATGTCTGGAAAGAAAAACTTCATAAAAAATTTTAGTACCTCATGAGGCTAGTAGGCAACATTAGAAATAAAAATGGCCTTTGTTCCTTGATTAGTAGCATGAAGATTGAAAAATATATAGCATGGAATTATCAATGATAAACCACAATTGTCAAGTAATGATACATACCCGGGTAGGTCACCTAATAAAAATGTAACCTATCACGTGAGTTCAATAGAAGTGTATTTAAAGTTCTTGAAACTTTCAGAAATATATATACAAAAGGGCGTTATTTTTTCAAATTTGAAAAAAACTTACAGATTTTAAAAGAAAAGGGTACATTATATTCTTAACAAAATTCAAAGATAAGGGGTTTTACAAACATGTCTTGAACGCACATGATATGATAGTTTTACGCATAGTGAACCCCCCGAGGATACATAAATGATAGAAGAATGATCATTACCATGAATGAATGTCTTCAAATTTTGTTTTAAAGAGATAGGAGGGAGAGAAACTTACAAATTATATTCACAGACATAGATTTTTTATGGAATGCGATTAGTCTCAAAGAATTAGCTGTCTTATCCCCCCTTGTCTTGGATAGTTGTTCAAAATTGGCATCAAAACTAGAAATATAATAATTCATGTTATCTCAAGCTCTTCATTCATGATCTGCACATTAGTCCTATGAATCTTCCATAGTAGAGTGACAAGCTCTACTTGGTGTTTGGGAGACGTCGTCTTTGCAAACTTGATCTAAGCATGCATACTACTTCATTTTTGTGCACAATAAAGAAAAAGAGAGTCTTATAAGACAAAAACTTTGCTCATTTTAAACATTTTTACATTTGCTTACTCTAGGGAAGCATTGTAAGCATTGACAAGGTTTAGGTTATCCTTTAATTGTATGCCTTTCATCCATCTAGCATCTTCAAAAGGATAATTCTTAAACTTATTAAGATATCGTCAGATAGTCTTACCGCCTCTTAGTACCTTGTCTTCATGTCGGAGAATGGACTCGGGCTGCAACACCTCTTCTTGGTCCTCGATCTCTGGTGGGTCTTCAATAGTTGGGTGGCTCTCCTTTGTAAGGCTTTAGTAGGCTCACATGGAAAGCATTAATATTGTGTATGAGCCAATGGTTGGGCAGCTTGAGTTGATAGGCCATCTCATTGATTGGCCTAAGAATCTGGAAGGGACCATAGTAGCTTTTTGCTAACTTAGCATAGTACTTTTGGTGTCCCGTAGGATTCTTGCCCGTCGTGTGCCTTAATTGAGCCTTGGAACATTTAAGTAAGACCCAACTATTTTCTTTAAAAGCTTGGTCTCTTATTTGCTATGAGATAGAGATAGCATCCTTAATCTTTTGGAAATATTCTTGTAGGTCTCGGCTAGACTTATCTGCAACAAATTAGATCTTCTTGTGTATCTTAAGTAGCAAGAGACTTTTTCATCTTCCCTCGATCAATTACCTCAAAGGTGCTTTTGCTGTGGAAGTATGTGCAGTGTTATTGTAGGCATACTCCACTAAGGGTAAGTACTTCTCTCATTGGGATCTTTGGTCTACTTCAGTTACATAGGCTTTTAGTAGATCGAAAATTGTTAGGTTAGCTATTTCACTTTGGCCATCCGTTTGCGGGTGATAGGCCGAAGAGAAATTTAGCCTTGTTCCTAAATTCTCAAAGAGACACTTCCAAAAATTACTGGCCATTCTAGGATCTCTATCCGACACTATGGACATTGGCAAGCCATGGTACTTGAAGATTTGTGAAATGAAGAGGGTTGCCATTTGATGGGCTTTGATAGTCTTTTGAACAGGTATAAAATGAGCTTGTTTATTAAACATGTCTACTATCGTCCATATTCTCGTATTCCCATGGATAGACTTAAACAATCCAAAGATAAAATCCATGGATATGCTATCCAATGGTGAATTAGGGATTGGCAAAGGTTGAAGCAATCCAGGTTGCTTCCCTCTATCAAACTTTGTCTTTTGGCATACCACACATTTAGAAACATACTCTTGTATGTTTGCTTTCATGTTAGGCCAATAGAAGTATGTTTCAATCCCTTTTGAGGTAGATTGAATCCCTCTATGCCCTGCATAAGGAGGAGCATGAGATTCATATATTACTTTCTCACGTAGTGAGCTAGTAACGCATAGTCTATTGCCATGGAGAAGATAACCATCTTGTAAAGTAAATGGTTCCTCTTTCTTCCCTAGTACAAGGGCTGAAATCACATCTCTAAAATCGGGATCAATAGCATACTCATCTATCGTAGAAGATCGATCATTGTGAGTTGCTATGGAAACCACATTCACTCTCGGCCGTCTTGAGAGTGCATTGGCTACTTGATTATGCTTGCCATCAATGTGAGCAATATGAAAATGAAATTGCAAAAATAAATTTTCCCACCTCATTTGTTTGTTGGAGAGCTTGGTCTATGTCATGAAGTACTTAGACTTTGGTGATCCTTTTGCAGAATGAAAGGAGTCTCCAATAAATAGTGCTTCCATGAGTCTAAGCCATGTAGAACTGCGAGGAGTTACTTTTCATATATACGTAGAGCTTGCTCAACAGGGTCGAGACTTTGACTTTCATAGGCTATGGCGTGCCCTTCTTGGAACATAACAGCTCCAAGGCAATCACCACAAGCTTCACATTGGACCTCAAATGGCTTTGAGAGATCCGGTAATGTAAGCACATGTTGAGAGATAAGCTTTTCTTTAAGCTTTTCGAAAGCATTGTTCTCCTTGGTAGACCATGTACACCTAATATTTTTCTTTGTTAGATCATGTAATGGTCCTGCAATTTGTGAGAACTTTTCTATGAAGCATCTATAGTATGCAGAAATACCTATAAAGCTTCTTAGTTCATGAAGATTCCTTGGTTTAGGCCATCCCTTTATTACCTCTAACTTTGATGGATCCATTTGGATGCCATCTTGAGAGATAATGTGACCTAAATACTGAATCTCTCGCAAGCAAAAATCACTTTTCTTTCGATTAACATAAAGTCTATTCTCTCTTAGAACTTGAAATATTACCTGGAGGTGTGGCTTGTGTTTGTCTAGTGAATTAGGGTAGATGGTAATATCATCAAATAACACTCCAGTAAAGGTTCGGTGAGGCCTAAATAGCTTCTCAATCAAGTGGTTGAATGTGGCTGGTGCATTGGTCAAGCCAAAAGGCATGACAATATATTCGTAAAGACGAAACGTAGTGCGAAATGTGGTCTTTACAATGTCTTGATCAACTATCCTTAATTGATGATAGCCACTTTTTAGGTCAACCCTACTGAAGTAGGTGGACCCTTGTAGCTTATCAAATAGGTCTTCTACACGTAGTGTGAAATGCGGTCTTTACAATGTCTTGATCAACTATCCTTAATTGATGATAGCCACTTTTTAGGTCAACCCTACTGAAGTAGGTGGACCCTTGTAGCTTATCAAATAGGTCTTCTACCCGTGTAACGGGAAACCTATTCTTGATAGTGATCCTATTTAGTGATCTATAATCGACACACATACAATATGTGCCATCTTTATTTTGCAATAATAACACAGATGAGAAAAATGGAGATGAGCTAGGACTAGCCATGCCCTCTAACCATGCCCTTCTCCACTAACTCATGTGCTTGCCGCATAATCTCCTCTTGTTGAGCTTGAGAAACACTATAAGGAGGTTTACTAGGTGGTGAACTTCTTGGAAGAATTTCAATTGCATGGTCATCATTGCCTCGTTTAGGAGGTATTTCACAAGGGATGTCATCAATAAAGACATCTTGAAACCCCTTGAGAAAATTGGATAGCTCTAATTCCTTGTGAGTGTGTTTTTTTTTTTTTTGCTACAACATTAGGTTCATTTTGAAAATCTTTAGCAAAAATAGTGTAAAATAGACCTCTTTATTGACTTATTGAAAGCTTGCTTATGTACAATGGGTATGGTGTTACCCATTTCCTTAGCATCTATGTACATATCCTTTTCCCTAAACCTAAAGTAGATTTTCCTTCAGGGAATTTAACATTGGCAGCCATGCGATTGAACCATGGTGCCCCTAGGATTACATCCTCATGCTTGAGAGGAGAGATCAAGAAGTCCTCTTTGTCCACATAGCTTTGGACATGGAGCCTCAATTTCTCGATTAAGGGAGTGACTAAAGCTTCTTGCCCATTGAAAGCACCGTATGCGGGTAGGACATCTCCCATCTCGTAAGCTTGTATGCCTAGCTTGGTGGCCAACTCTGTGGATATGAAATTGTGAGTAGAACCAAGGTCAAAGAGAATAAAAGAATCATGTCCTCTTACCTTTCCCCAAGCATGGCATAGAGGAGATCCTTTGTGGTGAGTTTCCTCCTCTTGGATTTCAACCAAGGTAGCTCTAGGACGCTCATGGTGGGTGTTCTTTTGGGGACAAGCGCGATACACATGCCCTTGCTTGCCGCACTTGAAACAACGATTATCCTTGCAACAACACTCAAGCTCTTCAGGAGAGAGTTTGTTTTTGCATTTGTAAACTCCCTTCTCCTTAGCTTTGTTGGAATTTCCATTAGGAGACTTTTGGACATTGTCTTTTCCCTTAGGCTCATTGGAACCCTTGTTTTTCATGGGCTTAGAATTTCTTTTAGCCCCTGTTTGGAAATTGATTTGAGAAGCCACCATAGTATGGTGTATAACCGCCAATATGGTGCGTGGCCTTTGGGAGTTAACATACTCCGCCGTTTCTTCAGTTAAGCTCGCAAAAAATTGTTGTTTTTGATCTCCAAATTCCATATTTTTTAAGATAGTGGATTTGAGATGTAAATTCCAAAACCTGTCTACATATTTATGAATGGATTCGTAGGGAGAGAGCTTCAAGCTTCGCCATTCGGTGAGTACTTTGTCTTTGGCATCGGTGGCCAAAAACTGCTTCATAATGGAAGCTCTTAAAGATTTCCATGTTTGTGGAGCTTCACCTTTGCCCCATAGGCTAGACCACCATTGCCTAGCGGACTTTTGAAAGTGCATAGCTACATGGTGTATCTTAGAGGACTCCATGAAGCCCTCATTTTCAAACACTGCATCGAATTGTTGGATAAAGGCCAAGACTTTGTCCGTAGCACCAAAGGTGCCATCATAGGTACACTACAAGAGGCTATTCATATTAGCGACGCTCACACAGTGACGCTCAAAAAAAAAAAATCCCGGCGTCGCTATGAGCGTCGCAAATTTACAAGTAAATTTGCAACGCTCATAGCGACGCCGGCTGGGCTAAAAAAAATAACAGAGAGCGCCCAAAAACTCAGATCTCAGATCTGAGTTTTTCGGCGCCCTCAAGCAAGGAGCAGGTAACGCTCTCCCTCTCTCTCTCTCTCTCTCTCTCTTTCTTCTCCACACACACACACACACACACACACACGAGGAGAGGAAGGAGAGCCAGGTATGCTCCTTCCCTCTCCTCACTCTCATGTTCCCTTCCCCTCTTTCTCTCTCCCTCTCTCTCTCTCTCACACACACACACATAGTGTTTTTGAGAGAGAGAGAGAGAGAGAGAGAGAGAGAGAGAGAGAGAGAGAGAGAGAGAGAGATATAAAGAGTACAAACATAAACAAAAACGCACACACACATACATAAACAAAGAATGCATACACACATTGAGAGAGGAAAAGAGAGAGAGAGCATGCATAAACAAAAAACGCACACATTGAGAGAGGAAAAGAGAGAGAGAACATGCATAAACAAAAAACGCACATATTGAGAGAGGAAAAGAGAAAGAAAACATGCATAAACAAAAAAACGCACACACATTGAGAGAGAAAGAGAGAGAAACTAATTTAACGTCGTAGGAAACTAATTAAAATTAAAAGACCTAAAGATCTAGCCGACGAGGAGTTGAACTCAAGACCTATTATTCAAGAGGGAAATGGCATAACCAATCTATCATACTTGGCATGGGTGATAGAAAGGTTATACCATTTATCTCTTTTTATTGGCACACACATCCACACACGCGAACACACACAAGAAGAAGAGAGTTATAACGTCGTAGGAAACTATCCTAAAAGACGTTAAAGATTAGGTTAGATGTAGACTTACGTTAAATTAGATTTAGGTTTATTTAAGTTAAATTAGATTAGATTTAGGTTTATTTTTAGTTAGATTTACGTTTATTTACGCTAGATTTAGATTTACGTTATATTAGATTAGATTTAGGTCTCCATAGACTGCGATGCCTGCATGAAGCGGGTGAAGAAAGCCCTCAATGGAATATAGGGTATTGCTGCCTTCACTCATGGTGGGCTCCGTCGATCCAAAAGTACTGGTGAAATGTCTTCAGAAGATAGGAAAGAAGGTGGATCTTCAGGGCGGCAAGAATCACTACATCCCCGACAATGACCATCTAGACAACCTCTAGTCATTCAACAGCAACTTCAAAGTTAGTAACAAGAGCAAGAACGGTCCAAAGGGCCAATTGTTGTCGTCAGATGTGGATGGAGATGAGGCAGCGTCACCACCGGAAGTTAACTCTCACATCTTTAGTGATGAGAATGCCAACTCTTACCGAGTTATGTGAAAAATTATGTGTTAAATCAGTTTTAAGGTTCTTATAATCCCTGTTAGTTTAGTTCTTTGTTTTCAATATAACATAATTTACGTTAGATTTAGATTTATGTTATATTAGATTAGACTTAGGTTTATTTAGGTTTACCCACCCACACACACACACACACACACACACACACACAAGAAGAAGAGAGTTTTAACGTCGTAGAAAACTATCCCAAAAGACGTTAAAGATTAGGTTAGATGTAGACTTACGTTAAATTAGATTTAGGTTTATTTTTAGTTAGATTTACGTTTATTTAGATCTACGCTTATTTATGTTAGATCGGGTCCACGCAAGAATTACTTACGGTTTAGGGTTTAGAGTTAGACGAACAGTGAAAACATCTACTGTGAAAAGATGTTAAGATGCTCTGAAGTGCTACAGCTAGAGAAGAGGCAAAGGGGTTTTGTCCACTACATGCAGTATCATGTAGACGTGGGTCTGTAGATTTCTTGTACCCACAAATATAGGTATTGACCAATAAAGACGAGATTATAACCCGGTGGTTCTGATCTCCGTGCACCTCTAGACCGAGGTGTGCGGGGATTGGACATGACTAGAGAATGTGAGGTAGAGAGAGAGAGAGAGAGATAAGACGAAGAATGCCAATAGAATATTAAATTTGTTGTCCAGGTTATAAGATTTTTATCCTCATTATGAGTAGTGACGAGGATGTGGGACCGTCCAACCGAAACACCTATCTCTCAACGAGGGTCTTATGTCCTTGTAATCAATGCAAGCATGTTGTGCGACGGACAAGACGTGTTTCTTTGCAGCACGTTCGCGAATTTGGCGAGTTCGATCCATCTATTATATATCGAGTTGTTGCCAATTATAACTCGTCGGACTCTGACGCTGGCCAACAAGCAGCAATCTTGCAACCCAATAGACGTGTTCGCAGGCGCTTTGGTCAAGCAGCATATGTGAGGCCACAAGATGTAGCCTCTGACAGCTCGGGGGATGATCATGCAGAGCACATTCCCAACGAGGCAATGTTTGAGCCCGAGATTGATGAAATGATCGAGACGATCATGGATTCAGAAAGGCTTATCTATGTTGATATGAAAAGTGAAGCCGATATGCCATTGTATAATGGAGCACGTATGTCTAGATTGAAAGCACTCCTGGTTCTTCTCAACATGTAGGCAAAGTTTGGATGGAGTGACACTAGCGTCACAGTGCTTTTCAGGTGACCTATTACAATTAGTTTACTTTAATAAAACTCTAAATGTATAATGATCTGATAGATTTTTACACGACTGTTTCGTATTTTTATGTTGTGTAGATTTCTTAAAGAGCACATACTACCAGCTGACAATGTGATGCCAGATTCCCGAGATGAAGCAAGAAAGATTTTGCGAAACTTGGGGATGGATTACAATTCTATACACGCTTGTCCTAATGACTGCATTCTTTTCAGAGGGGAATACATAGACATGGAGAAGTGTCCAAAATGTGATTCCCAAAGATATCGAGTAGATCTCCATGGGACAAAAATTCCACAAAAGGTTTTGCGATATTTTGCTCTGCTTCCTCGCATCAAGCATTTCTTCGAATGTAAGTCCATGGCCGCCCTAGCATCATGGCATGAGGAGAATAAATCTTCGGATGGTGTGCTACGAATTCCTGCAGATTGCGCAGCCTGGAAACATATAGATGGAACATGGTTGGATTTTGCCAGGGAAGCTCGAAATTTGCGCTTAGGCCTGGATATGGATGGCGTAAATCCATTTGGTCAAAGATCAACATCTTACAGTGTATGGCCCATTGTCATCATCAACTACAACATTCCCCCGTGGTTGACTACGAAGAAGGGGCACCTATGGCTAAGCTTGATTGTGCCAAGGCGATATAAAGTGGAGAATATGGATGTGTATCTTCGTCCACTATTGGAAGAGCTACAACAATTGTGGATTGGCATAGAGGTGGTGGATATGAGCCGACACACAGGACGACGGAATGCTTTGATCAGAGGCACTCTAATGTGGACCATGCATGACTATCCCGAGCTAACAGAATGCTCAGGTGATCTATTGACACTCCTCACTCAGACACTGTAAATCTTGTTTTTTCCCATAGTTGATCTATTATCATGTGTATACATGCAGGGCTTCAAACAAGCGGATACAAAGCATGTGTTACATGTGGACCTAGACTGAATGCACGTAGGGCGCCCTCACTGAAGAAGCAAATCTACGAAGTTCATCAAGCGTATCTTCCAGAGAATCATGTGTTACGCTATGGCTTTTTGGGAAGAGAGCCACCAAAGATGTCTGCACAAGCATGGTTAGAGCAGAAGGAGATGTGCGATGGCGGTTTGCCTCCAGGGATGAAGAGACTATCTCTATGGTACGAGTTACCATACTGGCCCTGACTCATGATCAATCACTTGCTCGATCCAATGCACATATTCAAGAATGTGGGTAATCTACTATGGGACCATCTGACCGGCAAGAAAGATACTTTGGGAGCCAAAGTTGACCTTAGAAATGTGGATCGTATGGAGCAATATTGGCCACAAACAGCGTCTGATGGATTGATAAAACTCCCTAAAGCACCATGGATTTTCACAGGATCCCAAGAACGCAAAGTAAAAGAGACCATTCGATCTTTGCGGACCCCCACTGGCGTAATGCACTTGCTCCGAACGTGTTTTACTAAAGAAGGAAAGCTTACCGGTTTGAAGTCACACGATTGGCATAAAATGTGTCAGGTACGTTCATAGTGGACTTTAATATCATTGCATAAAATGTGGACTTTAATATCATTGCTGCACATACTTTACAGTTTATTTTACCGGTTGCCATTGAGGGATGTTTGTCTCTCAACATACGTAACACAATCTACAAACTTGCAAAGCTGGTGCAATGGATCTCACAAAAGGAAATCAACGTAGACTCCTTACCATTCGCCAAACTAAATGCTGCGGAGCTTGTGTGCATATTTGAGAAACATTTTCCTACTACCATGCTAACCATTCAGGTGCATCTTCTTGTTCACATAGTTGATGAGGTGGAAATAGCTGGCACAGTTCATTCCAGATGGATGTTCTTCTTAGAACGTTTCATGAAAACGCTTAAGGGATATGTGCGTCAAAAGGCACGTCCGGAGGGTAGCATGGCAGAAGGTTGGTTGGTATCAGAGTCCCTAGTGTACATTGGAGAGTGGCTAGACGGATTTGATAAAGCCCGGGACACGCTATGGCGAACCATAGATAATGAGCGCATATCTGGGATTGTCATGTGCAATCTCGGTGTTGAGAAGAAGATGACGGAAGATCTAGAGGCAACGCTACTGTGCGTAGAGGAGATTCTGGTTTTCTTGAGGTAGATTCTACTAAGAAATGGACTGACCTAAGAGACACTTTCGTATTACCCGAGCATTGTGAACAAGTAAGTATGTAAATAGTTAACATCCCCCTGTTACAAGTTATGTGCTTGAAAGCTCTCATGTAAGTTATGTGGCTCTGGCAGGTAATATTTCATCCTTCAAAGTCTACATCAAACTGGTGGTACGTCATAGAGGTAGCCCCTCGTAGTGCAAGGACGTATGAAGGCTACCATGTGCCAATCACAACGGCATCAATGGAGGAGATCAGAGAAGATGCTCAATCAGAAGCCGCTGCGGTGGTGCCAGACGAGCATCAAGATGCTACTACTCTATATGGGGTGCATGCAGAGGAGCTACAAAATGAAACAGAGGATATGTGTTTAAACGGAGAGCTCTATATAGATATAGGAAGTTATGTTGAGTTATGCGAGGATGAGAGAGAGATCTCTTAAAGCCACAAATATTGTATTTGAACAATTTTGCTCCGTGTTGTAAAAGCTCTGGCTCTCTAAGTACCTTCCATGGTGTATAACGCTCTTTTCTACTCGCGCTCACATCTTTTGATTGAAAATTCTGAGTTTTCGACTTGCCTCTTCTATCACTCAATTCATTGCGTCATTGTATTTATATGCGTCATTACGTCATTGTATTTAATGGTCTTTGCATCATTGTCTACTCTATTCATTCAATATTAAGTTTAAATATTCGTTCGTTTAATGCAGGTATGGATGATGAGGAGTTTCTTTCTTCTTTGTCACCGCAGCAGAGACAGTGGTACGTGGAGCGTCATCGCTCTGGCGCATCATCGCGCGTTCGTACTCCATCCGCATCTCCCTCTCTTTCGGAGTATTCGGCGCGCTCTGAAGCTTCGGTGTCGACGAGACGATCTTCACACTCGTCTAGACACCGGCGCTCTAGTGGTGGCGGTGGCGGTTGTTGTGGGGATTCCTCCGCCAATGCCTCCACACCGCCTCGTGTTCGACGAGGCTCTTTACCCTCCCCTTCTTTGCCCGCCCCCACACCAGCCACAGCATCGCCATCTACACCAGGTTTTGCGCGGCTGGCTGTTCCTAGCAGCTACACACCTCTACCTACTCCGCCAAGAGCCACCCCACTCGACACTCCTCCCGTCGGGGCCCAGACGCCGGTGGAGACACCTGACATCCGTACCCCCATCGACATGCCGCTAGAGACCCCTCCCGGGACACCCAGGTTCACGCGTCACCGGCCAGAGGGTTTGCCTTACTCCGTCGACTTCAGCGGCGGCATCATCATGGATGATGACGGCAAGAAGGTGATCTCGCGCATGCGTGGTCTTTGCTCTCAGCTGTTTAGACACTACATACTAAACAAATGGAGTGAAGTACCAAGTGATTTAAAAGCCAGAGTCATCAACATACTTCATGACGAGTTTCCCGTTCCAACACGGGATCAGCGCTTCAATGAAGACCTGATGAAGATTCGAATGCACGAATACTGCAAACACAAGCGTTCCGAAGTGCAAAAAGCGATCAAGCATGGGTGGAACAGGCCAGATTGGCTGGCCAAAGAAGATTCAAAGAATGCGAAGAAAGCAGCGCGCGAGAATCCCGACAAGTGGAAGCAACAAAAGGATGCAGCCAGAGCGCGAGTAGAGGCAGGGAGCTCGCACCACTTGGGGAGCGGTGGATGGGCATCATTTGAAGCCGATTTTGTAAGTGTTTTTGCATTGCTCTTTATGTTCGATAGTTTAGGGTTTATGAGTTTTTTAATTCTAACATAATGAAATCTTTGTATGTTTTGACAGTGGTCGATGACAGGACGTGATCCCACACCGTACGAGCACGAGTACGCAGGCAGGAAGGGCTTAAACGCCCTGATGGACATTCTCAGTTCTCGCGGCGGCATGGTTAGTATTAGGGTTTACTCTTTTCTATTTTTTGTATTGTTTTATAAATGTCGTTATATGTTTATACTTACTAAAAGCTGTCTTATTGTCTTTTTTTGCAGAATCCGACAGATACGCCGCTTGGACGCGATGAGACGTCTGACTAAACGACATCAGTTTAGCCGTAGCTAGATAGCATTAGTTCAGGGTTTTTCATAGCTTATGTATCATGAGACGGATTTTATACGTCTTTTTGAACCATGTATATTATTATATTTGTCACCGCAGTTCATTTTGCCAATCAATTCTTTATGCCTATGATGTTGTACAATTGTCATTATTACATTTGCCAATCAATTCATTTTGCCTATGATGTGTACAATTGTCAATTTTACGCTTGTCAATTTTGCAAACAATGCGTCTTGTGGGTGACTATTTTGGGTCTATTATCTACCCTTGCACTTTTTTTAAAAAGTGAATCAAGTACAATATGGTTGATGGGTGGCAGGGCATTCAATGCCCTGTCACCAAAAAAAATTTCTCTCGGGCGTCGCTATAAGCGTCGCTATTTATGGCTCTGGAGCGTCGCTATAGACTTTTGTGTGAACGTTGCTATAACCGTCGCTATGACCGTCGCTATCAGCGTCTCTATATAGCGACGCTTATAGCGACGCCTATAGCGTCGCATATAGCGAGGCTCTCGTAGCGACGCTATTAGCGACGGTTTTAGCGACGCGGGGGGTTATAAAAATCCAGTGTATTTCCGTCGCTAACAGCGTCACAAGAGCACACAACCTCTTGTAGTGGTAAGGAAAGAGATGCTCTTCCCTCCCTCTTTGAACTTATTGAGCTTCGATGAACTCTTCCATGCGGCATAGGATTTCCTATGGAATCTTCTTTTTGATGGTTCAAAAGTTGCACCATCACTTTCTTCAGAAGATGAAGAATTTGAGGAAGATGGAGAAGAGGGTGAGCTCTTTCTCGTTTTTTTCTTGCCTTGATCTTCTTTGTCTACACCATCACTTTCATGAGGAAGAGGATGAAGAATATGGAGAAGAGGGTGTCCTATTTCTCGCCTTTTTCTTCTCTTGCTTTTTGTCATCCCTCTTTGAATTATGGTGTGGAGAAGTGTGCGATGGTCTTCTCCATTTTGGAGGTGATGGAGAGAATTTAGCCCGCGATCTTTGTGGAGCCATCTCCACCGAGGTGGTAGGAGACTCACTTATTTCTCGTTCCTTAGGTGGGGGCTCTTGAGTTCTCCTTTGAGAAGGAGATGCTTCATCAAGGAGCAAATTTTGGATCCCTTTGTATGGATCCTCTTGTTCTTCTCAAATCGGAGAGAGGCCTCTTTTGGGAGTCTCACAAGGAGGTTTCCTAGGTACTCTCTTGTCACGGTGGGGAGTTTGGAGAATCCCATGAGCACGAAGCTACCATTGCACTTCACTTTGGAGGGATGGATTGCCCATGGATTGTTGAAGCCTACAAACAAGGTAGTTAGCAAGCATAGGGGCATCATTAGCATAATCAAAGTTATCAACATTAATTTCACTTTCTTTACTATTGTTATCCATTCTAACAACTTTTAGGTGTACTTTGGCACTTCAAGCCCTAGTTGCTACTCCTTTTTACCCCTTTAGAAAAAGTACTCAAGCTACTATACCCGTGGCTCGAATACCATTAATTGCAAGGAATAGAAGAGACGGTCATTCAACACCAGAACAACACCGGCTCCTATCAAGCTTCTAATAGCTCAATAGTTGTTAAGCCATGGGAAATGCGCCGTAGGACTCCACTATTAGTAAGACCATAGCTCTCGATGGTGATGCCCCGTTATCTGCTAAGGCAGGCGCATTGCAAGGTTGAAAAATTCCTATTCTACTTACTCATTTGTAATTAATAATAACAACCATTTATAGCTAGCTTGAGGACCTCCCTTCTTGAGCAAGAAAAGAGAAACCTTGTGGTTTGATACCATGGAAACATTTAATGGCCTAGTAACTTTGTCTGTAACGGAAAATAGCATGAACATAATGAGCATTTTATTAGGGCAATTTCCTAATGAGCATAACAAGAGTGCTCGGGTGGAGAGAGCGACAAAAAGCATAACACCTAGTTAGATAGCATGAACAATACTTCAAAAGAGAGAGAAATTAAGCTATCAACAATAGTTGAGGACCGGATTTTCATCGAGCAGGTCCCCCCTCCAAAAGGCATTGTATTATGGTTTCTCCCATCAATAGAGACATTTTACAATACAATTCTTTGTGTTCCTTCAATACTAGCTAGTGCAATGAAGATGGAAGCTTCAAGCACTAAGAAAAACACTTATAAAACACAACATCAATTCCCTCACGGTCTCAGACCCAAGACCTCACACACCTTCAAAGATGAGGAGAGCTAGCGGGGTATGAGAGTAGATTGAGAGGAAGGAGTATTCTTACGAGAAAGATGTACATATCCTCACATAATCACTCATATTAGCATAGCATAGCTTAATTAGCATGGTAGAGGAGATGAGCATGCATTGAAGCTTGGCTCTTGGTTGTGCATCACAAAGCCAAGAGTTGTTGGTGTAGGCCTCCCTTCTCACAAGCTTGGAGTAGCTAATAAGCTTTCCATTAAAGCTTGAGAAGGAGAGAGAGATTCTTTCTTGTTCACACATGAGTTAGTGTGAGTGTGTATGCAATAATGCCTTTGAACATTCAGCCCCCCCTCTCTCTCTCTTGGTTGACCCCTCTTGCTATTTTCTATTGCTAGCACCTCATTGGACCTCTCACAACTTAGCCAATGAAAGTTAAGTAGCATAAGTGATAGCCTTTTGACATGTGTCCCCCTTTCCCATTTTGTGAGAGCTTCAGGTAATTAATTAATGCAACTAAACTCTCATTGGACCCCTTTGTCTCTTGGCCAATAGGAATCAGGCAAGCCATTGGGCTATTGAATGCTCATTGGACGCCTTGGGAGACTATCCAATAGTCTTCCAGAGAGCTTAGTTCTTATTGAATCTTTTATTAAGTGTTTTTAAACTAATTAAACTAGATTTACTCTAGTCTAATTCTCATTGGTCCACCTCCATGGCCATCCAATAGGATTTGAGTATATCTTGTGGGCATCTGGGCTAGGGAGCTGACATGTGTCCCTCATTCCCTTTGTGTAAAGGAGACTTGTGAGTGTGTATGTGTGTGTGTGTGTTTCTCTCTCATCCCCTACTTGCAAGGCTCGCCCCCTCCTATGTACGAAGCATGAAGACTTTTTGTACACACACACAAAGCATCCAATTTTTATAAGCTTTGACCATTGACAGAACCTTTGATTTTTGGAGCTTTAGCATTTTGGAAGTCTTAATGGGCTGAACCTTAGGGTCTTTAAAGCCCATTGTTTCACATTGCTCTTTTGCAGATGCCCCCCCCCCTTGGGATCCCTATTTTCCCTCCTTTGGATCCCTATTGTGGCAGGTCTGCCAGCTTAACCAATATTCTAGCTTTTTCTCCCCTGCACTTCCCCATATTAAATGATCAGTTTAACATGAGAAAATCATTTAGGAGAATTAGTTATTAGTTATTATGACATGTAAAATCATGGATAGATCATAAAAGTACCATCCCATCAGTTAGAGAGCCAAGTGGTGATGGTTAGCACAATCTTAATAATATTCTATTGCTTTTTTATAAAAAAAATTCACAGAAGCACGAATGAATATGTAGAATATTTGATGCTTTTATAATAGCGACCATATAAATCTCGGATTAAATGGCCATAGAATTTCTAAAGTCTAACAATTTTAACACTAGGTTGGTAATGGGACACTTTTATGTCCTGTTAAGTGACCATTTTCCTTGAATTATGTCAAGAATTTCAAAATGGATTTTGAGGTGCTATCTGTCTAGAAAGTTGTCTCATGAGCTGAAAAAAACTCAACATTTTTTTGGAACATCAATTCCATCTTTAACCTTGTCCTTGCACAACATTTCACAACCTAAACTGTGTGAAAAAACGGGTCCTGTTTTTGTCTTTTTTCAACTCTTTGCAACTATACCACTCTAGAATTCATGTTTGTGAGGTCTATAATTCTAGAGAACTATCTTTAGTAGTCCTCAACATGTCTTGATGCTTCTAGGGAGAAATAAATGTTAAAGTTGTAAGTTATGACCAAATTACAAAAATTGTCAAATCCTGTTTTTTAGCCAATTTTAGCTCTTCTATGATTTTTTTGGTGGTTTTCATGATATCCAAATACAGTTTTGATTTTCTATGTTGCATATTGTAACATAAAGCTAATATTCCTTGAGTTTTGGGGCACCTAATACCCTATTTTGCATAGTAGACAACGATGGTTGATTTTTTCAATTATAGAAGAAAACGAAACATTCTAGTATATTAAGTATAGCTTTTTCAATATTGTTAGTTTCTTGTGACAACTACATGCATTTTGTAGGTAGTAACCATATCTAGTCATAAGGATCAAATTTGGCTAGATATTGAATAGTTTCTATGGGATTCTACAACTCATAATGTTGAACCTAGTTTTTTCATGTTTGCTGTATTTAGCACTTCATCTTTGTCCCCAAGATTCCCCTTGGTAAGAGATTTATTATTCTTTTGACATGCTCCATGGCTCCTTATGAACCTAAAGGACAATAGGGAACTAAGAAAACATGCATATATTATTTTTATTGAGCGTGGCTATAGAACTTTGATGATAGGTTTGCAGAATGGTAAAAATTCAACTTTTTTGTACCTATTTCTTTTGGCAAAACAAAAAATAGTGAGTGAGAAGCAATCATATGTTCTGATCACCAACCCATTGAAGTTAACTGGGGAATTTATCTCAAGTCCTACAAAAATCCCTAATCTTATTTTTATACAACAAAACGTAAGAAATGACTGTTTTGATGAAAATGTACTGGTCCATCAACTTTGGAGGCTTGGTGTGACCAAAAGATGAGAAATTTTACAAGTTTCTTATTTTTTCCATGTGTAGTAGGCCTTGAACTATAACCTCATGAAATGATTTTACAAAATGAGTGGATCTACTATGGTTTCGGAGGTTTTTTTCGAAACCCTGAAAGGACACTTTTATGTCCTGTTAGGTTACCAACCTAGTGTTAATCAAGATTGGACAGCCAAGGAAATTTGTTAAGCTAAGGATTGGTGACGACCAAAAATTGAAGGTAAGCAACCAATTTAGTTTCAGTCCGACCACTTCTCTGAGAGCGCCAATCGAGTAAACTTGAGGTAGGGAAGATTGGACTCTTGTAGCATTGTAAGGGCGACAAGAAAGTTTGGTCGTGGGCTTGGTAGGTGGTTGGAAAAAGAAAAAAGAAAAAGAAAAATTGAATTACATTGAGTAGCCAAAAAGAAATCCAAGTGGGTGGCTGAAGGAAGTTGGGAAGTTGAGTGGCCACCGATAGTGTTTGGGAAACATCATTTTTTCAAAGATAAAAAATTCCTTTCCCTAATTTTCTCTATTTCGGGGTGTAATTTCTCCTTTCCCCTTGCCCTCAACCGGAAATTTTGAGATTGAAAATGCCACGACATTAAGTTGAAACACATTTTTCTTGAACAATGGTGGCTTACAAAAGGGGCAAGATGGGTGGCCAAGGAATTAAAGAAAATTTATTTATCCACTATTTTCTTATTGTGTTCAAAAGCCTACCAGGGGTGACTGTGCCCTTAAGGACTATGAGTCCTTGAGACTGAATGGGCAACCAAAAGGGGTAGGGTAAAACCCCCAACTTAAGGCCACCTAAGAGAGGGAGCTTAGATCTCCGATCTCCGAGCTCAATTATAACCAGTCAGTAGCTCATTTGATTCGTTTCGTCGAGAGCTTTACGAAAAAATTGATCTCAACTTTTTTGATGATCGGAGCCGAAAGTTATAAATCCATTTATGCATTCTTGTGTAACAAAAATGGGTATGAAAAAGAAGACACACCAACCCCAAAAGAAAGACATGGGTGCCAACAAGGGTTAAAGTCATCCATTGCCCAATGAAAAGGTTGCATTTCAAAAAAGATGAACGTTGAGCATTCTTTTGAATTGCACAAAGTTGGTTCAGCTTTGTCTTATTATTGGGGGTGTCATTGTCCTTTCTTTGGGGGGTGGTTTTTTTATTGGCCCCTTTACCCTAGAGAGTGGCGGCCGGCCAATGCTATAATATGCACTTTTTAAGCTAAGTTCCATGTGCATGCATGGAAAAAAAAAAGTGGCACGAACCTCTAAAGGACAGAGACAACATGCACGAGCGCGCGCGTGAGAGAGAGAGAGAGAGAGAGAGAGAGAGAGAGAGAGAGAGGAGATGGCGATCAATAACATCAACTTGTACCCGTGTCGGAGCATGCATAATGTCCTGAAGTGGGTTGCAACTTGCTGCAGGGAGGCGGAAGGCAAGAAGAACCTTTTGAGGCTTGGGCGACAAAGTTTAGAGAAGGGCTGCAGGCCATGGAGCTTTGGGGATGCCGAGAGTTGGTAGAAGAGAGGGAATGGCAGTGTGGGGCAAATTGAATCCTACAGGGCCTTGTTGGACGCATTATTTTGGGCTCGGTTGGAGAGGAAGAAAATGACGGCGCAATAGCTTAGTTCATTGTTCCTCATACGCCTTTTTCAAAAATTGGTTGATAGCACAAGGTCGAGGCTTGTTCCCATTTCTAGAGCCTATAATTTTAATCTCTTTTGGAATGGAGTTTGGGATACACAAAAGAATGGAGTTTGGGATAGAAGTTCATTTGGAATTGTCTCGAAAACCCTTCCAAATTCCTCTTCTTTTTCTGCAACGGGACCTACGTTTCTCTCTACCATTTTTCCTCTCTATCATCGTGTTTGCCAATTTAATCCACCTTCTACTTTATGAATATTCCCTACACACTAATATCATTTGGTTCATCTAGCCCTGTTTTGATTCCCAATTCCTATTACTATAGGTTCGGCCATGGATTGAATCCCGATCAAGTGTACCATACGTGAATCATAACATTAAATTGGACTCAATTTTCACTATCTTGATGTTGCATTCCTAGATCTAGGTTCATTTCTCTCTTGTAGGCTTATTGGAGAGATCTTTTCCTTTGTATCAAGACAATCATGAGGGAGAAATCATTGATTGTTGTCCTCTATTTAGATGTAAGAGATACATCTTCAAAATTAATCTTAACAACAATTTACATAAATATATAAACAAACTTAGCTTTAATGATTGATCAACATGAACTCCATGGTTTTGAATTGTTGTTCCACCAAGAGAATTTTGAAAGCTCCAATTAAAATCTTCATCCCCATGGTCGTCGCGTTTCCAAGAGCGTCGCCTGGCTTTGATAAGCAAGGGTGGGCTTCCACCCTTGGCCATGGAATTCAACTTTGATCTTGCCTTGATGGAGAGTGGAAAAGAGAGAGATAATAGGGGAGGATGTTGATAGAGAAAGGAAAAGATGGAGATGTTGACATGTCTACACACATAATAGTACACAAAGAAGCATAGGAGACAAACTCTTACACAGGAAGGAAGGTGACATAGTCAAGCTCCATAGCCCAAGTTATAGATTGAGAGAGGGGAAAGGAAAAATTTGAGAGCACCTACACAAGAAAAGCCTAAAATCATAGCCCCAAACTCCCCTGCACCCTTCTTGTGGAGTTTGGTATTTAATTTATTATTTGAGTTATGGGTGTCAAAATTGGAGGCCCCTCTTTTACAACCAGTCCACTTTAGTTATGAGTGGAGCACATTACTTATTCCATAGCCCTCTTAGGGTGAGTTCTCATGTCCTACTTACAAATTATCCATAGTGGCTTATTAATAAAAGATCTAAATTAGTATCCAAAGGTAAAAAGACAGAGAGGATTATTATTTGCTGGTGCTTCCTTCTCAACTCTCAGAATTCCAATCTACAAATCATCATGCACTCACTATTAGTAAAATCAACTAGACAACACATAATTAACCATTAAGACAACTATTCCAATTGCAGTTAACCGCATGCAACAGGAGGGTGCCTAGACTCGTAACTGCTTGGGTCTTCGAGAATTTGCATTGTGGGGCTTTGCTTTTCCACGGGCCTTGCCTGCAGTTGGGAAGCACTATTATCACACATCATAGCATCTTTTTCCTCCACTCCACCAACCATTGTGTTGCACTCCATTTGTTTCTCCTTCTCTTTCGTAGCTGCTTCCTTACGAGGTACTTGGTTGTCAAGCCCTACATTTGATTTTTGCACTGAGGGATCATTCTTCTCATTAGATTTCTTGGAGCAATATTTAGCAAAGTGCCCAAAATTGTTACACTCAAAACACGCACCAAAGTAAGTTCCAAAATTAAGCAAAAACGTAATAAGCCCATCTTCAATATTGTTCACCATGCTCTTGGGAGGAGACTTAGAGATATCACAACCTAAATAGACTCGGTTCAAGGACCTGCCAAGCCCCCTCTTGTTAGGAACAAACAATGATGTTCCCAGCTGACTAGCAAGCAGTCTCATGTTATCCCAAAGCCAACTAGGAAGGTCCACAAACTCAACCTAGACAGGGTGTATATCCCGAAGGGATTCTATCGAGTCAAACACTGGTTCCCATGGCACCACACACAGAGTGGTCCTATTAAATACCAGGGGGCCTTTATCCAAAATCTTGGCCACATTAGTGCACTCCTTAAACCGGACAGGAGAATCCCTTGGCAAGGTATGTATGCTTTCAATGCCCCCCCCATGTCCAAGAGTTTGTGGTCCTTGAACCCATTGGATCAACTCGAATCTGTTAGGGACTCTCCCACTAAAATGAAACACGATCGTAAGCTTGGCTTGCCCGGCTAGTTGCTTTTAACCAATGCTGGCGGGATAGTGACAGTGAATGCCTCTCTTACCTCCACTTGCTGTGGCTAAATGCTCGATCTGCTAGCCCTTCTTCAAACTGCCCACTGCATTTAGCTTTTGAACAGGTTCTCTTGCAACCATTAGGGTCGTCTTCAAGCTATCTATTTATTTCTCTTATCTCCTGTTCGAGGCGGTCTTTAGCATTCTTAAGATTTCCTTGGCCTGCCCGCATAATCTCTCGGCAGTTGTGGATCTAGCGCAGTCTTTGGAGATAACACTCTTAAGGATTCTTGCAAATGAGATACCTGGTTTGATAGCAGCACAAGTGGTTGACCCCTTTTTCACCTCCGTACATATCAGCCCTTGTGGCACGCCCGCCTTGAGGTCTCTTACCTCGAAGTTGATCTTTTGCACAGGATGGCCATCAGGCTCTTTTCCTTTATCTTTAGCATCGATGACCGAGTCCTCCGAGAAAGCATTATTGACCACCGGTGTGGAGCCCTCATGTGAGTTGCATCTTTCATAGTGGCATCTTTCGAGTGTCGCGGGGCCAAGGCTTTCTCTTCGTCCATTGGAGCAACATCATCCTTCAACAACATTTGCCTAGCCGCCAACAATTTTGAGAACTTGATGATGTCTTCTTCTATCGACACGATCTCCGATTCCATAGAGCTTGGTGTTGAGAAAATCTAGAAGTTCTCCCAGAAACAAAAAAAGGGGCAAGGGGGAGGCTAGGACAAACGAGGGGGAGAGGGGACAAAAGGCTTGCTCAACATGAGCAAAAGCCGTGCTCGCCACAAGATCAGAAGGGTGGCGGGGAGTATAGGGCTACATCCCTAGGGGGAATGTCACCTAGCGGAGGAACTACCAAGTGAGGGCCGCTTTAAAAGCGCTTAAAATAGAACAACGCCGAAGATGGACCTTGGAACAAACCCACGCTAATTAGGGCATGGTCACGCGAGGCTTAGTTATGAGTTATTGATAACTATGCCAACTATGCACAGACAAAGAATTTAATGAATAACTAAGCCTCTTGCATGGTCACGCGAGACTTAGTTATTCATTCATCCTCCCAAGTATGCATTCAACTTCACAACTATGCCAAATTCGGCATAGTTACAAAGAGTAGGCTTAGTAAGTCATTTCATGCTCCTTTTTGCGTGTGACCAACAATGAGGCTTAGTTATCATTCAAATAACTGATAACTAAGCCTCGCGTGACCATTGCCTTATAGAACGAAAGAAGGGCGCGCATAAGTTGACATGCAAAAAAACTTATAATAAGCGCGCTAAGCAAAGCAATACGTAAGGGCTGGGGCCTTGGCAAACTGCAGGCTCTGCGTTCTCGCCTTAGGTTGGTGTTTTTTGCCTTGATAAGCTGGCTTTGCTTGGGTAGGCAAAGCAAGAGAAACTCGAAGTGTAGCTTCTCCCCTCATGCCACCGACACTCCAAGCACCTTTGACAAGCCCCTCCCAACTGCTGCCAAAGCTACCTGGCACTGCTGCTATGGTCTTACCACACCCTACACCTCTCTTCTCCACCCAATCCAAACAGTGCGAGCCACAAACAACCTACACCATTCGTCCACCCATGCCACAGAAACATGTATCGTCCTTCATTCTCTACCTCACCTTGAAAAATTCTTACTATGGTCAAACAGAAACCTTTAAAAACATCTTAAGTGGGTAAGTGAAGGGTGACTTTAGGAAATGAAAGGGCCTATGCAGGTGAAAAGTCAAAAGACTTGTTGTGTCCATGTGAAACTAAGAGGTGGTCTCCTTCACATTGTCCTTTATTTTTCCTTTTGCGTCTCTCTTTTGCACTCTTTACTTGCATTTGCAGTGGAGACAAGTGACCGAGTAAAAATGGAGGAGGCAAGGGTAAAACCTTAGAAAACAGAGAAAAATGAGAAGAAACGCAAGGGATAGTAGCGAGCTGGCCGGCGTGCCGGTCGAGATAGAGATGCCTGAGCGTTGCCTGTTGCGCGTAATCGCAAGGCTGCAGTCCAGCGAAAGGGATGCATTCGCCCTCACCTGCCGCGCTTGGAGCAACCTGGTCACCTGCCTCCTTCGTTCGACCTCTGCGGCCGTTCATATCCTGCATCCCCTCAGCACCCAGGACATTCTACTCATCCAAACCAGCACATGGGCCGAGTACGGAGTACTGAGGCAGAGGCAGAAGCTATGGCTGGATGTGGGCGTCGAGGTCCTGGAAACTCTTTATGAGTTTCCACTTGCCACTTCTGTCACCATCGAGGGCTTCTCATGGAGGCCCGATCAAGTCCTCATTCGCCCTGCCGCAGCCTCGCAGCTTGGGTCGCCTCATCGCTCTTCACCTCAGAAACGTTTCCTTCAAGGATCTTCTCTGGGTGACATCCCTCACACTCGCTTGCCCTGCTCTCACCCATCTACATCTCCAAAACCTCCAGTTTGCTCTAGGATGTGAGCCAATCACTGACTCCCACTTTGCCACTCTAGCGCTCGGCCTCCCTCGCCTACAATTTCTCCTGCAACACTAGACACCGCTATCACAGACACCGGCATCGACTCCATATTGGCCAACTGCCCTGCAATGAGAGAGCTTTCCATCGAGGGCCCCTTCCTTTTCTCTGGACTAGGCCTGCGGCACGGTACCTCGCTCACCTCTTTGTCACTCAAGCGATGTTACTTTAACGGGCTGGAGGAACTGGAAACAGGCTTGCGCGAAGGGCCAGGCGCCACTCTTCGCCATCTCCGTCTCAGAAATGTTACAGATTTGAGGAGGGGCAACGGCAGGTGGCTTATGGAGTTGCTCGTTCAGAACTGCAATGGCCTGTAAACACTTTGCATGGACAACCTGGAGGATGAAGACGCGAGGCTGATAAGCATGCAGACATTTCCCGAACTGCGATCTCTTTATCTGCAGGAAGGACTGCAGACGATGAGCGTCGAAGCATGGGAGAGCATGGTAGCGTCTCTGCCCTTAATAGAGGAACTCTATCTTGGCGATAGATATACAAATCGACGGTGGAGATCCTTTTTTAGCACAATAATGGGGCGCTCCCTTCTCTACGGGTGCTAGTGCTCACCACATTGCCGCCCGGGATCCAAATGGGTAATGAGATGGGGCCACTCCAAATGGTTGATGACAGAGAGCCACTCCCTCCACTAGAGTCACTACGGGCCGCCCGCCGGAACCTTCAAATAAAACTAGGGAAAATTACCAAAATACTCCTCTAATTTGAGGAAATTCCCAAAATACCCCTCAAATTTCAAAAATTCCCAAAATACCCTTGTATCTATTTTGGCTGGAATGTTCAAGATTTTCTAAGCTTCATTCGTTTTTGACAATTGAGATCCGTTTTTGAGTGCTCAGCATGTAATTTGTCACCAGTTACCATCGCAAAAAAGGCAATTATGTCTAAAAATAATGAAGCAATTCATCTCCAAAGCCTACGTAACCAAGGGCATTTTGGGAATTTATGACAAAATATCAGGGGCATTTTGGGAATTTCCTCAAATTAGAGGGGTATTTTGGTAATTTTCCCAATAATTTTTTTTTGTAGGTGTTCACAAGAAGAGTGATTGTGATCTATCGTACAAGATGCTAAAACTACAATTTGAGTTGGTTACGTAGGCTTTGGAGATGAATTGCTTCATTATTTTTAGACATAATTGCCTTTTTTGCGATGGTAACAGGTGACAAATTACATGTTGAGCACTCAAAAACGGATCTCAATTGTCAAAAACGAATGAAGATTAGAAAATCTTGAACATTCCAGCCAAAATAGATACAAGGGTATTTTGGGAATTTTTGAAATTTGAGGGGTATTTTGGGAATTTCCTCAAATTAGAGGGGTATTTTGGTAATTTTCCCAAAATTATTTTTCGAGAAATTTAGTCTCACAACTAGGGGTATTTTGGGAATTTTGGAAAATTTGAAGGGCATTTTGGGAATTTGTGACAAAATATCAGGGGCATTTTGGGAATTTTTGAAATTTGAGGGTATTTTACGAATTTCCTCAAATTAGAGGGGTATTTTGGTAATTTTCCCATAAAACTAAGATGGCATGAGTGGTGAAGGAGCAACGTTCAACGCTACGACAGTGATGAGAATGATCCCCCGGAAACTTCAGATGTTCAACAAGTGGTAGCTGTTGCTAGAGGAAAGTGCACTTGTTGCCGGTGTAGCCATATTGCTATTTTCAATGATAATCAATCGCTTCCTCATCCTGACCCCCAATATGCGCTTGTCCAAAATACGTTAAGGCCAATTTGTAAGCGTCTATTACTACATCAAAGACAAGATCCATCTGAATCTGCCTTCATGGCAAGGACCGAAGGAGAATTTTTAGACACATTCTAGCTTTGTAAACAGGGTGCCTTTCTCATATCTTTTCCAACTTGAAATAAGTGAAATAAAGTGGAAAACAAATCTTATAAACCAAAGAAGAATTTTTTTTTGGATATCTATGATATGATCACAAGAGTGACCTTTTGTGAAACTAACCAAGGTAAAATAAGGTTCAGGATGGCATTCTAAAAGAGTAAATTGAAAGGAAAGTCTGGTCATCTAAAGCTATGAAGTGAAAAGACTTATCGATTGAAAAGCTAAACAAAAGAAGAATTTCCACTATTCACACAAAAAGGTGGGTCCAATCACTAATGGAAAAGATCCATGAAGTGAAAAGATTGATTGATTGAAAAACTACACAAAAGCAGATTTCCTTTCTTCACAAAGGTAGGTTCAGAGCGAAGATCTTCTTAGCCACCCCAAGTTTAGTAGACCCTAGCCGAGCAAACTTTATGGAAAGGCCATTTATCCTGGATGAATGCTGGAGGACTCTTAAAAAATTGGGTAAAGAGAAGTCACCAAGGTGGGACGGGATCACATATGAGTTTTGTCAAGAAATTTGGGACGTCTTGGGTTCGTCTTTCTTGTTTATGGTTAACAGAGCCTTTACAAAACGTTCACTTGAATTAAGGGTGAAGAAAGGATTGAATAAACTCATCCCCAAGCAACTTGTTTGCTCTCAACTCAAACTCAAGAGACCTATTACAATGATGATTGTGGTCTACAAGGTGTTGGCTAAACTCATTGCTGAAAGAATGTCCCCAGTGTTGGCTGATGCTATCTCTCCACATCAGCATGGGTTTATTAAAGGAAGATCAATTTACGACAACATCTTGGCAACCATGATTGGTATGAATTATGCCAGGTTCAAGAAACACGAATGTGTCGTGTTCCAAGTGGAGAAAGGGACAAAGTCTTTCTCTAGAGAGTTTTGTTTAGCTTCATCCCAAGCGGAGACAAAGCCAAAGCTAGAGGTCTTGCCGATGGTACCTGTATCAAAAGCAAGCACCCAAAGGAATCCCTTTCACACCTGTTCTAGGGATGCCCAAAAATCAAAGATTTCACATGTGCGATCTGCAAGGGGTGCACGCACATCTGGGAATTCCGATGATTTGGATATTTAGGTGACATTTGCATAGTAAGAGCCACAATTTTAAGAGTCATTTCCAGGAATGCGCTACTATTTCAAGGAAAGTGTGAGCCCCTAGAGTCAAATGTTGTCCTGAACGGGATGGTGGCGAATACATTGTAAGACTTGCAAGTTAAGGATGTAAGGTTTGTCTGATGTATTCTTTCTTGGTTTACCCTGTGCAAAGGATATGCCAAGGCTCCTTGTAATCTTTTGGGTTTTAAGCAATTTAAGCTCAACTGAGAACTTTTAAAAAAAACATCCTCTGAAGTGTCTTTGTTTTTTTTTTCGAGAAAACGATCCTTCCATTAATAAAAACTGCCCAACAGGCTACAAAATATCCTTATAGGAGGGGGCGCTATCAAAATGTGGGGAGAGGAATGGATGAAGACCTCTAAATATGAGCTTCCCAAGTATGATCCCCAATCCTCATTGAGAGCAAGGTAAGGTGACAAACTACCAAGAAACCTTGGCTCGAGCTAACGATGTATCTCTACCTGTCCATAGAAAGTTCCTAATAAACCTATCCAGCTGGCTAATGCAAGAGCTCAAGAAAATCTAGCAATGTAAGAACCCTAGGAGCTAGAGACCTCGATCCTCCACCCAACCGCCCATACTTATAGGCTCTTAGCCCTAGGATCCCCTGTCCACACTGCTAGCTGGCCCGTGGCCCCCCTTTAGGGTAGGGCCCTGCCCGTAGGACCCGTGTCCTGACATTACTCCCCCCTTTGGAAGAGTTTTCGTCCTCGAAAACACAAGTGGTGGTATCGTCATAAGAACACTAATGTTTTCCACCGTGGCATCCCTCATGGATCCAACGGTTTGTTGAATCGGAACCCGGTGTATTGGGAGGTTCAATGAAATCAAGAATAACATCTTGATTTTCCACATTGTTGTCCCTGTACAACCGTCTTGGTTAACCGACCCGTAACCAACCTAATGTGAAGACTCCATTTAAAACTCAATTGAGTATGTTAAACGAGTTATCATAACGAAGAGGTGTCTACATGTATACCCAAGTTTCAGACTTTCTGGAGGTACTTGAATGTGCAATATAACCTCGGCTCATCTTTCCATGAAAGTACTATGCTGACATACTCATCAGCAGCAACCAAGTCTTTGACTTGCTATGGTTTCTTGCCATTAGCCAACCGCATCAAAACTGATGATTAAGGTTGATAACATGAGAATAACAGGCAGAGACTAAAACTAGCCGTAACATGCCTTGCATCATATGAAGCAAACTCCAAACTAGAAAGGTAACCGATCCAGTTGTTCCACTTCTTGCTAACGTATGCACTTAGCATATCCTTTAGCATGATTTAACGTATGCAATTTTCATATCCTTTGGTACTAAATAGAATGCTTGTAAACTGCCCATCTTACGCGGGATGACTAGCAGCAGTAAGAGTGAGGTGCTTTCCCCCAACCACTTACAGAAAGTCGCCCACGACTGACAACAAACTATGACTCAATCATTGAGTATCCATCCATATACTCGATATGGAATGGAGACAACCAACTAGGTTGAAATCATATTGGAGTTTCAAGCAGCCAATCGCAAACACCCATACTCAGCCATCACCTTGTATGGCAGGGTGTAAACTCATACTAAGTCTGCAAGAGAGATTGCACTGGCAGTGCAAAAAATTGTAGAAACAATAATATCCATGAAGTTGCATGCCGCTCCGAATAAATTTGTGTTAAACACTAGGGCCCATAACACCTAGTGTGCGTGCATTTAACACAAACATATCCGAACCGCAATTCCATGACGAGACTTTGGACCATAACAGAATGTGACAACCCGGTCACTCCTAGGTACCAACCATGAGACATTCGCATGGACATAGCATACTTAGCTATATGTAGAAACAACCCTCCGTTAAGGTGGTTTCACAGCACTTGTAATCGTAACAAGTTTGTACTTAGTACCCGAAAATTTCTGGCCAGTGAAATTGCTCTTGATACTGTGTGCTCAAAATTGTCGAATCCATGGATGCAACCAGCACCTAGGGACTTCGTCGCGACACATTGTTAGATAGTTGGCGCCATTGTCAGTCCCAGAGACTCATATTCTCCACATGTGGAATATGTCTCAAACAAGGATATCAAGAAAAGAGACATTCATCAAGTACGAGCTGGTACTTGTGTGTGGAGGTAACTTCAAATACTCTGCGACAAGAGTGAGAGGGACCCTCATTATCATGCTCCACAATGGCTAAACTGAACTCCTCGAGTTCCTAGACCATGTTGTATCCCATGTGACAACATGTGCCAAATCGAACCCTACAACTAGGTTCATAACAGCATAAGGTATAGCGGACGCTACGGTCCAAAATACTATGTTCCAACATGCCCTTGGCATGGCTTTGAAATATTCAAGCGTATTTATACAACTTGCACTGTAAACCGTGGGTGTTGCCTGCGCAATCCAACCCCTTTGGTTAACATCTACGTAGTCAAACCCCTTGGTAAGACCCTTTGTAGAAACTGCTCAACTAGCAGGCAACGGTAACCAACATAGTTAACCGTGTACATAATGATTGGAATCAACTCAAAAAGTTGAATTCTTCCGCTATCGTGTGGTAGATTGTAGAATTATTTCCTTGAAAGTTTAACTGGGAGAGATCAAACTGTGATCCTCAATGCCTATGGGGTGATTTAGCAGTCACCCTCCGGGTCGTACCCCAAATAATATGTCCATAGACACTGCGTAGTACTATAGAGAGAGCAAGAAATCCACACAAGTGAACTGCCTAGCTCTTGTGGACAACCATGCTGTCTCAACTGATTGCTGCATCTATACTTCCTTGTAGAGATCAGCTGCTGTGAGTTGAAGATTTATCAAAAACTCAACTTGAGTGTCGCACTGAAAACATGTAGTGCAAAAATGACACTGTAAACATCCTGAATGACAAGACCCTTGCTTGCCCATTAACGTCGATGTATACTTCCTTGGGTAGATATGTTCACTCTTGAAAACAATCACCCAAAGAATGCCAATAGTTGGGTCTTACCCTTGGCCTGACAATGGCTCTTAGCCTGTGTGGCTCATAGCCCTTGTGCAAATTAGTGTTCAATGGACAAGCCAATGAAGACTAATTTGAGTAGCATCTTAGCCACGTGCTAGCGGAGAGTTAGAGCACCTTGGCTCGGGCTGACTCACGAGCAAAACACGTTTCAAAAGCTTCTTAGAAGATTTTCATTATTCCCTTAAAGAGAGAGAACGAGAGATAAGAAGAGCATGCCGGACTGCAGAACTTTCCTTGAAGGACTATGACATGTATAGTTGATTGCCATGCTCATGTGCATCTTATGCCTAACGTGAAGCGTATCTTATAAGCATGCAACAAGTTTCTACTATGACTCTCTCTTTGAGAGAGGGAACAGAAAAACACAACCACATCTTGAGCTACCTGCCTTGCAGGTTCGTGATTGTATGAAAATGACTTAGCATTGGCACTTTACCTGTGAAATAAGTCCTAGATTTAGGTTCCTTTCAGTGTTGTTGGGTGTTGATAGCAACCAACCATCAGGTTCAACAATCCATCACTTAGTCTATCCTTGACAGAGTTGCGAGTGTGATAGCAGAAGCATAATGCATAAAATAGTGGAATCCATGCCACCTGCTTAGCATGCCTGGCATGCAAAAACGTAAGCCCTTGGCTACTATAACGGTCTCAAGTGTGAGAACCAAAACCATAAGTGCCTTGCACAGTGTAAACTCGTAGGGATTGTGTGAGCTAATATTCCCTATTGTGCCAGTTCCTCAAACTTGTGTGCCAATGCCATTGACTCCAAGTCATTGGGCAGTACCTGAGCACAATGGAGAAGACTTGCTTCATGTAAAATTGCCAAAGCACTTTGCTTTGCACAATGACAGTAATTGCCAAGTAAAGTGAAAACAAAAAAACATAAACCTGGCTAACCTGGTCGTTGTTGCTGCAACCAGTTGTCATGAAATTTGGAAGGAAAAATTCATGCCAAAATGGCTTATAGCCGTATCTGCACAGACGCTGTCGTATATCCTATACACCCACCTGGTACATAATGAAATAACGTGCAATATGAATTAACCTGCAAACACATTGCCTATGTCTTCGCAATTTTGTATGCTCATAGCATATGCCGAATGCGCGAAGTTGCTACATACCGAAGCTTCACACATGAACCAACTCTCCAACAGAAGTAGTAAGAGACAAAGCGCCTAGCCTAGTCTCATCCAACGTAAGGAGTAAGAGACATAGCACCTAGCCTAGTCTCACATTGGACAAGCCTTATGTGTCTAACCTTACTCATGCCCTGCACAAGTAGGTAGCACAATCTAGTGTCCTTGCATCGTACATGCCATCACCATGCCATGCATGTGACGCATGATTTGATTCCTTACATACCTCAAGCTCTGCTTGATAACTGCCTTTGAGACATGTGTGTATGCCCTGCACACCTTCATGATCTCCTAGACATGCTTACTGCCGCTTAGGCAAACATGGTGCCTGCTAGGCACACTTTTTCTGCCTTCGAGATATAGGGGCTACCTCGAGGATGGCCCTATCACTGGTTAGACATAAGGATACCTCTTAGGCTTACCCTAGCATGTCCCAGACATAAGGGTTACAACTTGCCTCAAGCAAGTCAACAACATTCTCTACAGATATGACACATGCATTGATCGAGTAGACTAGAGTAGATGCAAGTACTAAGGACATCCCCGCATCATGCTACCAAAGCCATACCCTCCGCAAGCACACATGGTTATGTCCCCTCCTCGAGAGGCATGCACATGTCGTACATGTAGGGTAGAAGCCGTGACACACATGAAGTGTATTCCGAAGTTATTTGACACCCACAACCATCTACTACGACTCAAGCAACTGCTCCACCATAAGCATACCATATCAAGCATACAAGGTCGTATGCCTTCTCTAAGGGCATTTTTTGTTATGTATGATATCAAAACATCTAATGTACACTATACTTGCAGTTGTGTGCAACGTTTGTGCACATGTACATGACACTCATGGAGAGATATACATGTATCCAACACCATCAAGTTACAACACTATACATACATGCTTTGCAAGTATCTTTCTAGAGCTTGTGTGTTCCTTGAAGTGCTCGAAGCTTGCAACCGTATTGAAATGGAAAAACTGTTTGCATCAAGATCATTCCCCTTGGGAAATCTCATGCATGCGGCCCCGAGGACCGTCTTCATGATGTAGGCAAAGGCCTTGCTCGAAGCCGAGGTGTCGCAGGCCATCTCCTTGGTGGGATGGGCCCCTTTCCCTAGGGCATCCAAAAGTTTTTTTTAAAAAATAAAATAAAAAACTAACGCCTCACCTCACAAGGATGGCGGCCGTCGTCTGCGCAGAAGAAGAAGCAGCCCATGGCGCACCGTCCAAGCCGAACCAAGGGGCGACTTAGTGTCGAAAAAGAGCCCATGGGGAATGGCGAATAGAACGAGGGAGAGAACTCCCGATTTGACTGTGTTCGTCGCCACCCCGTTCCTCGGCTAAGAACCGCTTCCCGCGAGCTTCCATATCGGCCTTGCTCGGCTCTGCAGGGGCCGTTTCCTGCGGCCGGGAGAGAGAAGAGATCGAGAGAGGAAGAGACCATCTGATGGCCATCCAACCACGTCCCTCCCTGGCTCGTGAGAGAGAGAGAGTACATGCCTTGAAAAGAAAACCATGCCTTCTTCCCCGCCATGGCTCCACCCTCCTTCCTCCTCTCCACCTTTCGCTGATACCAGTGTAAGAACCCTAGAAGCTAGAGACCTCGATCCTCCACCCAACCGCCCATACTTATAGGCTCTTAGCCCTAGGATCCCCTGTCCACACTGCTAGCTGGCCCGTGGCCGGGGTCCGTGACCTCCCTTTAGGGTAGGGCCCTGCCCGTAGGACCCGTGTCCTGACAAGCAAGAATTGATGTACCACATGGTGGCCAAGAGCACTTGATTGACCATAATAGCCCTGCTAGCAAAAGATATCCGAGCCAAGCTCTAATGAAGTAATTTACTCTTGATAGCAAGGAGGAGAGGAGCAGGCTGCCGCTCTAGTGACAAATCTAGGCCAACTTAGCAACCCAAGTAATGAACTAGTGTTCCTAGAGGATCCAACCAAAAGCCCTCAATAGGGGAACAGTCAGGCATGGGAGCATAACCAGACCAAAATGCTATTTTATTTCTCAATTTGATCAATGCTCCCAATGCAGAACAGAGCACCTCGAGTGCCTATGAACACTTGTGAAAATTGGCCTCAGAGCTTGCCTTAATCATCAACAAACTCAACATCCAAGAGCTCCTCTCTCTGAGTGGCAACAGCTTGCTCTATAAGATCTATATCTAGCACAATTCTCTCTAGAACGTGTAGCATAACACTACCACTCCTTTGCCCTTCTTGTAGAGTGAGAATCACTAGCATGTGATCAAAATTAGTCCCTTCCAAAACAAATGCTATACCACCCATGTCACAAATGTGTTCACTAGCATTAAAAAAATCTATCCTGGATAAATTTACACCCCCTACTCTATGGAGAGAAGGAGAGGTTGCCTATGGGGCCGTGCAAAGCTGTCATGTTGCCATACATACATGATCCTCAAAACCATGCATAGGCATTTCCAAGTATCCATCTCAGCCCCATGTGTAGTAACATGGTTGCTCTTGGTTTTGCCTGAAGGGTCCTTATGCATGTTAAGGTCCCCCCCCCAATGCACCAGTGCTCTACAAGAGGTAGGTAATCCATAGGATGTGATTGAAATTCAGCCCATGCACTTACGTGGTAGGGCTCATAAAAAACCCCCATAACAAAAACTTAGACCTACATAGTGACCCATTGGGCCTTGTCCGGCACATCGATGCCACCAGCTGTTTAGTGGTAGTAGCTAGATCATGTTCTAACAATACAAAACATACAAACTTTCTTCTGACACTACCATACATAAGAACTTTCTTTAGTAAGTCATTCCAAATAGACACTACAAGCAAACACATAAAGATGTGCCTTATGTCTTTCCATGCCCATGAACCCCCTACTTTGCATGGATTTTCCATAGTAGACAATCTTCTCTTCAATGTTGAAGAAACAAGAGACTCCAATGTTCACTGCATAAAGAAAACCAAAACCATCTAAGATTTGGAAAAAAAGATCCTAAATCTAACATTGTTTTTTCCTAACAAGACAAAACTCATGGTTCATTGTACGAAGTGACACTCCAATGCTCGCATATCTCCCTCACTACTCATTCAAGTAGAAGTCGTGGGATGGCCAACAACATGTGTCGTTTGATCCTTGGAAGCTCCTATAGGATGCATTTGTGCACCTTGCATTGGTGCCTTCTTGCTTGAGCATGCAAGGACTCACATGTCTCTCTTCTAAGTGTGGCCTTTTCACGAATCATATCTACAAAAATCATAAAAACAACACCACACTCTATGAGTGAATGTCCCTATCACAAAAGGGGCTCCAAGCAACAAACACAAAAATTGCAAGGACGATGGTCAGTACCAAGTGAAGAAGAGCTCCAAACACAATTCTCCTGCCCTTATTTTATTGGTAGTAACCTCACAAATCAACACCACACAAAAGTATAAAAGAATAGCTATGCACTATGTGTAGTTCTTTGTCGACAAAGCAAGGAAGAACAGGACACAACAAGAAGGATGGGAGCAATAGAGAGGCAGAAGGATGTGAAAGAGGGTTGGGAGTACAAGCACTACAAGGAAGAGTAGTTTCATTCAAAGGCTTGGGGCATAAACGAGACTAAACTTTGGAGCATGCGCCTCTTAATGAGCCAATTTGATGGCAATTGATTGGTTGTATTGCATGAGAATGTGAGTCCGTTTATTGCATTTTACACTGGTTTTCCTTGTGAGTACAACCCACGTGCCTTTTTTGAGTTACCATTTGGTGTAACCACTTGGAATGAAAAGCAAGAGAGAATTTTTGAAGACCGATCATCATTGCAGCCGCCATCTCCATCTCCAAATAGCAGAGGCCGATCACCCTTTCCTTCGCCTTTTTGCGATCTTGCTCTCAGCCAACTCTCGTGATCTGCTCTCAGCAACCTCCAAATCTTTGAGTGTGCTACCTGGCGTGTCAGCATCCACCTCGGTGCCATTGGATATTGCATCCATAGAGTCTCTCTCTCTCTCTCTCTCTCTCTCTCTCTCTCTCTCTCTCTCTCTCTCTCTCTTTGTGGCTTGCTCTCTTCTGTCTATGTGTTCACCTCTGTGCACTCTGAAGCCTCTGGATCATGGTGTTAGGGCACAAGGGGAACAACACTTCAAGGGAAAGTAGTTCTTAAGGGTTTGAGTAGTAGGATAATGATGTGATCATGCAATCAATGCTACTATGCCAAAATTAGCATTATAAATGGCCTTGCATGGTTGCATATACAAAAACTTTGGAGATTCTCCAGGAAAATTTGTGAGGGTCAAGGCATAGTTGAGAAGTTTAATGAATAACTCCTTCTTGCGTGACTATGCAAGGGTATGGTTATTCACTTAATGCTATGTTTGGGCATAGTGGGCTTAGTTATCTATTACTAATAACTAGGCCTCCCATGACCGTAGCCTAAGTAAAGGAAGACTTGTAACAAGTGTTTAGTGGCCATGGATCACAACAAGGCAAATGGGAACCTTGGGGAATTCTCTAGGCCCACTATTCACCTGCTTCTGACTCCCATCACATGACCTATAGTGACATCAACACACGGGTCAAAATCAAGCAAATATGGACCTTGATATGAACCTTAGGGGATGCTCCATCCTCCCTATTTGCTTGGTTTTGACACCCATTACTTTTCAATATATAAGAGTATTTTGGCTTGTTATTTCTTTAAGACATGAAGAACATAGTCCTAGAGTTGGACAATGATGAGGAGGAAGCATGTAAAGCAAAACTATACATGTTTGAATACAATACCTGTGCTCATCACTGTGCACCAACGCTATCATGAACTTTTAATGCAAAATTTTCAGATCATTGATTGCACAATTGAGTAGTTAAAAACACATTTGCAATAGTATGAAGCAGTCATTTGTGCTAACTTCTCACAATTGATGACATGAGATATGTGCACCGCACCCAACCGATCTTGCCCCTACAAAGAGTGCAACAAGGAGATTGAATCACTATCTAGAAATGTGTCCCTCCAATGCACTGTTAAGTATGGAGCCTGATTTACCCTTGTAATTTTCTGTGGTAAAAGCGCACATTTGTAAGGCCCCCATTATGAGGAGAAGCCATCGTGCGTGAAGGAAAATCACTCACCGGAAACCAAAATTTTCACGGACAAGAATCAGGGGCAACTTTAAAGGCCTCGGGGGTGGAGGCCCCCGAGACTTTTTTTTTCACCGGAATATTAGGGCCGGACGGCGGCCGAAAAGTGGTCAGAAAACAACCGGTCGGTTGGCCGGTGGCCGGTAGTCAATGGCCGATGGCCGGTGGTCGGAAGTCAATGGCCGGTGGCCGGTGGTCGGAAGTCAATGGCCGGTGGCCGAATTCAAAAGCGGACTTGTCTTCTCAAGGGCGGCCACACATGGGCGGATTGGAGGGTCCGATTTGGACTTATTCGCACAAGGGCGGCTACACATGGCTGTCTCTCATAAGAGAGGGCAGCCCTTTTGGCCTATAAAAGGAGGCCATTTCTACACACATTTCATAGTTTGAAGTTGATGTAACAAGATGAGTGTGAGGTGGTGAGAGTGAAGCAAGGCGGGAGCTCCATTAAGGGTATAATCCCTTTGTAAACTACTTCTTGTTTTGAAGTACTAAAGCCATTGAGTGGCTGCTTTCCCGTGGACGTAGCCCACATTGGGTGAACCACGTATATTGTGTGTACTCTCTCTCTCTCTCTCTCTCTCTCTCTCTCTCTCTCTAATCTATAATCTCGTGTACATAAATCTGTCTCTCTCCTTTAAGTAATCTACTCAATTATCTATTTACCTACGTCTTATTTCCTAAGAACTGGTATCAGAGAAAGGTTTGCTCATAGCTAAATTATCTTAAGGAAAGGATTCCTTGAATTGAGTGGGAGTTATGGCGGAGGAAGGGAAGCTCAAGATTGAGAAGTTCAACGGCAAAAACTACCAACATTGGAAGATGCAGATTGAAGACTATCTCTACCAGAAGGACCTCTATTAGCCACTAGGCGGTCTTGCGAAGAAGCCCGCAACAATGGCAGATGAAGCATGGATTGTCCTTGATCGAAAGGCACTGGGAACAATCCGGTTAAGCTTGGCGTCAATGGTGGCCTTCAATGTTTCGGAGATGAAGACCACGGAGGACTTGATGAAGTCACTTGATGACTTCTACGAGAAACCATCGGCATCCAATAAGGTATTTCTTATGAAGCGCTTGTTCAATCTAAAGATGGCAGAGAATGGTTCAGTTGCAGAATACCTAAATGACTTTAACACAAACATAAGTCAACTTCGATCACTGAAAATCAATTTCGATGACGAAGTGCGAGCTCTCCTTATACTATCATCTCTACCGGATAGTTGGGACAGCCTTGTGATGGCTGTAAGTAATTCTATCTCTGGCACAAATACTCTTTAGTTTAATGATGTTGTGGGTGTTCTCCTAAGCGAGGAAATGCGAAGGAGAAGCACAGGAGAATCATCAAATGCTGCACTATCAGTGGAAACAAGAGGAAGGCTTAAGGAGAGGTTCAAAAACCAAAAGGGTCGTGATCGCTCAAGGCGGAGCAAGTCACGCACAAAGTCAGTTCTTGAATGTTGGAACTGCGGCAAGAAGGGCCAAGTCAAGAAGGATTGCTGGTCGAAGAAGAAGAAGGAGACAGAGTCTCAAGACAACAAGCCAACATCGGAGGCCAATGTGGCAGGTAAAGTAGATCAAGATGCTCTAATTCTCTCATTAGACAATGTGTCTAATTCCTGGATAGTAGATTCCGGGGCTTCATTCCATGCGACACCACACAAGCAACATTTCCAAGACTACACCAAAGGTAATTTTGGGTATGTATACTTGGGAGATGATGAAGCTTGTGAGATTGTCGGCAAAGGTACAGTTTCTATCCAAACTACTAATGAAAATGAATGGAAGCTTAAAGATGTTAGGCATGTTCCTTCTCTTCGCAAAAATTTGATCTCTACAGGACAATTGGACGATGAAGGTCACAACATTGCATTCGGAAACAAACGGTGGAAGATCTCAAAGGGATCTTTGGTGGTTGCCAAGGGTGAAAAAGTCGGTACACTTTACTTGTGTACTGTTAGCATGCAACCTTCAGCTTGTGCAGCAACTACAGAAGTTGACAGTGCGGTGTGGCACTACCGACTTGGGCATATGAGTGCCAAAGGAATGCAAATCCTTCAAACAAAGAAGCTTCTACCAGGTTTGAAAGAAGTGGACTTAGAGTTCTGTGAAGATTGTGTTTATGGTAAACAAAAGAGGGTAAAATTTCAAAAATAAAGAAATGAAAGAAAAAATAAAAAACTTGAGTTGGTTCATTCTGATGTTTGGGGTCTTGCAAGTACACCATCACTTGGTGTCTCATTGTACTATGTAACATTCATAGACGATGCGACTAGAAAAACATGGGTTTATGTCATGAAGAATAAATCCGATGTATTTTCCATATTTCAAAGGTGGAAAGCCTTTGTGGAGAATGAAACGGGTACCAAGGTTAAATGCCTCAGATCCGACAATGGAGGCGAATATTGCAGCCAAGCTTTTGAAATATTTTGTGCTAGCAATGGCATTCGGAGACAAAGGACAACCCCAAGGACACCTCAACAAAATGGGATTTCGGAAAGGATGAACATGACAATCATGGAGCGAGCACGAAGCATGCGGCTACATGCAGGCCTACCGCTTGAGGTTTGGGCGGAAGCTGTAAGTACGTCTGTGTACTTAATCAATCGGTCACCCTCAACAGCATTGGATGGGGGAGTTCCAGAAGAGGCATGGACAGGTAAACCGATGAATTATGCATTTCTCAAAGTGTTTGGGTGTGAGGCTTTCATGCACATAGATAGAAGCCTCCTAAGATCAAAGTTAGATGCAAAGTCCAAAAAGTGTTTCTTCATTGGCTATGGAGAAGGAGACTTTGGGTATCGCCTATGGAATCCTGAAGATGGTAAAATCTTAAGGAGTAGGGATGTAATTTTTAACGAACAAAATATGTACAAAGATTACTTGGAAAGAAAACAAACAAAAGAAACAGGTGATGAGTACATGGAGCTTGAGGACGGTGAAGACTCAAGGACTGCAAACGGTGACAATGTGCAACAACGTCAAGCAAATGAGGAGCCTCAACCTATTCCCCGAAGATCTACAAGAGCAAGTAGACCTCCAGAAAGGTTTGTTCCTTCCTTCAACCATCTCTTGATCTCATATTCTGGAGAGCCGGAATCATACGAAGAAGCTATGCAACATGAATCCAAAGAACAATGGACGAAGAGCATGCAAGTGGAGATGGACTCACTACATCACAACCAAACATGGGAGTTGGTTGAGTTGCCTAGAGGTAAGCGGGCACTTCAAAACAAATGGGTGTACAAGCTAAAGAAAGAAGAAGGTGGGAAGAAAAGGTACAAGTCTAGGCTTGTGGTAAAAGGTTTTTCTCAAAAGAAAGGTATTGACTTCAATAAAATATTTTCTCCTGTTGTAAAAATGAACTCAATTAGGCTTGTCTTAAGCCTTGTGGCTGCTCATGATCTAAATCTCGAGCAAATGGATGTAAATACGGCATTCCCTCATGGTGACTTAGAGGAGGAAATCTACATGCTTCAACCAAAGGGGTATGAAGTAAAAGGTAAGGAGAAAATGGTTTGCAGATTAAAGAAGAGCTTGTATGGTTTAAAGCAAGCATCAAGACAATGGTACTTGAAGTTTGATCGATGGATGTTGGATCATGGATTCACAAGATGCAACTCGGATCGCTGCGTCTACACGGAGAATTTGGGAGATGGGAAATTCATCATCCTAATGTTGTATGTTGATGACATGTTGATTGCAAGTGCTAACATGTAGGACATCAAAGACCTAAAAGAGGAGCTGTCCAAATCTTTTTCAATGAAAGATTTAGGTGCTGCAAAGAGGATACTTGGTATGAAAATATCAAGGGACAGGACGAAGAAGACAATAAAGCTATCTCAAGAAGATTACATCAAGAAGGTACTAGAAAGGTTTGCAATGCAAAATGCAAAACCAGTTTCTACACCTTTGGCTGGTCATTTTAAACTAACGAAGGATATGTGTCCAAAGACACAAGAGGAGATAGCCTATATGTCTAAAGTTCCATATGCTACAGCGGTAGGTTCTCTAATGTATGCTATGGTCTGGACAAGGCCAGACATTGCACATGCAGTGGGAGTTGTGAGTAGGTTCATGGACAACCCAGGTAAAGAGCATTGGCAAGCTGTGAAGTGGATACTTAGGTATCTAAAAGGGACAACAACAAATGCTTTGTATTTTGGAGGAACTGATATTTTTCTAGAAGGGTATGCTGATGCAGATGTGACAGGTGACAAAGATACTCGAAGGAGCACTACTGGCTATGTGTTCACGGTTGGAGGCACATTAGTAAGCTGGGCTTAAAAGCTGCAGAAAGTGGTTTCACTTTCTACCACGGAAGCAGAGTATGTAGCAATGACGGAGGCAAGCAAAGAAATTCTGTGGCTTCACGATTCTTAGAAGAGCTTGGATTCAAACAAGACAATTGTGTCTTGTACAATGATAGCCAAAGCGCTATCCATCTTGCGAAGAACTCAGCCTTTCATTCAAGGACAAAGCACATTGAGGTGAGATATCACTTCATACGCACTCTTTTGGAAGAGGGACAACTAAAGCTAGGAAAGGTGCATACAAGTGAAAATCCTGCAGACATGTTTACAAAGGTGGTCAACAAGGAGAAGTTGAGCTTTTGCTCATCTTCAATCAGCATTCAAGGATAAGAAGCCAGAATGGAAAGCAGTCACAGGTTTGGTTTGGAGATCAGTCTCCAAGTGGGAGATTGTTAAGTATGGAGCCTGATTTACCCTTGTAATTTTCTGTGGTAAAAGCACACATTTGTAAGGCCCCCATTATGAGGAGAACCCATCGTGCGTGAAGGAAAATCACTCACTGGAAACCAAAATTTTCACGGACAAGAATCAGGGGCAACTTTAAAGGCCTCAGGGGCGGAGGCCCCTAAGACTTTTTTTTCGCCGGAATATTCTTTTTTGCCAGAATATTATGGCCGGACGGCGTCCGGAAAGTGATCGGAAAACAACCGGTCGGTTGGCGGGTGACCGGTAGTCAATGGCCGATGGCCGGTGGTCGGAAGTCAATGGTCGATGGCCGGTGGTCGGAAGTCAATGGCCGGTGGCCGGTGGTCGGAAGTCAATGGCCAGTGGCCGAATTCAAAAGCGGACTTGTCTTCTCAAGGGCGGCCACACATGGGCGGATTGGAGGGTCCGATTTGGACTTATTCGCACAAGGGCGGTTACACATGGCTGTCTCTCATAAGAGAGGGCAGACCTTTTGGCCTATAAAAGGAGGCCATTTCTACACACATTTCATAGTGTGAAGTTGATGCAACAAGGTGAGTGTGAGGTGGTGAGAGTGAAGCAAGACGGGAGCTCCATTAAGGGTATAATCCCTTTGTAAACTACTTCTTGTTTTGAAGTACTAAAGCCATTGAGTGGCTGCTTTCCCGTGGACGTAGCCCACATTGGGTGAACCACGTATATTGTGTGTACTCTCTCTCTCTCTCTCTCTCTCTCTACTCTATAATCTCGTGTACATAAATCTGTCTCTCTCCATTAAGTAATCTACTCAATTATCTATTTAGCTACGTCTTATTTCCTAACATGCACTACTTGTCCAAGCCCAAGTAATCTAAAAAGTGTTTCTTAGTAGAATTCAACCATAGGTTTGCCTGTTACTTGCACTTGTTGATGGATGTTGAGTTAGAGACTTCCCAATCATCAAATTTTGGTAGTTGCTAATTGACCCTAGAGGAAGAGGTAGAGGATGTGGAGGTACAATTTGACCCAAAATAAGGGTGGGTAGAGGCATTAAAGGAAACATTTGATGCAAGATTAAGTCTCGCTTCTCTTGGGAATGGAGCATTAGGAAGCAAGCAAGATAGCCCAAATGAGTAAGGATCTTTGCCTCTAAAAATATGAATTAGCAACACATAGTTTAAGAAACTCTTCTATATGCTTTTGACCTGGAAGCTAAGGTGCCCATGTCATGTTCGCTCACTCATTTTATAGAGGATAGATCTTCGCATTGTCAACATCTTTTGGTTTTCATTGTGTCATTTTCCCCCATGCCTCGGTTGTGCCTCTATGTTGTGGTGATGTTTTTTTTCTGTGAGCTTTTAATACAGAAACTTGAGTGAAACTCAAGTCTACGTGCACCAACAGAGAAGATTTTTGTGATTTTACACTACTTTGCAAGACATTTAATATGTACCCGTGCTTAGGATTGCATGTAGAAAGGTGCAAGCACATGTTTAGGCATTTTTTTTCTATGGTGTGGTTTGGCATGAACGAAATTTGATGCTTTTTACCAAATAGAGTGGTCAAAAAACCCATTGTCAAAGTGGCACTAGAGTAAGGGTAGAAAGTGATCAAAGCAATGTAGCAATTGCACAAAGCAACTAGAACTATGCATACAACAAATTGAGCAAGCCATGTGTGGTCACAATATGGTGGTGGCTAATCTTAGCATTTAGTGAAGGTGATGATGCAATAGTGATGGGTGCATCAAGGGGAAGGCAGTGATGGGGGCTTTTCACAAGCCAAGCTCCCATACCCCTCTTCTCTCGTCCCCACCCCATGAAAACCCCCTCTTAGGGAGGGAGTGATAAAAGGCATTGGAAAAAGTAAGAAAAAAATAAAGTATGATTATGTAAATATATAAGAAAGGTAAAATAGGCCACCTCATACCTGCGGGGTAGCCCATCCCCACCTTGCCTCCTTTTTCTTCACTGTTGCCCCGCCGGGTGTCCCTTTTCCTCTCCTCCACTCAAAAGGTCAACCCCCTCTCTCTTCCCCTTGTCCTTTCTTCTTTCTCTCTCCCCTCAAGCTACCCCACCTCTCACCAATAATGCATTATAACTCACCAATAATGCACCCTAACTCACATGCAACTTACCCTATCTTCCAAAATAGTATACCCCACCCCCCCTTTCTCTCTCCTATCATATCCCATGACCCAAATACCCCCCCCTCTCTCTCTAAAGGGCGCCATGTTTCTTGTCTTGTAGCTAAATAACCTCCCCCACACTCACACACACTCAGTTTCACTGAAAAAAGTGCCCACAGACCCATCCCCACCCGGTGGTTACCTGATTTTTCTTGTGTTCACACACATCTGCACACAGATTCACCTCTGAACACACTCTCCTCTCTCCCCTCTTGTAATTACTTTATTCTCCATGTCACCTCTCACTTTTTTTCATCAACCCATCTCTCTCTCTTAGTCTCTCTCTCATGAGACTGCTGTTCTGGCACATATACACACAGCTAGACAAGTGGGGCCAACAGTCACATGGCCTATGTAGATAATGATTTCTTCATTTCTAAATTCTAGAATTTCTTCCCCCTCCTCCCCTATATAAAGAGGGGTCACCATCACACTAAACACACACACAACATCACCAAAGAACACACTATGCACTGTGTGTGCCTAGTGCACACACACACACCCACACCATCACCATCACCGCAATCACCATGCTTGTCTTGAGCATGACCTCTACACCCTTGGCTATGGAAGATGAAGGGCAACTAAATGAAGGATGATGGCCATAATCCTCGTGCGAGTCTTTGCCATCAACTCCTACCTATCCGCCATGTGCTCTACCACTCTCTCCCTTCTCATTCCCCTACCCTATGCTCCCCATTTCATCGCCTAGTTCTCTAAATAAAGCTTGAGGTTTTGTGAGTATGTTTTCTTGCAATGTTTTGCCCATGTGAGGTGTGCGGAATCGCCACCTAGTCTTGTGTTTTGGAGTGAGCTTGTGTATGTGTGAAAGGTGTGCAGATTCGCCATCCTTTTGTGATGCCTAAGTACTAAGCCGCTATACCCCCTCCCTCACTCTCCTCACTCTCTCTCTCTCTCTCTCTCTCTCTCTCTCTCTCTCTCACTTGATCTCATTCCCTTTCCTTTTCATCATTACACCCAAGCATCCATCTCTCTTGGATGAAAACTTTGTTATGGTGGTGTGTTGTTTGCGTCCTAGCCGCTGAAGCTAGGTGGTGCCCCCTGTTTGCTTTACCATGACAGGCTCGAGGCGCGCCACTCGGTCCCCGGTGTTTTAGAGGTCGTCGAGGGTTCGGGGTTCGCTTTGCTCCCGTCATTTGGTGTCCCCACTGAGGATCTTTTCATGAAACCCTTCAGTTTACAAGACTGAAACCCCTAAACTATTGTGAATGGATGAATGGCTAGCAAGATTTGCTAACTGGACGACAGAAGAAGAAGAGCTCCAAGCACAACTAGACGAACTCCACATCTCCATCAAAGCTCGAGTGCCAGGCATAACGGTAATTGATTTGCAGTGGGAGAGTCAACCAACACGCCAAACCCAGTGGATATACATAGGCCAAGTGCCAAGAAGAAGAAGGAGAAGGTCGAAACCATGTCCGCAACCTACAACCAACCCACAACAACAAAATGGAAGGAGCTCTACACAATAGGGAATCAACACTATTCTACTTTGAGAATCGGGTAACTCAAGTCACCGAGGTAATTATCACAGTCAGTTTTCAAGTCACATCTGATGCTGCAGCACATATAACGGAATCATTGGCTCACACTCTCACTAGAGAAACTAGGGATCTACTGAGTTTGTTTCAGGAAAGAACACCACCCTCTCCCACAAGCTTGGATAGTGACTAAGCACCTCTAAGCTTCACATGAATCAGTACAACCTACCTCAAGACAAATCACACATACCAACACGTGTACGCTCAATCAAGGTAATACTGGATTTGAAGGCTCACTACCAGCACGTCATTGACACCATGCCGGGTGGGGAGCGGTTTTTGGAGGTTTTGGCATCAGATCAACCATTTGTCTTACCTTTGGTACAAGGCAATGTACCGTTTGAAGTTTTAATCTATGTCCTAGTATAAGAGGGTATACACGCCTCCTTGTAAAGAAGAAAAAAACTTTTGCAAGGTAAGCTCTCTCTCAGTAATCATGGCAAGTGTAGCATTTCCAACATTTAAAGGAAAGAAGGGGGAGGATTTGGTAACAGACTTCCTAGATGACTTTGAAGTAGCATGTGTAGTGAGCAACAAAGATACGGATGAATCCCGTGTTAGAATCTTTAAGCATCTCATGAAGCTAGAAGCTAGATCATGGTACAATGCACTTCCACAAGCAACCAAGGATGACTGGGAACCCTTAAAAACCTCTTTTAAGAGGTGCTTTGGGGGAGGTACCACTTCAGAAAAGTTGTGGGACAAGTTGAGGGACTTGAAGCAGGAGGGTCTTTTAGAATATTCCACCTATGAGTCCAAATTTGTGGATTTGTGGGAACGGTGGGTTGAGTCACTGGCTAGGGGAGAAGCTGCACCCGATTTCCTAAAAAAAGATCGGTTCACGCATGGCTTATGGCCGCTTCTCAAGGAGAAGGTGAAAGGTAGATTCCCGGCTACGTACGAGTTAGCCGTTGAGATTGCTCGCCTTAAGGACAAGAAGCTGCGAATGAAAGACAAAGAAACCGAGTCAACAGAAACAGCAACATCACGTCGACCAGCAACTACGACAACCACCATTCCACCACCACCATCGGCTCTTGGGGTAAGAGGTGACCAACAAGATATGTTGGCCCATATTACTGACCAACTGCAGAGTTTGTCTGTCCACTTAATACAGCAAGGGAGGAGTCAAGAAAGAGATCAAGACCCCAGAAGAGCACGACGACAAAACAGGGAGTATCACTGCTACAACTACGGAGAAGATGGTCATGGTATGTAATACTGTCCCAAACCACAACAAAACTATAATAGAGAAGGTAGGAGGAACCAATTGTCACCCCCTAGAGAAAGAACACCCCCACCCCAAGCACCAGCCCCACCAACACAAATTCTACATCCGCCACAATCACCACTTACAATCATCTTACGCCCACCACCAATTGGTACCCGCACACCAAGTATCATTGGTCTTGCAGAAGAGGTCAAGATGAGTGTAACGGAAGAAGGATCAAGTAAGAAGACTATTCAAAGAACTGAAGTAGTGGAACAAGAGGTTAAAGAATCAAAAGATGCTACCCAGGTGGGGGAGAACACCCCCACCCCAAGCACCAGCCCCACCAACACAAATTCTACGTCCGCCACAATCACCACTTACAATCATCTTATGCCCACCACCAATTGGTACCCGCACACCAAGTATCATTGGTCTTGCAGAAGAGGTCAAGATGAGTGTAACGGAAGAAGGATCAAGTAAGAAGACTATTCAAAGAACTGAAGTAGTGGAACAAGAGGTTAAAGAATCAAAAGATGCTACCCAGGTGGGGGAGGTAAGTCAAGAAAATTGTGTTACGAATGTGAGTACATCTTTAACCTTTAATGAAATAGGCACCAAAGCGATCAATCGACAGCATTGGGCATAAGGTGTAAAGTGTTGATTAGGCCTCGTCTCGTCAGAGTAAGAGGAATGCAAAGGTCATGAAAGATACAAGAGAAGAGGAAAACCAGCCTGTTAGCAAGGCTTTGCAGAAGGTGGACAACATATCAAGCAAAGGGGAGGGCGTTGAAAACGGAAGCCTGTGCACCAGCATGGACCCAGGACAGTGTAGCAAGCTAAAGGAATCTTGCATCAAGGCAGTTTCACTTAAGGACCATAACGAAGAGGTACGTATGACTGAAGGTTTGGAGTTGGATATTGTTCCAGAGGCTTGGCAGCCGAGCAAGACTTTATTGTGTAGTGTTATAGACTTAGAGATGGGTAATGCCTCTAGTCTACTGAAGGGTGTTATAGACTTAGAGATGGGTAATGCATCTAGTCTACTGAAGGGTGTTATAAACTTGGAGATGGGTAATGCCTCCAGTTTATGTGAGGGTGTTCAGAGTAAGTTTGATGATCAATATGTTGCCAACCTTTTAAGGATGTTCCAAACTCCTCCACAACACAGCATTGTGTTTGCATGGGATGCATCAGACCTATGGCTATGGCTAGCTGCTCTAACATATAGAGAGAAGATCAGCATGGAGATAAGAGCAAAGGAGCCATGGATAGACAAAAGACTGATAGAATGCAAGAATGAAGACCTCATTCGCAATTTGGTACAATTTTTTACAAATAGTGCATCCTCTCTTTGGAGAAAGGTAAGTGGATTAGGCTTGTATTTAAGCCGCAAGGTAGGTGGCTTGCTATTAGCATCAGTAAAGGAAGCTGACATGTTTGAGCACACCCAAAAGAAGCATGATATGCTTGCAGTTTTTTCTAATGGCAGTAAGCAGGACTCTGAAGACAACTTGAGCTCACCACACCAACAAGGCGGCCATATATGGTGGATTCTTGGTACACTCTTGGGAATCATAATTTTCGGTTCTGTCTTTGCAGGAGCCAAGATGCTCATTTCCCCTCTCGCTACTGGTGGTTACAAATTTGGTCCAATTTGGCATGCAAATTTTATTGTTCGGACACTGCAGACAATGATCCTATTTTTCACTTGGGATCCAAGAGGACACTGGCACAAAGTTCTGGAAGCCATGGGCTTCCCCTTTAATCAACCGACACTATTCCAAGGAACAAGTTATCACTCGGACCTGTTACAGATTCATGAATATCCCAGAAATCTCACCAATGGCCAAATGGAATGGCTAGTTCAGAAGGCAACTCGATATCGGATCCTACAGCTAAGTGGAAGAACAGATGAGCTAGAGACATGAATGCCTCTAGCCAAAAGGGGAGGGCTAATGATGAGGGCTTTTCACAAGCCAAGCTCCCATACCCCTCTTCTCTCGTCCCCACCCCATGAAAACCCCCTCTTAGGGAGGGAGTGATAAAAGGCATTGGAAAAAGTAAGAAAAAAATAAAGTATGATTATTTAAATATATAAGAAAGGTAAAATAGGCCACCTCATACCTGCGGGGTAGCCCATCCCCACCTTGCCTCCTTTTTCTTCACTGTTGCCCCGCCGGGTGTCCCTTTTCCTTCCCTCCACTCAAAAGGTCAACCCCCTCTCTCTTCCCCTTGTCCTTTCTCCTTTCTCTCTCCCCTCAAGCTACCCCACCTCTCACCAATAATGCATTATAACTCACCAATAATGCACCCTAACTCACATGCAACTTACCCTATCTTCCAAAATAGTATACCCCACCCCCCCTTTCTCTCTCCTATCATATCCCATGACCCAAATACCCCCCCCTCTCTCTAAAGGGCGCCATGTCTCTTGTCTTGTAGCTAAATAACCTCCCCCACACTCACACACACTCAGTTTCACTGAAAAAAGTGCCCACAGACCCATCCCCACCCGGTGGTTACCTGATTTTTCTTGTGCTCACACACATCTGCACACAGATTCACCTCTGAACACACTCCCCTCTCTCTCCTCTTGTAATTACTTTATTCTCCATGTCACCTCTCACTTTTTTTCATCAACCCATCTCTCTCTCTTAGTCTCTCTCTCACGAGACTGCTGTTCTGGCACATATACACACAGCCAGATGTGCGCTCCTTGCCGCACTGTCGAAGCAAGGGACTTGCCAATACACCGTATGCGAGCCACAAACGGCTCCAAGCACACAACAAGCCTAAACTAGCAAGCTCAAGAAAACAAAGGGTGTGTCACTCACCGCTCTACGCTCGCCTTCGTGGTGGATTCCTCGCCGCGATGAAGAAGAAGCTGCAGTCGTGCCGCGCTCAACCGCTTCGCCGCCGTCGTGCCTTCGTAATGCTCGATCGCACACACACTCTCCCTCTCTCTCTCTCTCACACACACACACACAAGGAGGTGAAGAAGAAGAAGATGGAGATGGAGCAAGAGCACTCTTCAATTGCACAAATGAGAGAATGAGTAAAAATTAGGTTTAGTTGGATTTTATAGGAGCTCACCCCATTCACACTTGGGCGCCCATGCTTAACCAACTAATCCCTTGAATGTCCAAGTTAAAGTGCGCCTCTCATCGACGATCACTCTACCTTTCCCTATTGGTCCGACAAGCCCGGTACCTGACTCTAAATCATACATAATATGCGTCCATCGTAGGTGATGGGTGTCCGTGAGCCGTGAGGGTTAACATGCCCCCCTTCCTGATGTAGATTCCGTCCTCGGAAGCTATTGAGTTGAAGCTGGTTCGTCGAGGTGGAAGAGCATTTGAGATTAATGTCCTTAGCCTTCTTCAGTCACTGCAAAATCAAACAACATTGGCACAGTAATTGCATTCTCTTAAAAAGCATATGCAGTTTTAGATAGAAAAATTGATTGGTCAAAGAATTTCAAACAATTTGTTAGCAATGAACATTAAATTTCAATGTAATCAAATGCATAAACAGATGTAAAGGTAGAAAATTAAACAAGTCTGGGGTTGCTAATTTGACGGTCGAAAAGCACTAGAGATCGAATATTAATACCATGGGTAAGCTTCTTAATTTTCAGTGGTCAATTAAGTTGTTTAATCGCGAGAGCCAAGTATTCATGTTCAAGGGCTGACTAGAGGCTATATCTAGAAAACCTTGTAGTTAAGCTACCATAAAAGGAATTTCTCATGAAATCATCGCCTGACTGATTACTTTTTCTTTGACCCCCCAAGGTCTTTTCACATTGATTCAATTATGATGTGTGTGCTTATTTTGTATGCCTTGGGTTTTTTGCTTTTCAAGGAAAAGCGCCCACACTGGGAACCTCTAGGGCTCTAGTACCATAGGCAATACATGTGAGTGAAGTACCAAATCAAGCCGAGATTTCTTTTCCAGCTTAAAATTTTACATTGTGGCACTTTGATTTTTTGTTTGTTCATTTTCATCATTTTAATTTTGTAACTTTGGGGGGCCATATAACACTGTTACATTCCCAGGCTCATCACATTAGTAAACTCCCTTTATAATACTTAAGCTAAAGGTCGATAGGGTTAAGCCCACTAGAAAGCCCTAGTACATTTCATACAATGCTGCCTAAATCGGATTAAGAACCTAAGTAACCATTGCTTATTAGGAAGGCATTCCCCATGGTATTAAGAGAAGATTTCTAATACCTAGCTTGGTCAAACTAGCTTAGTCGGACTGCTTGATTTTTACACCTAAACAAGTGATTATGACAAAAGATTGCATTGAATTAAATGTTTGATACTAAGCAAATGCGGTGAATATTATGCTACCAGTCACAATCAAAGCAGACAAACATGGATGCAAAAAAGATAAGGGCAATGCTAATGGACAAGAAACACCTGTTTGTGTTGATGGTCGCGCTTGATATGAAGTGTGAACGAGAGAAAGGTTCCATGAAGGTCCAAATCCTATCAATAGCAACACGCTCCTGTACACACTAGGAAACAAAAGGAATACCTCCAGGAGGCACATCAGTGGGAAAAATTAAAACTCCTAAAAAACAAACTCAAAACACAATCTAGACCCCTAACCTACCTATCTGTCACCCCTTTTAGAATCAAGGAAAGAGGATATTATATAAACCGGGTGGCCACCCTAAGGCTAGGCCTCTATCCTCATCATCTAGATAAATAAAATCGTTGTCCGTGAGGCCATAGTCTTCCTCGGTCTCTATTATTTCCTCTTCATCATCCTCTTGTGCAAGCATGCTAATCAAGAACCTCGTGATGCGTGGATACTCATCTTGTGCAAAAGAATAAGCATGTGCCATTGGAGACACATTCGCCACTGGGTAGGGATCACTAGTTAGCCATAGACGTATCAGCCATTCTAACTCCTCAAAATTTCTCTCACATGCAAGGCTCTCTATCAAATCCCATTCGCAAGAAAGTATAGGGTAGCATACGTAGAACACTTGTTGAAAAGACAAGGGGTACCTTTCATCAAAAATAGAAGTGCATGCCTCTGGTGAAGTAGCCATTTCTGACAAGACAGATAGATTTGGTTAGGCCTTTAAAACATAAGAGTTGTTTTTGTGTGTTGCTTGACTTGACACGGTGAATTTGGACTTATATGTAAGATCTGATAGGGTGCTCTCTCATTGCTAGGCGCTCTTGCTCTTTACTATTTTTGTTTTTTTGTGAGTATAAGGCTATATATATACATTCCCTAAGATCGGAGATTAAGAGGTCAGGGAAAAAGGTTGAGAGGGAAGCAAGTGAATGATGGATGTCCACAAACACTCCCCCCTTCCTTGGGTAGATCATACCGTTTGAAATGAGCTTGTCACCCTTTGAAACCAATTGTTCCAGTTGGTAATAGGTGAGGATTTTTGCCAGTAGTTTTCTATTACCCTAGGTGCCTCGTCAAGTTGTAAGGGTGGTAAGGTACTCTCCCAGGATCGAACTTGAAGTGGTTCATCAGGTGATTCTTGAACACTGGGAGGTGTGGATTCTTTGGTAGCTTCATGGAGGTCCGCTACTATAGATGGAGGCTGTGTAGAAGCTTTTACCTCTATGGATGTATTACATGATGAGCTAGAATCTTCATGGGACTCCCCCCTTCCTGAGCTAGGTGGAACAAATCGTTCTTTCTTTGGTACCCAAACTAGCTCGGGAGCAGGTGTGTAGCATTCTGTGATTTTTCCCTTTCCCCGATCATTGATTCGTTTTGGAGCTACGGGATTGGGCTCACTTGGGTCAGGTGATAGGTAAGAGTACACTTTACGTTTGGGCACCCAGATTTGATCATTTCCTTGATAGTAGCCTTGGGCTTCCAATAGTCGTTTAGGGATCCATCGCAACATTTTCTTACTTTTCTTGGAGTGAGTGGTACGGTTCTTACTAGGTTTCCGTTTTTTTGCATCAACCATGCTCACTACAGAGGTTTTAGGGACCCACTTGTATGTTTTCTCCGTTACCTTAGGATGAGTCTTGTCGGAAGCGATATGCATTGCTTGTAGCATATTTAAGGGTATATGCATTTCATCCCCCTCAGGTGTTACCCAGGTCGTCCCCCTATTTCCCCAAGTGTCTATGGTTGATGCTAGGTGTACCCAATCCACATTGTCTGATTCCGTCATACCCGGTAACACATCCATGTAAGTAGAATCTTGGCCAATGTCTGTATCCTTCTTACAAGTGTAACAATATTGTAGTGGGGCCGAGTGAACGGTGGTGTCAGAGCGATGATCAATAATGGTTTTACTCCCTAAGGGTTGTACCTTACCAGTCACCAAATCCACTCTAAGGACAGAGTCTTGGAATTGCAAATAGACATGATTTTTAGACCAATCGTGAACCATTTGTGCTTCCCTCATGAATGGTCGTCCTAAAATCATTTCATATGACATAAGGTGTTTAGAGAAATCCATTACAATGAACGTATGTCGTACCTTGTGTCCTAGAACTTTGATCTTAAGATCCTTGAGCATCCCCATAGGTTTGGCTATGGTACCATTTGCCATCTTTACCACAATGTTAGTAACACTGAGGCGGGGTTTTCCCATGGATTCCCAACAATCTTTTGTAACGATGCTAACTCCCGCACCACCATCAAGAATTCCCTTTATAGTTAATCCCTTGGTAGTGATGGGTAGGGTCGCATTAGACTCGTCGCCTTCAAAATACTGCCCTAATTCGTTAATGGGTACCTCAATCACAGACTCGTGTCCATCTAAGTCAAGTGATTGCACATGATTTTCCTCATCAATCATAATCGAGTCAGGCCTATTTGGTTGCGCAAACTGCGGTAATCCCGTTCGTAGCTCTCCGTTAAGGAATGCTCGAAGTGCAAGGAATAACTCAGGATCTCCATACAGCTTTGCTATGATCGTGGTTCGGACCTCAAAAGACATGAAGTCCACTAGTTTGGCAACATTCATTGGCGTTTTGCAGGGTGTAGGTCCTTGACTAGGAACTGGTGAGGATGGAATCTCATATTCCTCAATGGGATCAGGTATTCCTTCGTTAAACATCCTTTCCAACAAGAAGGGTGTATGCTCACTTTCTGATGTCCTGTCCTCACTCCCTTCTTGGATGATACTAGATATGGCTAACGGTCTATGGTTCATGTGGGGTGGATGAACTTGCGTGGGAAACACTGTGTCATGAATTTTGATATGCATGGGTTCTGGTTCTAGTTTCCTTTGAGTCTCCTCCACTAAACCTCTTAGATGTTTCACCTGCTTGATCTCGTCTACTGGGTTTGGGTACGTCCCAATCTTCTTTTTACGATTCTTCCCTTTTTGCCCCTGCGGTTTATCTTGGGGGTCTTGGATTGGATTTGGAAACACTTGTGGTGTTTTCAGAGGCTCTTTATGGTTTTCTCTCATTCGGTTTTCATTTGGTTCCATGTTACGGTTTTCTTTGTCGGTCTTTCCCTTTGTGGTATTGGTTCTAGTCTCCATTGTCTCGACTGAATCTGAATCATCCTCGAGGTCATTCATATACACGGGGTCATCTCCTGTTCCTATGTTTGTTTTGGAACTTGGCTTTGAATTTTCCGTATTCTGCGACTTCTTCCTTCGTGTCTTCTTTTTCTTTGCTTGGATAACTGACGCGGTATCTCTCTCTTCGAGGATATGTCCTGGCCCTTGAAGCATGGACCGTGTAATTGCATAAGCGGGTGCGACGGGTGGTATTGGTGATGTCACACTAGCAATTTCGACCAAATTCAGGGGTGTGATTTTAGGCGCATTTGGGTTATAGGGGCATTGGGCAATCAAGTGATCTATGCCACAACGATTACATGTGAGTATTGGCATTGCAGACGTGCTCCCTTGATTCATTTGCATCTGTGCAGCATTCTTTTGCAGCCTAATAGGGCACTCCGCTACTCGATGTGGTCCACCACACTCGTAGCATTGAAGAGGTGGCCTCCTAGCCTGGGTGTTGATATTTTGACCTCTGGATGCGAGAGCAGCAGCTTGATAAACCGGCTTGACTTGTCCCCAACAATCTTCCATGTAGTATATAGGACATTCTTCCAATGTATCAAGTCCGTAGGCAATACTAGTGTCTATTTCCTCCTCACAACCATCTGCATAAGCATTTGATGGCTCGCAACCCACTTGGTTCATAGGGGCGACTCTTGGATGCGGGGGCTGCGGTCCTAGCACAGGAGGTGGTAGCGGTGTAGCTTGTACAACATTTTGAGGTCTAGGGACCATGTGTTGCGGTAGTTGCTCAACAGGTGGAGTAGGCATCAATACAGGAGCTCGAGGCGCATCCGTCCAGGCTACAGGTGGTCTATTTGCCATCATACGTTTGATCATTAAACAATCCTTAGCTTGGTGACCATACCTACCACATGCGTTGCAAGTTCCATTAAATTTTACTCTAAACGTAGGGCACTCACTAGTGCTATGTGGACCTAAGCAAATGGAACACCATTGTTGCTCCCTTCTTGGATACATGTGACTATTTTGAGGGGGTCGATTATCCTTAAGAGACTCTTGGATTGCCTTGGTGAGGTCTGTCAAGAATGTCTCAAATACCTTTGGCTCATTGGCAATGGGCTTTGCAGTCATGGGTTCATACTCAATGGCTTGTGAGCTAGTGGATCTCGTGTCAGTAGACACCCTCATGCCTGCTATCATCAAGTTGTCCTCTAGTTGGATTGCATTGGCAGTGAAATCTTCCCAGGTTGTGATACCTCTAATCACTAGTCCATTATAGATTCCTTCATTCCTCAACCCTCGAATGAATCGATCAAGCAGTTGGTTATTGTTGACGCGCTCATTTACAGGGCAGCGAGAGTTTAAGTGCTTTAGACGACTAATGAAGTCCCTTACTGACTCTCCTTCCTTACGTTCGGCCTTCTGTAGCTGAGATGCTACACCCCAAAGCACACCTTCTCGTATGTACTCCTTTAGAAACAACCTTCGAAGGGTAGGGTAGATTGTTTTCTCGTCCACCCTTAGGGTCCTATACCAATCTCCAGCCTTCCCACTTAATGTCAAGCTTAAGGCATTGCACTTATGTAGTTCGTTGCGTTCCCCTAAGGAATCACATACTTGTTCAAACACTTCAATGTGTTTTCTAGCATCTTCGTCCCCATTGAATTTTTGCGTGAGTTTGGCAATTTGTACTGCCTTACTTCTAGGCTCTCTATCAGATGCATGACGCATATTTTCCGCGATAGATCGACCTATGGTTTGAGCAAACGCTGCCAAGTCACCTATGTGAGGAGGCAGGGCCGGTGGAGGTACTCTTGGAATCATATGTGGGAGAGGAACGGGTACCGGTCTTGGCATATGTGTGGATGATGCAGGATATGGAACATAACCGGGCATAGGTCCACTCGGATAAGGGCTAGGGAGCGGCACTCGAGGAGCATAAGCAAGTGGTACAATTGGAGGTGTGGGGGCCATGTGTGCATAAGGGGCTAGAGGCACATATGGTCGAGGCCCCATATTAGGTACTATGACACTAGGTAGTGGCACTGCGCTAACCGTAGATGTCATCGGTACATTCTCTGTCAGGCTTATCCCTGGAGGGAGCACTGTGTTTTCCTTGATAGAGGGTTGAGCCAAGTTAGGGAAGCTAAAGTTTTCGCTCGGAGGCTCAGATTGCATAGAGACCCCAGGTGAAATGACGTAAGATGGGTCCATGGGGCTCATTAGAGGAGTCTCCATTTGTGATAGAGTAGGCTGTTGAGCCTTGCTCGTATCCAGAAATCTCATGGGGCCATTAGAGAGTATATTTACCCCTCGGTTTTGCCTTTCTGATTGAATAATGTCATGGATAACATTACAGATCATTTTCTGTTGATCTTCGATGCTCGTGGCACTAGAGGTGGATTGTACAATCTCTATCCATCCTACATGGTAGGCGTGGCCAGAGTGTAGATCCGTCAACACCTCAGTGTGGAGGTCGTATGTCCAATGATCATTAATGAACAATCCTTCTAGAGTCGACGTGTTAATGGTTTCTTGTGAGGTAGAAGCAATGTTGCTCCCCGTGGTTTTACTTGTCACCAACGGTACTCTAGAGGGAACTTCTGAAGGAGGCAGCTCAACAGGGCCTTCTTGGTAAGAAGTTGGTAGGATATCCACATGGACACTCTTTGGGGGTGTGGGGTCCACTTGCGATGTGAAAGGAGAGTCCACTTCCCCACCCCCTTCGTGTGCTTCATTTGCATCAGGTTCCGAGCGAGTAGCTCTACCTAATGTTTCCATGAAACGGCTAAACATACTAGTACTAGGCTGTGGAGCTTCGGGAGGTGCATGGCCTTCTCTCTCAGTGTTTTGGTTAGGGTATGCTTCCATGATTTCTGAGTCGGAGGAGGAATCACTAGTGGCTATTTTAGGGTCTTGGGTGGTGCTACCTTGTGTCCCCGCTGAGGGTCTAGAGCTTATCGTGGATGGGTAATGGGTGTCCGTATGAACAGAGGCACTACCAATGTGCTCGTGTTCTAGCACCCGCCCAGAGCGTAAGTGCATGTGCTTTTGATACCCTTAGGTGTCAAAAAGCTGCTCTAGGAGGCCTTATGACTAGTTTTTAGCATGTTTTTTGTTTGTTTTTTTGCTAGATTTTTTAGAGCGTGTCGTGGAATGGGCCGTGTGATAGCTCAAAACGAGCGTATCGGTCAGAGGGTCGTGCCGTGCTTTACAGCCCTCCGTTTGGTCACTCTATGCCCTCGGAATCCCTAAAACTGTCAATTTCCAGTAGGGAACTAGGCCCAAACTAGAAAGTCTAAGGGTGCAAGTGGGAAGAGAAAGGAGGAGAGTGGAGGACTTGTCCCACATGCTCTCATTCTCTCTTGAGGGAGTATGGTATATATATAAGAGTGAGTCTAGTATATATCATAAGACTGAGGACTGAGGCCTGGGCCTGGGCTTGGGCTTGGGCTTGGGCTTGGGCTTGGGAAAATGATCCCGATCTATCTTTTATACAAACCAACCCGTCCGTTTTAAGAGTCACGTTTTTTATTTTCGAAAAATTTCGCCGCCCGCTCACTCACTTTTTTTCAAAAAATACAGAAATTGAAAACGCAGGAATTGCAGAAAAATTACAGAAATTGCAGAAAAAACGCAAAAATTGAAAATGCAGAAATGCAGAAAAAACACAGAAATTGCAGAAAAAACGCAGAAATTGCAGAAATTGAAAATGCAGAAATTGCAGAAAAAACGCAGAAATTGCAGAAAATGCAGAAATTGAAAACGTCGAACTTGAAATTGCAGAAATTGAAAAACGCAGACAATAGCAGAAAATGAAACTTGACAGCAAATGCAGAAAACGCAAAAAACAGAAATCTCCACACACCCCTTCCCCGCCTTTCCTATGATAGAAATTGCACCACAAGGAAGCGTAAAGTGCTAACCGAGCTTAGTGTAGGGCATATCCCCGGCAGCGGCGCCAAAAATGTGCGCTCCTTGCCGCACTGTCGAAGCAAGGGACTTGCCAATACACCGTATGCGAGCCACAAACGGTTCCAAGCACACAACAAGCCTAAACTAGCAAGCTCAAGAAAACAAAGGGTATGTCACTCACCGCTCTACGCTCGCCTTCGTGGTGGATTCCTCGCCGCGATGAAGAAGAAGCTGCAGTCGTGCCGCGCTCAACCGCTTTGCCGCCGTCGTGCCTTCGTAATGCTCGATCGCACACACACTCTCCCTCTCTCTCTCTCTCACACACACACACACAAGGAGGTGAAGAAGAAGAAGATGGAGATGGAGCAAGAGCACTCTTCAATTGCACAAATGAGAGAATGAGTAAAAATTAGGTTTAGTTGGCTTTTATAGGAGCTCACCCCATTCACACTTGGGCGCTCATGCTTAACCAACTAATCCCTTGAATGTCCAAGTTAAAGTGCGCCTCTCATCGACGATCACTCTACCTTTCCCTATTGGTCCGACAAGCCCGGTACCTGACTCTAAATCATACATAATACGCGTCCATCGTAGGTGATGGGTGTCCGTGAGCCGTGAGGGTTAACACCAGACAAGTGGGGCCAACAGTCACATGGCCTATGTAGATAATGATTTCTTCATTTCTAAATTCTAGAATTTCTTCCCCCTCCTCCCCTATATAAAGAGGGGTCACCATCACACTAAACACACACACAACATCACCAAAGAACACACTATACACTGTGTGTGCCTAGTGCACACACACACACCCACACCATCACCATCACCACAATCACCATGCTTGTCTTGAGCATGACCTCTACACCCTTGGCTATGGAAGATGAAGGGCAACTAAATGAAGGATGATGGCCATAATCCTCGTGCGAGTCTTCGCCATCAACTCCCACCTATCCGCCATGTGCTCTACCACTCTCTCCCTTCTCATTCCCCTACCCTATGCTCCCCATTTCATCGCCTAATTCTCTAAATAAAGCTTGAGGTTTTGTGAGTATGTTTTCTTGCAATGTTTTGCCCATGTGAGGTGTGCGGAATCGCCACCTAGTCTTGTGTTTTGGAGTGAGCTTGTGTATGTGTGAAAGGTGTGCGGATTCGCCATCCTTTTGTGATGCCTAAGTACTAAGCCGCTATACCCCCTCCCTCACTCTCCTCACTCTCTCTCTCTCTCTCTCTCTCTCTCTCTCTCACTTGATCTCATTCCCTTTCCTTTTCATCATTACACCCAAGCATCCATCTCTCTTGGATGAAAACTTTGTTATGGTGGTGTGTTGTTTGCGTCCTAGCCGCTGAAGCTAGGTGGTGCCCCCTGTTTGCTTTACCATGACAGGCTCGAGGCGCGCCACTCGGTCCCCGGTGTTTTAGAGGCCGTCGGGGGTTCGGGGTTCGCTTTGCTCCCGTCAGCAGCCACATGAGCTGGCTATCACTTGGGCTTTCATAGGCAGGTCTATCATTGTGGTTGTTAGTATGACAGATTGCTTGCTCTTTTCGGGTTATGTCTCAGCTTCCCAAGCTACATAGTATTGTCATGCTATCAAAGCCAGGATGGTCGGGAGGTGCATGTAAATGAAAATCAAAAGACTAAATAGAAGGTCTGATCAATGGAGGTGGTGTTGATGTTGAATAGTCCTCTGGTTGCATGCTCATATTGATACGTTTGGCAATTTCAATAGCTTCATCAAAGTTCATTGGCCCTTGATCCCAGACTCACTGAGAAATGTCATGGTCGGAGTCACTGGGCTACATGTTCATGTTGTTGAAGTGATTTTAGTTGTTGAACTTCTGTATGTATCATATTTTGGTGGGAAAACTCTTGTGTAAGTGACGTTTTGATAGCTTATATCATGTTTTACCTGCTCCACTTGTTGCACAAACCATGTCACAACTACATTACCTTCCAAAGGGTCCAAAACTCCATATTTGAGCTCTACAAAGCATTGATAATAGCTGAGAGCGTTTGGTCTACAAGGATGTGTGGTGCCTTCTCAGGGAAGTTAGGATTCTTGGAAGTGTTTCCATAATAAAGTGAGCTAGGGTTTTTCCTAGGAGAAGTTGTGTGGCTCATGGTTTGAGGTATGGGACAAACAACACCCCCGAGTGGAACATCAAGAACAAGGCGACAAGTAAGGTGAGGAGAGAGATGCTTCATTTGTGCTCTAAATCCAAAAGAGTTTGTATCTTCACATATTAGCAAAAAGGACCTTGAAAAGGCAAAGTCATACATGCACTGACAGCCCTTGGTTTGTATTTTGACATTTTTCTTGTCACCATTCTTTAAATGTCCAATACACATAACACTTTCAAAAAAATCTCTCTAGAAAATTATTTTTATTTTGTCCTATTTGCAAGCATTGGATAAGCCTTAGAATTGAAGACTTATCCTTGTGTTTCTCAATAGCTATGGCATCTTCCAAAATCCAATTTTTGATGAGATCCCAAGGCAAACTGTACTTGAAGGAAACCTAATAGTCAAACATATTACAAAATTTTATGTATATATTTTGTAAAAAATGGGCTTATTTTGAGTGGAGAAAAACAGATGTTTGAAATTACTTTAGTGCCTTATTGTTTCATGGAGAGATCCATGCATTGAGAGATCCAGATGTTGGTCAATGTGGAAACCAAGGTTTCCAATTTGTCCCAAAATGCCAATACAAATTCCTTTAGTAGCCCACATATTCCTTGGGTTTTTTCTTTACTGCCCAAAGTAATTTTGAAGCATAATTATGAAGAGTCAAATGGTTGCTCCATTTTGTAGGAATTGGATTCCTCAATGCATGGGTCCATAGCTTGAAGCAAGCTACCCATTGCTTGTATCCTCTCATAATTTCCACATAGTAATGCATTGTGTGATGCATAATATATGTTGGTTGAGTTAGAGAGGTGCCATCCTCAAGCTCAAATTTCACCATACATTCTGTTGTGTGTTTTTTTTGAAGTCTTGCAAAGAACCTTTGGAAGTACCATGTGTGTCCTTAAGCCCTTTTTGTCTACATACGAATCTAGCCTATAATAGGGACTCATATTTTTCATATGAACATTTGACAATAGTTTGATGTCTTAAGCATGAATGTCTTTAATGCATTCAATGGTTTCTAGACAGCTGCACATATCTTATTACTTTCATATTTTCCCATAGTTTTAATGCATTCCTGTATCTTAGAATCAAATGTGTGCCAAGCATGCAATACACTTTCTCTGAATGTCATCAATAAGTTGGTTAATAGAAGTCTGAAACATCTAATGTTTCAAAAGACTATTGTTAACCAATAATCAGTACTATCTTGTAGCTTCAACACCAAGAAAATTTATAAAAACGATACATTTGTACATCTATGAACAATTCTATAGAATCAGAAACCCAATCTTTCTACAAAAGAGAGAGGTGAGTGTGAGGGCAGAATGTATTACCATGTGACTGGTGATGTCTATTACTCGATCCAAAAGGTTGTATTTTGAGTACAAAGAATCCTAGGAGAGTCTTTTGAGTATGGGAAGGACTGTGCCTATAGATGCAATATCATCTTGCTTACAAACCATATTCTAGACCAGTTAGCCAATCCTAGAGCACAACTCTCATTTTAGGATTATTGTCTACATATACATTTACAATGGTTAATGGACCCCAAGGTGGTTGGATATGAAACAGTGAGCAAATGGATTGTCAACCAGCCAGTGAAGATGGAGATAAGTCTTGATACAAGTGAGTACCGTGAGTAGGAGCCAGGTTGGCCTCCATAAAGACAATGGTAACCTCTATAGTGATAAGTGCCCGAGGCCCTAGCAAGAAACTTATGTTCCTAGGCCAAACAAACCTCCAAATCTGACTGAAGCAACCACCCATTAAAGGTGTAGAGTCTTGTACGATTGTTAAGTCCTACATTAACTTTTGAACTTTTCATATCAAAATTTGGAATATTTAAGTGTTCTCATCACTATTTGCATCATTCATGTTTAGCTCTATTTATGGAGCATTTTTTGGCCCAATTTTCTTTTTGGGTAGGTTTCTATGGCACTTAAAGTTGTAGGTTGTAGACTATGCACGTAAAGTGCATGCTTGGATTTTAGGGAGTGGTCTCACTTTGAGTGTAAGCTAGGGCTTACCACAATAGATGCCCCCATAAGCTGAAGCTCACACGACACGATAGAGCATGGATTGCGATCAGGGAGTTATCATCAATTACATCATTGGGTAACTGCATGCGGCTCATAAGATAGAATTTGATGCAAAAATTAGTGTAGGTCTTACCTCCAAACTTTATGGTTTGGGACAATATATAAGCAATTACAATTCATGTCATTATTTTCTTTGGAAACTTTGTTAGGGCCTCATCTTCTATGCTTTGTTTTCCTTGCCTTGGGAATATGGAGGATTCCGTTTGGTGGTGCACATCTGGGTGCACATGGTTGGATCTTTGTTAGGTGTATATACATCATGGAAGCACATTGTGCGTATGTGTATGATGAAGTTGGTGATTCAATTATAGGATGGTCTTACCAATAGATATTGGCAATGTCTATTACCCTTTACAATTTCAAGATTAGGTTTATCATGTATAGCATAAATAGTTTCACTTCTCTGTAGGAGCTTTGATGACTTGAGTGTTGCATACATTACAATCCAAAGCTTGAATGCTTGTCATACCAGCTTGTAGGTCGAATGCCTTGAATGTGCTTCAAAAGGTGTTTGAGATGATCTTACATTGCTGTTGTGTTTTTACAAATGAGTGCTTAGGTGTGCTTAGGTTTTGTAAATTTTGTGTGAGACGGTTCTTTGGAGATTAAAACCTACCTTGGGTGTGTGAAGGAAAATGTGGAGCCCTTGGCCGAGACCCTTACTTAATAGCATGAGCAAGTTTCCAAGTAACCGTGAGCTCGTGTGAACATGGCTTATGTGGAATTTTAAAGTAAAAGATAAATAAATAAGCCAAAAATAAATGTGTGCATCATTATTGTAGGGCAAGGTGGAGATCATGATATGGGACAAGAGCTGAGATTGTGACCAATCTTGATGCTCCTGGGGATCATTGAGGAGCTCCAGTAACAATCGCAGTAGACAGGCCTGGGGCAATATGTGCGGATGAGCAGCAGGGAAAGGAGCAAGATGATGATAAGCACATATTCTATGGCTTCTTTTATGTCGTCATCACATCCAGAGACTGGAGTCCAACTTGGCTCCTCAATCGCAACAACACTGGCAAGCGGGCAGTCGGGCACAATGTGGACGAGAATCGAACATAACCAACAGTTGATGCAATGGCAGGTAGCATGGAGTGATAGATGACATCAACAGGATGCAAAGTGGGGCCTTAGAAGACTGGAAATAGAGCATTGCAATGTACACACATTCAAGCAAGTAAATGCAAAATGCACTGAAATTGATTACAATCACAATGGCAAGGAGAAAACTGAGTGATCTAGCAAGGGGATTGATGCTTCTAATGCTCAATCTCCTCCAATGTCTTGGTAGTGGCCTAGAAGTCTTTAGCCTTTACACACAACCAATGATAGTTTTATTGAGCTCTATAGATGTATTCTAATGCTAATTCTAACCTATTAGGATCATATAAGGGTGATTAGGAAGTGCTAATCACACACCATGCTTTGAATACCACATGTAAAGCTATGGTGATACACCATTGTGGCATTCATGGTTTGACCATAGCCAATTGATAATTAGGAGTAGGCTAGAGAATGAGCTCAATACACAATGAAGAATGAAAATAGTTTGCTTTGATTGAATGAAATTAGAGAGAGCTACAAGCTATTGGCCATATATAGGCTCAATGGGGAGAAGTGCAATCAATGCCTGAATGGATATGCACCACAAGTGAAAATTGCAAGGGTAGTGTGAGCTATTACAAGTGGTATGTGGCCATCAAGTGTGTAGCATGTCTATAGGGAATGAGTAGCATGTGTTAGGCCTTTTTAGGTTCCATAGGAATGACGGGACCATGCACGTAAAGTGCATGCTTGGATTTTAGGGAGTGGTCTCACTGCTGTGAGTGTAAGCTAAGGCTTACCCTCAGGGGGTTCACTATTCAACACCCCCCTATATAACGTGCATTCATGGGGTATTAAAAAACCCCCTCTTTTAAAATGTCTGAATGAATAAAATGATCCCTTATTTAGGAAATTTTTCTAAAATTGAATATAAAAACTCCTTATTTTAACCTATCTTTGTTAAATTGCAATTTGCCTAAAATTTTTGCATTTTAAAACCCCACCTAATGAACTCACACTATACATTAACATGATTACATAGTGCACCCCCGAGGATTACCCCAAACTGCTACAAGAGAACAAAGGTATGCGAGACAGGACGTTGGGGCACTGGCGAGGAGTGTCATCGACTTTGCACCTTATGCCCTCGTCAAGTGCGAGAGAGTGAGTACCACACACTACTTGAGTGCTCAGCTTTTGACCACATTAGGTCCTCTTTTCCCCATATATTCAGCCATGAGCTCTCCCTACATACCTTCCTCTCCCAACCACGATGTGGACTCTCTATTGCGACGCTCATTTCAGCCATTTTTGAGCATCGAGAGTCACTTATGAACTCCACTGACACCACGTGACATGTTCATTTGGTCCCATAGGTCATATTTGACCTCCCAGGACGATAATAGAACTATCTATCTATCTATCTATCTCTCTCTCTCTCTCTCTCCCCGCCCGGTCCAGCTTCTCAGTGCTAGCTAGGTACCTCATACCAACTCTTCTAGAAAAATCACATCCTTAAATATGATAACTTTAGAATGAGAAACTAGCAACTCAACTATGGTGGCTAGCAACTCTACATTGCTACCAACATGGATACGCTGATAAATCTTGAGTTTTTAGCATACATATGTCCATTCCATGTGCTTGATAGAATCCAAGGCTATTGTGATTTCTTTGACTTGTCCCTAAGCACTGCAAAGGGTTGAGGAATTATGAGGTCCTAGAGCTCAAATATTTTATGTAGTATCCTTTCAATGGCACATACATGACTTTAAGCACTACCAAGCAATGACATCCCTTCTTCTCTCATCTTATACCAATTGACTTTGCATGCTAGGCTTCAATATTGCTCATTCCATAATGCAAATTATTTTGGTGGCCAAAAGGTTGCTAGTGGTAGATAAGGCATTAGTGCAACAATTCAAGTGGGATTGTGGTTTTCTTAGCTAACTTGACTAGTCCCCCTATACTATTGTTATGGCCTTCTTTTACTCGCAACAAGTAGCTTCTTTAAAGTAACCAACATATCATATCATGCCTACTGATGACTCTAACAAGGACGAGTTGAGAAAAGAAGAAGCCAACTTAAAAAGATCAAGTCTAGAACTATTCTCAAGATTATTAGCAAAAATCAATGACATTACTCTCTTCTTGCATGTTGAACATAGAGAATCCAGAGGAGCTTGTAAACAAGGAAATATAGAAAAATAGACAGAGAGTAGAAAAGAAAAAAGAGAAAACATTTGACATATATTTTCGTTTATGTTGCAATGAAATGGACCGTATCTTAATGGGTTGTGAAGTCACCAATATTAAGAGCAAGCGAGACCCATTATAGGAGGAGGGAGTTTATGTATAAAGAAACTATATTTTAAGGGGAAACCTAGACCCAAATTTTGGATTTTAAATTATGTTCAAATACCCCTCAAGACATTTTAAATCATGCTTATATATATATATATATATATATAGAGAGAGAGAGAGAGAGAGAGAGATAGATATATACATATGAGTGAATGTATGTATGTATGTTTGTATGTACGTACATATGTATGTATCTATGTAAGGATGTATGTTTGTACATATAAATCTTTGTATATTTTTATGTATGTATGTGTGTGTCTGTGTGTGTGTGTGGTAACATACCTACACACACACACACACAAACACACATGAACTAACCTTTGAGAGACACCATCAAGATACAAATAAAGATCGGGTTTAACACTAGGTTGGTAACCTAACAGGACATAAAAGTGTCCTTTCAGGGTTTTGAAAAAAACCTCCAAAACCATAGTACATCCACTCATTTTGTAAAATCCTTTCATGAGGTTATATTTCAAGGCCTACTACACATGGAAAAAATAAGAAACTTGTAAACTTTATCATCTTTTGGTCACACCAAGCCTCCAAAGTTGATGGACCAGTACATTTTCATCAAAACAGTCATTTCTTACATTTTGTTGCATAAAAATAAGATTAGGGATTTTTGTAGGAGTTGAGATAAATTCCCTAGTTAACTTCAATGGGTTGGTGATCAGAACATATGATTGCTTCTCACTCACTATTTTTTGTTTTGCCAAAATAAATAGGTACAAAAAAGGTTGAATTTTTACTATTCTGCAAACCTATCATCAAAGTTTCTATAGCCACGCTCAATACAAATAATATATGCATGTTTTCTTAGTTCCCTATTGTTCTTTAGGTTCATAAGGAGCCATGGAGCATGTCAAAAGAATAATACATCTCTTACCAAGGGGAATCTTGGGGACAAAGATGAAGTGCTAAATACAGCAAACATGAAAAAACTGGGTTCAACATTATGAGTTGTAGAATCCCATAGAAACTATTCAATATCTAGCCAAATTTGATCCTTATGACTAGATATGGTTACTACCTACAAAATGCATGTAGTTGTCACAAGAAACTAACAATATTGAAAAAGCTATACTTGATATACTAGAATGTTTCGTTTTCTTCTATAATTGAAAAAATCAACCATCGTTGTCTACTATGAAAAATAGGGTATTAGGTGCCCCAAAACTCAAGGAATATTAGCTTTATGTTACAATATGCGACATAGAGAATCAAAACTGCATTTGGATATCATGAAAGCCACCAAAAAAATCATAAAAGAGCTAAAATTGGCTAAAAAACAGGATTTGACAATTTTTGTAATTTGGTCATAACTTACAACTTTAACATTTATTTCTCCTTAGAAGCATCAGGACATGTTGAGGACTACTAAAGATAGTTCTCTAGCATTATAGACCTCACAAACATGAATTCTAGAGTGGTATAGTTGCAAAAAGTTGAAAAAAGCCAAAAATAGGACCCGTTTTTTCACACAGTTTAGGTTGTGAAATGTTGTGCAAGGACAAGGTTAAAGATGGAATTGATATTCCAAAAAAATTTCAAGTTTTTTTCAGCTCATGAGACAACTTTTTAGACAGATAGCACCTCCAAATCCATTTTGAAACTCTTGACATAATTCAAGGAAAATGGTCACTTCACAGGACATAAAAGTGTCCCGGGACATAAAAGTGTCCCATTACCAACCTAGTGTTAAGGCAACAAAGTAAATGCTTGATCTAGCCCACAGCCTCAAAAACTGCAAGAAATCTCTCTCAAAACTCCCAATACACACACAACACCTTTGTTTCTTGCTACATAACCCATGGCTATGCCTCTATGTAAGCAAGTAAGTATGTATGTGTGTATTTATGTACGTATGAGTGTGTATATATGTATGGATATATGTTTGTAAGTATGTGTGTGTATATGTGTGTGTATGTGTGTGTGTGTGTAATTATATGTATATATAGCACATGCGCGCGCGCACACACACACACACACATCAATTGACCTCCCACAGACACCATCAAGCTACAAAGGCGAGGTTTAAGGCAAAAAAATTTATGCTTGACCTAGCCCATAGCCTCAAAAACTCCATGAAATCTCTCTCACAACTCTCAATACACACACAACACCTCTGTATTTCTTGCTACATAACCCATGTCTATGCACACACATGAATAAGGAAACTACCGTAAACTATGGCGCACAAGAGATAGCCATACAAACCATCCTCACTCTCTTCATCATCCTCACCCTCCATGAGATCTTGCAATGGAGAACAAGAGACAAGAACCAACGAGAGAGAGAGAGAGAGTTGTGCCAAGGGAAGAGAGAAAATGAATCGTGCATGGGAAAGATAAATGAAGAGACATATTGTAGTTACCTCCCAACTTCCCAACCTCCTCAAATCACACGACGCACACTCCCCTTGTTTTATTTATGAAAAATAAAAAAGTTACATAAGGTTTCAAAGATTAGGATATAGTCTTTCATTCGTGCATGTGTATGGATTAAAGTTGGACTTTACAAACCGAGAAGAGAGGGTTCATATGTCTTGGCTTTTACAAGTGCAGACTCACTAAATAGCCAAGCATGCACGTGCACACACACACACTTTGTCACTTCATCTAGCTACACACACATTTACACTTGAGCTGATGATGTAGCTGATGTATTTTCTCAATGGATGTTACAGTGGGTTGCATTCCTGGTGGGATTATTCCCTTAATTAAGCTTTATGTCTCCTTGCTCTAAACCATTAGGAGTTATGCCCTTTAATTGGGTGTAGTCATAATACTTCTCCTTTTGGGAATTGGTGGTAGTGCATGGGGTTACCCCTTAGTGTATACCTACCTTAAGTAAACATTTTGAATCCCCGAGGACATTTGTTGGCATTATTTCCTCAAATTTTCTCCTACTTATGAGGCTTCGTAGGGTGTTTTAGTATGCATCCCCTCATTCTGCTGACATTGTCCTTGTTGCTACCTCTTGACCTATCAAAATGGCCCACAATACTCTTCCTTTTTATGTGCAATAGAACACTAATGGAGAACCTTGACACTTTGAGGGCACCGCCGAGATTTGATCATGTAGTAAACACACACACACACACACTAATTAGCCTTCTTGTACCTAGTTTGGGATTCCATGCTACACTCTCACACACACACACACACACACACACATTCAATGTTTGTGCTATGGGTTAGACGTACAGGTTTCTTTCACCTTGTACTAATCTTGATGGCTATACTATTTGGCTTCATTATTATTGCAGGTTCTTTCCTCCCCACATACTAGTACCAATTCAATTCAAGGCTGACTGGGGCAGTAGAATTCCATTAAGTTTGAGGAGCTATCTCCTACCTTCTTCCTATAAAAAACAAGGTGAGGGATTCTTCATCCCTCACTTATCTTGGTTACAGTTCTGGGTTTCCGCTTTTATAAATAAAGAGAGAGAGTGTGTGTGGTAAAGAAGCAATTGTTGAGACTCTAAAATTGATAATATCAATCCCCCTATTGATATGGAACTTGTTGAGATTGCTTCCTTGTCTCAGGTTTCATTTTTCTCATTAATTCTATAACTAAATATGCTTCATGATATTGGACCCAAAATCTTCTTATTAACTGAGTGGTTGGCTTGAATTGAAAAGGGATCTACCATGTTGCCAAAACATAGAGTTTCTCCTCATATGTGCTTTTGCTTTTTGGCCTGGGTGATATATAGGTCATGTATTCGTACATCAGAATGAAAACTATTAAAAGATTGATAGTTCACCCTCTTTCTCCTTCCCTTTCTTTCCGCTAGCCCCTGGTGTTGCATAGCCTTCCCTCTCTCTTTTGCCTACTGGTAGCACATCTATTTCTTTCTTTTCGACTCGCACAATGGCCACATGACCACCAGAGGGTGAGGCTTGATTTTCCTATCTAGTACCTTGATTTCCTTCTGTATCCTCATTAGCTGTGGTAGGAATCTGCTGAGGAAGTGGAAACATATCCCCTCCTATCCTTGCTAGCTTTTGAACAATAGGTGCTAATATGACCAAGTTCGCCGCAATTATAACAACTGGGGATGAACCTTCTCTGTGGCTCAAAATCACCTTGTCCATGACCAGCATTTGCAATAGGCTGAGCTTCACATGCCTGAGCCATTCCTCTACCCCGTCCAAAACCACGGCCACCTCCACCACCAAGAACACTAAGTCGTAATTACTGCATCATGGTCATCATGTCTTGCATATTTTGTTAATAACTATTCGATATTAGCAGCCCTTTGAACAAGTTTGCCTCCAGCTTCTGCCTAATTCTCCTTCTTTTGGCTACCATTATTTTGCTCAGGGACCGCATTCCAGTATTCATTAAGCCTTTGAGCTTTCCATTCTTTCTCTTTGGCAATGGCGACTGCCTCCTCGAAGGTGATGGGTATTTTCAACTCAACTTTGAACTTCAGAATTTCTTTTAGGTTTGCCACAAAGCAGTCCTTGTTTAACATGGATGGAGGGATCTCGTTTCCCAAGCCCGGGCCCATTTATCCCATAAACGGGTGAACTGCATGACAAAATCATCAACACTTTGATTAGCCCTCTAAGTGTACCCTAGAATTTCATGTCAAACTTCATCAGGTACTTCAATGGATTTGTATTGCGCCAGGAAAGCCTACTTCACACGATTGTAATCCAAAATTACCCCTGGATTGTGCAACTCTTCAAAATTGTGTAACCAAACTTTTGCCTCATCTTGTAAACTATATTGCAGCAGTCGCAACAATATAGCTTGGTCTAGTATATTTTGCAATAAGCAATTGACTTCCAACTTTTCAATAAACATCTGTGCATTTTCATTAGGCAATCCATGAAATTGTGGGAACTTGTCACCATGTTTGATTGCCACAGAAACACTTACATGTGACATCGAAATCTCAAGGGATGTCGATGGATCGCTCTAGTACCTAATCCACCTCACACTGGGTAGCTCGGCCCCCTGTGCTTGGCTTTACAAAACCTCACAACCCTCTAAAGGTTGCAATCCAATTATATGATTGCCTCAAGTGATGTCCACAACTTACAAATACATAGGCGGTTCTCTGTAGGGACCCACATCCCTTTTACATTCACTACCTGCAGAATAAACATATTTCATAGAAATGGGAGCATAAGAGCACTTGCTCCTTCATGGGGGCATGAAAAAAATTTTAGTGTGCAAATAAGAAGGAAAATGAGAACCTCTATAGCCTTGCACACACCACACCGTCGGAAAGAAACACCATAAAGCTGTAGAAAACACCTATGTCGAACACCTGTAAAGTCGGGCGAGAAACAACTCTAACCCAAACCATGATTAAAATTACAAAAAACCAAGATCATAAATATAATTTTTTTGTTGTGTAGACCTCCATAGAGTATCCATATGCTTGATTCTGACAACGGACGAGAGAGTTACAGGCTTTCGAAGATGGGGTATCTCTCAAAAGCTCCAAAAAAACTAGTCTCTGTAAGTAAAAAGGGTGTGCAAGGAATTGTAGCTATTAAAAAGGGGGATTTTTTGGCTCTTATCCCAAGGTATTTTCTCTCTCCTATTAGCCGACATGATTTCCCTTGTAGTCCCCTTTTAATTGGCTCATTTTGGGCTTAATTTGGGTAGAAAATGGCATGTCGGCCACTTTTTGACCAAGGAAAAGGGGGGAGGGGAAGTGTCTAGAGGACCAAAAGAAAGCCCAGGCGCCTATCCAGCTGGTGGGAACCCAAAATGGGCGCCCCCTCTCTCCCCCAACACCCACGAGCCCCCATTAGCAAGGCAGAGAGCACCATTTCTCCTTTGATATATACAACCTTAGAAGGTACACACTCCCCCCTTATACCCTCCATTTTCCACTTGCTCCCCCCCATGTGGGATTAATTCATTTCCACTTGGCACTATCCTCCCATCTTCCCACTTAAGCACATAAATTTCATGTTTTGCTCCCCACACAGAGCAATCTTGATGGAGGAGTGGCGAGTGACTCCGAGCACCGAATGCGACACTTTAAAGCCCGGCCCGGAGCTTATCACTTCGTCCATTTCCAAAAATCTTTGACCACACCTTTTCTAATTAAATCTATCAAATTGTCCCACTTTCCTTTCATTGCATGCATCCGCACCCACTTTCTAAGTAAGAAACCGCCCATTTCAAATGCATGTAACTCATGATGTATGAGTCTGATTCACCGGATATCAAGCACGACTAAAAATACTCATTGAAAACCACCTTTTAGAAGTTTGACCAACCCAAAACTCTTGCAAACGACTAATCAGAACCAAGCCTTTATACATAAATTTTACAAGAGCACTGTTACCATATACATGTGGTAGTGATGTGTGTGAACACACTAGGACCGCCGGGGCATTTTTTCCCTCTTTAGGAGGTTTTTTCCCCCGTGCATTGTATATACGCCCATCACTCTAGGGCTATCTATCTTTCCATTGCACACTAAGGAATACACTCTCTATTGTGTGCCTTGAGCTTCCTTCGTCTTCTCCAAGCTGTGTGTGTTTCTCTGCAACCCTAATTCCAACAATTGGTATCAGAGCAGGTCACGTCCTCCCGGGCTTAGTCGCCAGCTGCTCCAGCACACGCCTGCTCACTTTCTCCGATTTCAGTGAGCTTTGGCAAGCGTTCGCAGGTCGACAAATATTTTGGCTGAGCTCGAAGAGCTCGGTCTGCTCAGAATTTTGATTTGGGCTCATTTCGGCCTCCGTTTCCACTACGGGCAGTACTGCACAGGTTATTTCGTCATTTTGTGCAGATTTTCTGTCAGTGCCGTTTTCTGCATAACAGGTGCCTTATAGTCTTCTACGGTTTGTGCTATATAGCACAAGTTGTTCCCGCTCCATTTCTCCTATTTTCGGGCAGTTTTCACATCAGGTGCAACATTTACCATGGCTGACAACAACAACACAGATGTGTTCAAGATGTTTGCTACTGAGGACAGGTTGGATGGGGACAACTACCCTATGTGGGCTTATATGATGCAACACGTTCTTGTGTCAAAAGGTGTCTGGAACATTGTGCAGGGCATTGATGTACGTCCTGGTTCTGAAGATGTAGGCGATATTGAGGATGTTGCAGGTCTTGCTGCAAGGATTGCAGCTGTTAGAGTTGTTTTGCCTACAGCAGAACAAGCTCGTTGGGATGTTAAGGATGCGCAGGCTCATGCATTGATTGCGTTGTCTGTGAAGCGCACCATTATTCCTCACATCCGTTCAGCAAAATCTGCAAAACAGGCTTGGGATATTCTAGCAGGTCTTTATGCAAGCCGCAATGAGGCTAAAATTGCTTTGCTGCGTAAAGAGCTAGAGTCGAAGATTATGCATGAGGAGGATGATATGGACACTTTCCTTGCTAGTGTCAAGGATATCAATGAGCAACTCATTTCTGCAGGTGAAGTCATTTCTGACAGTTCCCTTGTGCAGACTGTTCTTGATGCCTTACCAGATTCCTACCAGACTTTTGCTAGTACTTGGAGACTGATGACCCAAGGAAATCCTGAAGTTGTCAAGTTTGATGCATTATGCACATTGCTGTTGCAAGAGTCACTTTCTAGAAAAAACAGGACTAGGCGGCGTGCAGTTGAACAGGCTTTTATTGCTTCTCAAAGAAAGGGTGGTAACAGTAATGCAGCCACTTCTTATGGTTCTGCTGCGAGTGGCAAAAATTCTGTTCCTAATGCTTCTGCTGGCAGCACTTCGTCTGGCAATTCTGGTGATAAGGGCAAAAAGAAGATGCGTTGCCATTATTGTAAAGCCAATGATCACTTGATCAAGTCGTGTCCTAAGTTGAAGGCCAAAGAGGCTAAGAAGAAAGAGGGTGGTTCCACTGCAAATGCTGGTTCCACTGCAAATGCTGGTTCCACTACAAATGCAGCCATTGTTGAGTCTTCTGTGAAAGGAGATTTTGATGCTGATGTTGATGCAGAATGGGCTTTTAGCGCAGAGTGCACTTACAATCCTGCTGTCCATGATGCATGCTTGTCAGTTGCTGCAGATTCACATGTGTGGTATTTCGACAGTGGTGCTACAAAGCACATTACCTCACATCGTGAATTGTTTACCTCTCTCGAGTCTGTCCCTCATGGGAATTCAGTCACTTGTGCCAACAACGCCTCTTATCCAGTTCAGGGAGTTGGAAAGATTGTGCTCACTGCTGCTAATGGCAGTTCCTTCACACTTGTTGATGCACTTTATGTACCTGGGATCAAGAAGAATCTATTGTCTGTATCCGCACTTGCTAGACTTGGACTTGTAGTCAAATTTGTGGATGACAGATGTACAGTTCATGATCTCAGTTTTGGTGATGAAATTGTTGCATCTGGGCTTTTGTGCCGTGGGCTGTATAAGCTCACTTTGTATGACAAGTGTGGACAAAATTTTGCAAATGCTGTTGCAGATTCAAGGGCTATTTCAGATGCAAAACTTTGGCATGCACGTTTTGGTCATCTGAATTTTGCCAGTTTGCTGCGTTTGCAGAAATCTGATATGGTTGCTTCTTTGCCGCCTCTTGAAGCACCTATCAAACATGTTTGTGAAGGCTGTATTCTGGGTAAAATGCAGCGTTCTAAGTTTCCAAAGGATGGTTCAGTTAGGGCCACATGCAGGTTGCAGCTTGTGCATAGTGATGTTTGTGGGCCCATGCAAACTCCGTCCTTGGGCAATTACCTGTACTTCGTGACTTTCATTGATGATTACTCCAGGCATGCATGGGTATTTCCGCTTAAAGCAAAGTCCGAAGTTTTTATGTGCTTCAAACAATTTTTGGCTATGGCTGAAAATGTCTCAAAATGTACTATGGGCACCCTCCGTTCCGATCGAGGGGGGGAGTATATGTCTCATGAATTTAATGCATTTCTGGCTAGTCGTGGGATAAAACACCAATGTACAGTGCCCTATACACCTCAGCAAAATGGTGTTGCTGAGAGGAAAAACAGGTCACTAACGGAAATGGCACGATGTATGGTCAAAAGTCAAGCTTTACCGCATTCTTTTTGGCTTGAGGCCATCATGTGTGCCACTTATGTACTTAACAGGTGTCCTACGAAAGCTTTGCAGTCTATTACTCCATATGAAGCATGGCATGATAGAAAACCTTCTATTGAGCACATGCGTGTTTTTGGCTGTTTGGCATATGCTTTGGTGCCACAAGTGCAGCGCAGAAAATTGGATGATAAGGCTGTCAAATGTATTTTTGTTGGTTATAGTGCTGAAAGCAAAGGTTACAGGTTGTATCATCCGCAAACAAAACGTATTTTGGTTTCACGGGATGTAGTGTTTGTGGAAGATTCTGTTCAACCCTTGCTGTCATGTACTAGAGACAGTAATGTAAGCTCACAGGACATTTATGACACTTTGTTGCCTCTTTTCAGTGGTGGAAATACGAATGTAAGTTCCAATGAGGCAAATGTACAGCCTATGGGGGTTTCTGAAAATGTTTTAGAACAGCCTATTACTGATGCAGATGTACATGATGTACTTGATGAGGAAAGGGCTGAAAATGAGCAGGCTAGAGGTATGCCAAAATGGCTGGTGCACACTTTGCGCGACAGTAAATTGGATGCACCTTTATCTAGTCGTACTCGTTCAGGCTCTCGCCATGCATCTTATGCATCAGATTGTTCTGCTTTGGCTGTGTCTAGTTTACATGATGTTGAGGAGCCTCTGTCTTTTGATGAAGCACAGAATTCAGAAAATTGGATTGCTGCCATGAAATCAGAATATGATGCACTTATAGAGAATGACACATGGACTTTATGTGAATTGCCTCCTGGCAAAAAGGCCATTGGTACGAAGTGGGTTTACAAGTTGAAACGCAAGCCGGATGGTGAGATCGATCGCCATAAGGCTCGACTTGTTGCAAAGGGTTATGCACAACAAAAAGGCATAGATTATGAAGAGACTTTTGCTCCCACTTGTCGTATGACTACTGTGCGTTTTCTATGTGCATTGGCAGCTCATTTTGGTTGGGATGTACATCAATCAGACATTGTTACTGCTTTCTTGAATGGTGACATATTTGAGGAAGTTTATGTAACGCAGCCTCGCGGTTTTGTCATAAAAGGACAAGAGGACAAAGTGTGCAAATGTAAGAAGGCTTTGTATGGGTTGAAGCAATCTCCTCGTGCTTGGTATGAGAAAGCTGACACTCATTTGGTTAAACGAGGCTTTCGTAACAGTCCAACAGAAAGCACATTGTATGTAAAGCGTGAGGATGATGTATTTCTCATTGTGGTTCTTTATGTTGATGATTTGTTGATCACTGGACCAAATGAGAGACATATTGCTTAATTTAAGGCTGATTTGAATGCTACTTTCAAGATGAAAGATTTGGGGCTGTTGCATCATTACTTGGGTATACAGTTTAAGCAGTGTGATGGTGGTATTGCCTTGTGTCAGAAAAGTTACATAGAGACATTGCTATGTAAGTTTGGACTTGAGGATTGCAAACCTATTGCCACTCCCATGGAAACAGGTTTGAAGTTGAGTCTACACGATGCTGGCGATCCTGCTGATGTCACTCTTTACCAAACTGCTGTTGGCTGCCTCATTTATGTATGCAACACGAGGCCAGATATTCAGTTTGCAGTCTCGCAGGTCAGCAGATTTATGCATAGCCCAGGGTCTAAGCATTGGCAGGCTGTCAAGAGGATTTTCCGCTACCTTAGTGGCACTTTACATCTTGGCTTGTTTTATCCCAAGGGGGGATCATTGCCGCCAGACTTACATGCTTTTTCGGACTCAGATTGGGCTGGTTGTTTTGACACGCGAGTGTCCACAAGTGGTTTTTGTTTCATGCTTGGCAGTTCATGTATATCATGGTTGAGCAAGAAGCAACCTACTGTGGCCACTTCGAGTTGTGAGGCTGAGTACAGGGCAGTCTTCACAGCTACGGTTGAGTGTGTATGGCTCAGACGCCTTATGGCTGACTTGGGTGTTGGACAGGACACTGCCAACACTATCTACACTGACAGTCAGAGCGCATTGGCAGTTGCGAGGAACCCAGTTTTTCATGCTCGCACAAAGCACATTGAGGTGCATTACCACTATGTCAGGGAGAGGCTCTCAGCAGGAGAGATCAGCTTGGCTTATGTGCCAACACAGGACAACCTTGCAGATCTTTTCACAAAGGCATTGTCTCGTGAGAAGCTTGAAGCTTTCCGCAAAGCTTTGGGCTTACTCCCCTTTGTGGACTGATCCTGTCCTCAGGGCATGGCACTTCCCTTTACTCATGTGCCAGCTCTCGTTCACCGCATCACTCCAGGGGGGATTTGTTACCATATACATGTGGTAGTGATGTGTGTGAACACACTAGGACCGCCGGGGCATTTTTTCCCTCTTTAGGAGGTTTTTTCCCCCGTGCATTGTATATACGCCCATCACTCTAGGGCTATCTATCTTTCCATTGCACACTAAGGAATACACTCTCTATTGTGTGCCTTGAGCTTCCTTCGTCTTCTCCAAGCTGTGTGTGTTTCTCTGCAACCCTAATTCCAACAAGCACTCTGAAAACTCAAAGCATTATGTACATCTATGTACTTGAGGCTAGTGAGAAAACATTTTAGCATGGATTAGTGACTTTATCTTCATTTAAAAAATACCTGACAACTTTAAAGAAACAAGATCATATGACTTGGCTACAATGGATCTTGCTCAATCTTATTGTCAGTTTTGTGCTTAATCTTGTCATCTTCATTACTATGCTATTATGCTATGCTAAACAAGAAGAGTGATGATAAGTGAGGAACTATTTCTTTCTCCTATGAAATGTTTCTTCTTCCTCTTCTCTACCCTCATTCCCTGCTAGCTCTCTCCACCTTTCAAGGTGTTTGAGGCCTTGAGACTAAGGCTTGATATAGTTAATGCTTTTTGCAAATTTTATGTTAAGCTCGTGGTGCATGAAGCTTTCCACCTTCATAGCATCACCAAGGTCACAAGGAACACAAAGATTCTATTGTAACAAAGTCTCTCTTGATGGGAGAATCTATAATACAAACACCTTCTGGAGGGGGGACCGCACTACAAGAGGTTGTGTGCTCTTGTGACGCTGTTAGCGACGGAAATACCCTGGGTTTTTATAACCCCAGGCGTCGTTAAAACCGTCGCTACGAGAGCTTCGCTATATGCGTCGTTATATACGTCGCTATATAGCGACGCTGATAGCGACGCTTATAGCGACGGTTATAGCGACGTTTACACTGAAGACTATAGCGACGCTCATAGCGACGCTACAGAGCCATAAATAGCGACGGTTATAGAGACGCCCGAGAGAATTTGTTTTTGGTGGCAGGGCATTGAATGCCCTGCCACCCATCAACCATATTGTACTTGATTCACTTTTTAAAAAAAGTGCAAGGGTAGATAATAGACCCAAAATAGTCACCCACAAGACGCATTGTTTGCAAAATTGACAATTGTACACATCATAGGCAAAATGAATTGATTGGAAAATGTAATAATGACAATTGTACAACATCATAGGCATAAAGAATTGATTGGCAAAAGGAACTGCGGTGACAAATGTAATAATATACATGGTTCAAAAAGACGTAAGCTATGAGAAACCCTAAACTAATGCTATCTAGCTACGGCTAAACTGACGTCGTCTAGTCAAACGTCTCATCGTGTCCAAGCGGCGTATCTGTTGGATTCTGCAAAAAAAGACAATAAGACAGCTTTCAGTAAGTATAAACATATAACGACATTTATAAAACAATACAAAAAATAAAAAAGAGTAAACCCTAATACTAACCATGCCGCCGCGAGAACTGAGAATGTCCATCAGGGCGTTTAAGCCCTTCCTGCCTGTGTACTCGCGCTCATACGGTGTGGGATCACATCTTGTCATCGACCACTGTCAAAACATACAAAGATTTCATTATGTTAGAATTAAAAAACTCATAAACCCTAAACTATCGAACATAAAGAGCAATGTGAAAACACTTACAAAATCGGCCTCAAATGATGCCCATCCACCGCTCCCCAAGTGGTGCGAGCTCCCTGCCTCTACTCGCGCTCTGGCTGCATCCTTTTGTTGCTTCCACTTGTCGGGATTCTCGCGCGCTGCTTTCTTCGCATTCTTCCAATCTTCTTTGGCCAGCCAATCTGGCCTGTTCCACCCATTCTTGATTGCTTTTTGCACTTCGGAACGCTTGTGTTTTCAGTAATCGCGCATTCGAATCTTCATCAGGTCTTCATTGAAGCGCTGATCCCGTGTTGGAACGGGAAACTCATCATGAAGTATGCTGATGACTCTGTTTTTTAAATCACTTGGTACTTCACTCCATTTGTTTAGTATGTAGTGTCTAAACAGCTGAGAGCAAAGACCACGCATGCGCGAGATCACCTTCTTGCCGTCATCATCCATGATGATGCCGCCGCTGAAGTCGATGGAGTAAGACAAGCCCTCTGGCCGGTGACGCGTGAACCTGGGTGTCCCGACAGGGGTCTCTAGCGGCGTGTTGATGGGGGTACGGACGCCAGGTGTCTCCACCAGCGTCTGGGCCCCGAAGCGAGGAGTGTCGAGAGGGGTGGCTCCTGGCGGAGTAGGTAGAGGTGTGTAGCTTCTAGGAACAGTCAGCCGTGCAAAACCTGGCGTAGATGGTGATGCTGTGGCTGGTGTGGGGACGGGCAAAGAAGGGGAGGGTAAAGAGCTTCGTCGAACACGAGGCGGTGTGGAGGCATCGGTGGCGGAATCCCCACAACAACCGCCACCGCCACCACTAGAGCGCCGGTGTCTAGACGAGTGTGAAGCTCGTCTCGTCGACGCCGAAGCTTCGGAGCGCGCCGAATGCTCCGAAAGAGAGGGAGATGCGGATGGAGTAGGAACGCGCGATGATGCGCCAGAGCGATGACGCTCCACGTACCAGTGTCTCTGCTGTGGTGACAAAGAAGAAAGAAACTCCTCATCATCCATACCTGCATTAAACACACGAATATTTAAACTTAATATTGAATGAATAGAGTAGACAATGACGCAAAGACCATTAAATACAATGACGTAATGACGCATATAAATACAATGACGCAATGAATCGAGTGATAGAAGAGGCAAGTCGAAAAATCAGAATTTTCAATCAAAAGATGTGAGCGCGAGTAGAAAAGAGCGTTATACACCATGGAAGGTACTTAGAGAGCCAGAGCTTTTACAACACGGAGAAAAATTGTTCAAATACAATATTTGTGGCTTTAAGAGATCTCTCTCTCATCCTCGCATAACTCAGCATAACTTCCTATATCTATATAGAGCTCTCCGTTTCAACACATATCCTCTGTTTCATTTTGTAGCTCCTCTGCATGCACCCCATATAGAGTAGTAGCATCTTGATGCTCGTCTGGCACCACCGCAGCGGCTTCTGATTGAGCATCTTCTATGATCTCCTCCATTGATGCCGTTGTGATTGGCACATGGTAGCCTTCATACGTCCTTGCACTACGAGGGGCTACCTCTATGACGTACCACCAGTTTGATGTAGACTTTGTAGGATGAAATATTACCTGCCAGAGCCACATAACTTACATGAGAGCTTTTAAGCACATAACTTGTAAAAGGGGGATGTTAACTATTTACATACTTACTTGTTCACAATGCTCGCGTAGTACGAAAGTGTCTCTTAGGTCAGTCCATTTCTTAGTAGAATCCACCTCAAGAAAACCAGACTCTCCTCTACGCACAGTAGCGTTGCGACCCTCCATGATTATCTTGAACCATTGCACGTCGAACAAGTCGACAAAAAATCCTCTGTAATCGATCCTCAAAATCTCTTGCAGCGTGCCGAAGTAAGTGAGTTCCGCCACCACAGGATCTGCATCAGAGGAACGTCGTCGACTAGACTATTCAAATTTTGCCATGATTCCACAATCTTGAGTAAAACGCTTTTTGTCGATTCGTTCCACCCTAAAATGTCGACCTTTACACCATGCTACTGTGTATGACTTATACTACAACGAACAAAGATTATGAGTGGCCGTTCAAACGTTTAGAAATAAAGTCACTAGCTAGTCGTACATTGCAAACTTACCTTGGTCGCGCAACCCCGAGAGTACTCCCACTCTTCCTCAGTCACTTCGTCACCGCATTGTTGTGCACTTTTCAATTGGTTGTGCAACCATCTTAAGCTCATGAAGGTTGGTAGGCTCTCCAGAACTGCTGGATAGTGCATCGGTGGTCGTCTTCCCCGTCTCCACTCGATTCGTGCCCTTTGTCGCTCTTGCTTTGCATCCTCATATTGTGAAATCCACTTTTGCATCATTGGATTGTGAAGCATGCAAAATCGGTTGATTTTAGACTCTAGATCTTCCGTCATCTTCTTCTCAACATCGAGATTGCACATGACAATCCCAGATATGCGCTCATCATCTATGGTTCGCCATAGCGTGTCCCGGGATTTATCAAATCCGTCTAGCCACTCTCCAATGTACACTAGGGACTCTGATACCAACCAACCTTCTGCCATGCTACCCTCCGGACGTGCCTTTTGACGCACATATCCCTTAAGCGTTTTCATGAAACGTTCTAAGAAGAACATCCATCTGAAATGAACTGTGCCAGCTATTTCCACCTCATCAACTATGTGAACAAGAAGATGCACCTGAATGGTTAGCATTGTAGTAGGAAAATGTTTCTCAAACATGCACACAAGATCCGCAGCATTTAGTTTGGGGAATGGTATGGAGTCTACGTTGATCTCCTTTTGTGAGATCCATTGCACCAGCTTTGCAAGTTTGTAGATTGTGTTACGGATGTCGAGAGACAAACATCCCTCAATGGCAACCGGTAAAATAAACTGTAAAGTATGTGCAGCAATGATATTAAAGTCCACATTTTATGCAATGATATTAAAGTCCACTATGAACGTACCTGACACATTTTATGCCAATCGTGTGACTTCAAACCGGTAAGCTTTCCTTCTTTAGTAAAACACGTTCGGAGCGAGTGCATTACGCCAGTGGGGGTCCGCAAAGATCGAATGGTCTCTTTTACTTTGCGTTCTTGGGCTCCTGTGAAAATCCATGGTGCTTTGGGGAGTTTTATCGATCCATCAGACGCTGTTTGCGGCCAATATTGCTCCATACGATCCACATTTCTAAGGTCAACTCTGGCTCCCAAAGTATCTTTCTTGCCGGTCAGATGGTCCCATAGTAGATTACCCACATTCTTGAATATGTGCATTGGATCGAGCAAGTGATTGATCATGAGTCGGGGCCAGTATGGTAACTCGTACCATAGAGATAGTCTCTTCATCCCTGGAGGCAATCCGTCATCGCACATCTCCTTCTGCTCTAACCATGCTTGTGCAGACATCCTTGGTGGCTCTCTTCCCAAAAAGCCATCGCGTAACACATGATTCTCTGGAAGATACGCTTGATGACCTTCGTAGATTTGCTTCTTCAGTGAGGGTTCCCTACGTGCATTCAGTCTAGGTCCACATGTGACACATGCTCTGTATCCGCTTGTTTGAAGCCCTGCATGTATACACATGATAATAGATCAACTATGGGAAAAAACAAGATTTACAGTGTCTGAGTGAGGAGTGTCAATAGATCACCTGAGCATTCTGTTAGCCCGGGATAGTCATGCATGGTCCACATTAGAATGCCTCTGATCAAAGCATTCTGTCGTCCTATGTGTCGGCTCATATCCACCACCTCTATGCCAATCCACAATTGTTGTAGCTCTTCCAATAGTGGACGAAGATACACATCCATATTCCCCACTTTATATCGCCCTGGCACAATCAAGCTTAGCCATAGGTGCCCCTTCTTCGTAGTCAACCACGGGGGAATGTTGTAGTTGACGATGACAACGGGCCATACACTGTAAGATGTTGATCTTTGACCAAATGGATTTACGCCATCCATAGCCAGGCCTAAGCGCAAATTTCGAGCTTCCCTGGCAAAATCCGACCATGTTCCATTTATATGTTTCCACGCTACGCAATCTGCAGGAATTCGTAGCACACCATCCGAAGATTTATTCTCCTCATGCCATGATGCTAGGGCGGCCATGGACTTACATTCGAAGAAATGCTTGATGCGAGGAAGCAGAGGGAAATGTCGCAAAACCTTTTGTGGAATTTTTGTCCCGTGGAGATCTACTCGATATCTTTCGGAATCACATTTCGGACACTTCTCCATGTCTATGTATTCCCCTCTGAAAAGAATGCAGTCATTAGGACAAGCGTGGATAGAATTGTAATCCATCCCCAAGTTTCGCAAAATCTTTCTTGCTTCATCTCGGGAATCTGGCATCACATTGTCAGCTGGTAGTATGTGCTCTTTCAGCAATCTACACAACATAAAAATATGATACAGTCGTGTAAAAATCTATCAGATCATTATACATTTAGAGTTTTATTAAAGTAAACTAATTGTAATAGATCACCTGAAAAGCGCTGTGACGCTAGTGTCACTCCATCCAAACTTTGCCTGCATGTTGAGAAGAACCAGGAGTGCTTTCAATCTAGACATACGTGCTCCATTATACAATGGCGTATCGGCTTCACTTTTCATATCATCATAGATAAGCCTTTCTGAATCCATGATCGTCTCGATCATTTCATCAATCTCGGGCTCAAACATTGCCTCGTTGGGAATGTGCTCTGCATGATCATCCCCCGAGCTGTTAGAGGCTACATCTTGTGGCCTCACATATGCTGCTTGACCAAAGCGCCTGCGAACACGTCTATTGGGTTGCAAGATTGCTGCTTGTTGGCCAGCGTCAGAGTCCGACGAGTTATAATTGGCAACAACTCGATCTATAATAGATGGATCGAACTCGCCAAATTCGCGAACGTGCTGCAAAGAAACACGTCTTGTCCGTCGCACAGCATGCTTGCATTGATTACAAGGACATAAGACCCTCGTTGAGAGATAGGTGTTTCGGTTGGACGGTCCCACATCCTCGTCACTACTCATAATGAGGATAAAAAACTTATAACCTGGACAACAAATTTAATATTCTATTGGCATTCTTCGTCTTATCTCTCTCTCTCTCTCTCTCTCTCTCTCTCTCTCTCTCTCTCTCTCTCTCTCTCTCTCTCTCTCTTTACCTCACATTCTCTAGTCATGTCCAATCCCCGCACACCTCGGTCTAGAGGCACACGGAGATCAGAACCACCGGGTTATAATCTCGTCTTTATTGGTCAATACCTATATTTGTGGGTACAAGAAATCTACACACCCACGTCTACATGATACTGCATGTAGTGGACAAAACCCCTTTGCCTCTTCTCTAGCTGTAGCACTTCACAGCATCTTAACATCTTTTCACAGTAGATCTTTTCACTGTTCGTCTAACCCTAAACCCTAAACCGTAAGTAATTCTTGTGTGGACTCGATCTAACGTAAATAAGCGTAAATCTAAATAAACGTAAATCTAACTAAAAATAAACCTAAATCTAATTTAACGTAAGTCTACATCTAACTTAATCTTTAACGTCTTTTGGGATAGTTTCCTACGACGTTAAAACTCTCTTCTTCTTGTGTGTGTGTGTGTGTGTGTGTGTGTGTGTGTGGGTAAACCTAAATAAACCTAAGTCTAATCTAATATAACATAAATCTAAATCTAACGTAAATTATGTTATATTAAAAACAAAGAACTAACTAACAAGGATTATAAGAACCTTAAAACTGATTTAACACATAATTTTTCACATAACTCGGCAAGAGTTGGCATTCTCATCACTAAAGATGTGAGAGTTAACTTCCGGCGGTGACACTGCCTCATCTCCATCCACATCTGACGACAGCAATTGGCCCTTTAGACCGTTCTTGCTCTTGTTACTAACTTTGAAGTTGCTGTTGAATGACTAGAGGTTGTCTACATGGTCATTGTGTCGGGGATGTAGTGACTCTTGCCGCCCTAAAGATCCACCTTCTTCCCTATCTTCTCAAGACATTTCACTAGTACTTTTGGATCGACGGAGCCCACCATGAGTGAAGGCAGCAATACCCTATATTCCATTGAGGGCTTTCTTCACCCGCTTCATGCAGGCATCGCAGTCTATGGAGACCTAAATCTAATCTAATATAACGTAAATCTAAATCTAGCGTAAATAAACGTAAATCTAGTTAAAAATAAACCTAAATCTAATTTAATGTAAGTCTACATATAACCTAATCTTTAACGTCTTTTAAGATAGTTTCCTACGACGTGATAACTCTCTTCTTCTTGTGTGTGTGCGCATGTGTGGATGTGTGTGCCAATAAAAAGAGATAAATGGTATAACCTTTCTATCACCCATGCCAAGTATGATAGATTGATTATGCCATTTCCCTCTTGAATAATAGGTCTTGAGTTCAACTCCTCGTCGGCTAGATCTTTAGGTCTTTTAATTTTAATTAGTTTCCTACGACGTTAAATTAGTTTCTCTCTCTTTCTCTCTCAATGTGTGTGCATTTTTTTGGATCGTATGCATGTTTTCTCTCTCTTTTCCTCTCTCAATGTGTGCGTTTTTTGTTTATGCATGTTCTCTCTCTCTTTTCCTCTCTCAATGCGTGCGTTTTTTGTTTATGCATGCTCTCTCTCTCTCTTTTCCTCTCTCAATGTGTGTGTGCATTCTCTGTTTATGTATGTGTGTGTGCGTTTTTGTTTATGTTTGTACTCTCTCTCTCTCTCTCTCTCTCTCTCTCTCTCTCTCTCTCTCTCTCTCTCTCTCTTTCAAAAACACTATGTGTGTGTGTATGTGTGTGTGTGTGAGAGAGAGAGAGAGGGAGAGAGAAAGAGGGGAAGGGAACATGAGAATGAGGAGAGGGAAGGAGCATACCTGGCTCTCCTTCCTCTCCTCGTGTGTGTGTGTGTGTGTGTGTGTGTGTGTGTGTGTGTGTGTGTGTGTGTGTGTGTGTGGAGAAGAAAAAGAGAGAGAGAGAGAGAGAGAGAGAGGGAGAGCGTTACCTGCTCCTTGCTTGAGGGCGCCGAAAAACTCAGATCTGAGATCTGAGTTTTTGGGCGCGCTCGGTTATTTTTTTAGCCCAGCCGACGTCGCTATGAGCGCCGCTATGAGCGTCGCAAATTAACAAAAAAATTTGCGACGCTCATAGCGACGCCGGGAATTTTTTGTTTGAGCGTCGCCGTGTGAGCGTCGCTAATATGAATGGCCTCTTGTAGTGCCGGCTCCAAGTGAATCCGGTCCTCATCTATTTTCATGTTCTCTAATATTCTTTCTCTTGAAAAAGTATCGTTCATGCCAAGTTAATTAAGTACTATGTTTATTTTGCTACCATCAATTAAGTTCCAAGTTCTCAAAGTAATCTCACAAAAATGCTCACTCTAATTCTCTTAATTTCTTTATTCATAGGCCATTTGCATTACATTGGTATCAGAGCATTTGGTTTTTCTTTTCTTGCTTAAGAAGAGAGGTCCTTAAGTAGCCTATTAATGGTTGATTTTGTTAATCATATTGGGACTGGGATCTATTATCGGTTTTGTTGAGCCCACTATGTAAGATATGGTGCACACTTCGAGAGCTTTGGTCTTAATAATGGAGTCTTCTTAGACTTGCCTATGGCTTTACCATTATTGAGCCATAAGAAGTCCAAAAGGATCTATCCCTAGGAAACTTTGCTATGTTAGACCCCGGGGGACTCACCATGGAAAACTTACAGGACCACGTAAGTGCAAGGGAGGGGGAGTTTTTACAAGTTACATAAGCGTATTAGTTAGGGGTAGACCCCCAATAATTTATCTCCCAAGCTTAAAAGTAAGGGAGGGGGTATCATAGTTATGCGTGGGGGACGGGGGGGGGATAAGTGTGAAAAGGGGAAAATGAGAGGAAGTTTTTGTGTTTCAAAATCATGGCTTCCCAAAAGATTCTGCCCTCAAACTTGTGAGTCAATAGCTACAAAGATACATGCAAGAACTAACATTGCTTTGTATCAATTGCTTCTTTTGTGATTATAGTTTATTTGTTGAGGGATGAAAGCTATAAAGAGTTTGTATAGATGCAAATTTACATAAAGAACCTAGCACAACTTTATAACATGTTTTTTGAGTAATTTAGATGGGTCAAAATTGGACGAGTAGCTAGAGTGCATGTTGAATGGGCACATAGTTTGAAAGTCAAACTAAGACACATTGAGGGTACATCTAGTTATCAACAGAAGTGGTTTCTTAGTACGTTGCTAGTCACTATTCTACACGCGCTTTGGATAGTTTTACTTAGTTAGATCATGTGAGACCTAAATTTTATATGTAAGATAGGGGTATGATAGTTTTCTGCATTGATTTTCGTATAAGCGTAGAAAGGGGGGTCATATTCCCTAATATGAGTTGTATATAGGTATTTTATCAAAGCTTTTTGCTCGTAGGTGGCATCCCATTTTGAGAGGATTAGCAACTAAGGTTTTGAATTGCCAAAGCATACAGTAAGTAAACACATAGTTTTATTAACATGGTTGACAATAACCAAGAGAGTAGAATGGATATTGATAACTTTGATTTTACATATGAAGGTGCTAATGATGATGCCCCCATGTTTGTTAATTATCTTGTTACTAGGTTGCAACAAGCTATGGGCAACCCCGCTTTGCAAGCTGAAGTTACTCAACAACTTCGTGCTTATGGGATTTCCTTTCCTCTCCAAGAGGAGAGAGAGCTTAGGAGGCCTCTTGATGAGATCCCCAAAAGAAGACCCTCTCACATACGAGAGGAGGAATCCAAAGATCAAGAAAGTAATGAATCCCTAAGTTCCTCTGAAAATGTGGCTCCACAAAGAAGGCGGACTAAACGATCGCCAACTCCTCCCAAGAGGAAATGGTTAACCCATACTCCTTCTCCTTGTCCCTCCAAAAGGGAAGAGAGGAAACAAAAGAAGAAAAGGGCAAGAAAGAGGTCACCCTCTTCTCCTTCTTCTTCACCCTCCTCCTCTACCAATGAAAGCTATGGCTATTCTCCTAGAGAATACAAGAGGAGAGGACATTGCAAATCTTACCCTACATGGCGAAGGTCACAAAAGCTAAAGAAGTTCAAAGAGGGAGGAAAGAGTATCTCTTTTCTCACCTATGATGGCACCTTTGGTGCCACCGACAAAGTATTGTCCTTCATCCAACAATTTGATGCGGGCTTTGGAGACGAGGGCTTCACGGAGTCCTCCAAGCTACACCATGTAGCTATGCACTTCCCAAAATCAGCTCATCAATGGTGGGCTAGCCTTCATGGAAAAAGTGAAGCCCTAAAGACATGGAAAACTCTACGAGTTTTCCATCATGAAGAAATTCCTTGCAAGCGATATAAAGAACAAAGTACTTACCAAATGGTGCAGTTTGAAGATTCTATCACATGAGTCTATTCACAAATATGTAGAAAAGTTTTGGGACTTACATCTCAAGGCTATTGTCTTCCAAAAGATAGACGTTGACGAGCGTAAGAAACAATTTTGTGTGGGATTACCTGAAGAAATGGCCGAGTATGTCAACTCCCAACGGCCTGGTTCTATCCGAAGTAATCCACCACACCATGGTTGATTCTTGCATCACTTTCCAACAAGGGGCTAGATAGAATGTCAAACACATGGAAAACAAAGACAAAAATGATGCAAAGGGAAAAACCAATACTTGAAGCTTTTTGCAAGGACCATAAGTGTTTTAAGTGTGGGGAGCAAGGACATGGCTATCGTTCTTGCCCCAAGAAAAATGCTTGCAATGAGACTCCTAGGGCTTCCACTATTGAATCTCCAAAAGAGGATGCTCATTGCAAAGGATAATCTCTCTCCTATGCTTGGGGAAAGGTAAGGGAGCATGATGCCTACATACAACTTCATATCAACAGAGTTGGCCACCAAGTTGGGCAATCAAGCTTTCGAGATGGGAGATATTGGAACACATAACACAGCTTTCAAGGGACAGCAAGCCTCCATTACTCCCTTGATTGGAAGTTGAGGCTTCATGTCCAAATCTATGTGGACAAAGAAGACTTTTTCATCTCTCCTCTCCAACGTGAGGATGCTATCCTAGGGGCGCCATGGTTTGATCACATGGTTGCCAACATGAAGTTCCTTGAAAGGAGAATCTACACATACAGGGGAAAGAACATGTATATAGATGTTAATGAGTCTGGTTGTACTATACCACTTGTAAATCCACCAGCTTTTGATAAGTCAATGAAAAGCTTGATTTCTGCGTACATGATTTTTGTCAAAAAATCCACTAATGACGCTAATGGTTTATCAAGTAAAAATGGTAGGAATCAAGAAGAGTTAGACTTGTCTAACTTTCTAAAAGGATTCCAAGATGTGTTCATCGATGATATCCCTATGGACTTACCTCCAAAACGAGGGGATGATGACCATCGAATTGAGCTCATATCAGGAAGCTCACCGCCTAACAAGCCTCCTTATCGAGTTTCCCAAGCTCAAAAAGAGGAGATTATGAGGCAAGTACAAGAATTGGTAGACATAGGGATGGTGAGGCCTAGCTCCTCTCCCTTTTGTTCTCCAGCCCTTTTAGTGCAAAAGAAAGATGGTACATACCGCATGTGTTTGGACTATCGCGCACTAAACCATATCACTATCAAAAAGAGATTTCTTGTACCTCGGGTGGAAGACCTATTTGATAAGCTACAAGGGTAGACCTACTTCAGTAGGATTGACCTTAAAAGTGGTATCATCAAATAAGGATAGTGGAGGAAGATATCCTAAAGACCGCGTTTCGTACAACATTTGGTCTTTATGAATATGTAGTCATGCCTTTTGGCTTGACCAATGCACCTGCCACATTGAATTGTTTGATGGAGAAAATATTTAGACCCTACCGCAAGTTCACTGGAGTGTTCTTTGATGATATCATCATCTACTCCAAGTTCTTGGAGGAACACAAGCAACATCTCCAAAGGATTTTTCAAGCATGGAGGGAGAACAAGCTTTTTCTCAACCAAAAGAAAAGAAAATTTTTCCTTCAAGAGATTCAATACTTAGGTCATATTATCTCTCAAGATGATACACGTATGGATCCAGCGAAGTTAGAGTTAAATAAAAGCATGGCCTAATCCAAGGAATATACATGAGCTAAGAAGCTTTATTGGTATGTGTGCATACTATAGATGCTTCATAGTAAAATTTCCTCAAATAGTAGGACCATTACATGACCTAACAAAGAAGAACGTTAAGTATTCATGGACTCTAAGGAGAAAAAATCTTTTGACAAGCTCAAAGAGAAGCTTACCTCTCAACCAGTCTCCATGCTTCTGGATCTCTTAAAGCCATTTGAGGTCCAATGTGATGCTTGTGGTGATTGCCTTGGAGCATTCTTGCTTCAAGAAGTGCATGCCATAGCATATGAGACCGTAAGGCTCAATATGGATTAACAAGTCTTGGGAATTTATGAGAAAGAGCACTATTTATTGGGGACTCCATTCATTTTACAAGCAGACCATCAAAGTCTCAAGTACTTCATGATGCAAACAAAGCTTTCCGACAAACAAATGAGGTGGGCAGATTTTCTTTCGCAATTTAATTTTCATTTTCATAGTGGCCGATGCACTTTCACAATGACCAAAAGTCAATGCGGTGTTTATAGCAACTCACAATGATCTATCTTCCATGATAGATAAGTATGCTATTAACCTTGACTTCAAAGATGTAACGTCATCCCTTGCTTTGGGGAGGAAAGAGGAACCATTCACCTTGAAGGATGGTTATCTTCTCCATGGCAATAGGCTATGTGTTACCCACTCCCTTCGTGAGAAATTCATATATGAATCCCATGGTTCTCCCTATGCGGGGCATAGAGGCATTCAACCTACTCTTTGAGGAGTAGAGACATACTTCTATTGGCCTACCATGAAAGTGGACATACAAGAGTATGTTTCAAAATGTGTGGTATTCCAAAAGACTAAGTATGATAGAGGGAAGAAACATGGATTACTCCAACCATTGCCAATCCCTAATTCACCATGGGAGAGTATATCCATGGATTTTATCTTTGGATTACCTAAGTCTATCCATGGGAATACGGGAATATGGACAATAGTCGACAAGTTTAGCAAGCAAGCACACTTTATTCCTGTCAAAAATACTATTAAGGCACATCAAATGGCAACCATTTTCATATCTCATATTTTCAAACACTATGGAATACCAACATCCATCATGTCAAATAGAGATCCTAGAATGACCAGTAATTTCTAGAAAGGTCTCTTTGAAAATCTAGGTATAAGATTGAATTTCTCTTTGGCCTACAACCCACAAATGGATGGCCAAAGTGAGATAGCCAATCTTATGATACTCGATCTACTAAAGACTTATGTTACAGAAGTAAATCAACGATCACAATGGGACAAGTACTTACCTCTTGTAGAGTATGCGTACAATAATACTGTCCATACTACTATAGAAAAGCACCTCTTGAGATCATATAGGGAAGACCTAAAAGTCCCTTGCTACTTAAAGTATATGGGAAGATCTTTGTTGTTGATGAGTATAGCCGTGACCTACAAGAATCTTCTCAAAAGGTTAAGGATGCTATATCCATCTCTCAACAAAGGCAAAAAGTTGTTGCTGACAAGCACAGAAGGGCCTTAACATTTAAAGAAAATGATTGGGTCTTACTTAAGTTTCCCAAGGCTCGATTGAGGCAAACGACGGGCAAAAATCCTACGGGCCATCAAAAGTATTATGTTAAATTAGCAAAAAGATACTATGGTCTGAAGCCAATCAATGAAATGACTTATCAACTCAAGTTGCCCATCCATTGGCTCATACACAATGCTTTTCATGTGAGCCTACTTAACACTAGGTTGGTAACCTAACAGGACATAAAAGTGCCCTTTCAGGGTTTTGAAAAAAACCTCCAAAACCATAGTAGATCCACTCATTTTGTAAAATCATTTCATGAGGTTATAGTTCAAGGCCTACTACTCATGGAAAAAATAAGAAACTTGTAAAATTTCTCATCTTTTGGTCACACCAAGCCTCCAAAGTTGATGGACCAGTGCATTTTCATCAAAACAGTCATTTCTTACATTTTGTTGCATAAAGATAAGATTAGGGATTTTTATAGGACTTGAGATAAATTCCCTAGTTAACTTCAATGGGTTGGTGATCAGAACATATGATTGCTTCTCATTCACTATTTTTTGTTTTGCCAAAATAAATAGGTACCAAAAAGTTGAATTTTTACCATTCTGCAAACCTATCATCATAGTTTCTATAGCCACGCTCACTACAGATAATATATGCATGTTTTCTTAGTTCCCTATTGTCCTTTATGTTCATAAGGAGCCATGGAGCATGTCAAAAGAATAATACATCTCTTACCAAGGGGAATCTTGGGGACAAAGATGAAGTGCTAAATACAGCAAACATGAAAAAACTGGGTTCAACATTATGAGTTGTAGAATCCCATAGAAACTATTCAATATCTAGCCAAATTTGATCCTTATGACTAGATATGGTTACTGCCTACAAAATGCATGTAGTTGTCACAAGAAACTAAGAATATTGAAAAAGCTATACTTGATATACTAGAATGTTTCGTTTTCCTCTATAATTGAAAAAATCAACCATCATTGTTTACTATGCAAAATAGGGTATTAGGTGTCCCAAAACTCAAGGAATATTAGCTTTATGTTACAATATGCGACATAGAAAATCAAAAATGCATTTGGATATCATGCAATCCACCAAAAAAATCATAGAAGAGCTAAAATTGGCTAAAAAATAGGATTTGACAATTTTTGTAATTTGGTCATAACTTACAACTTTAATATTTATTTCTCCCTAGAAGCATCAGGACATGTTGAGGACTACTAAACATAGTTCTCTAGCATTATAGACCTCACAAACATGAATTCTAGAGTGGTATAGTTGCAAAAAGTTGAAAAAAGCCAAAAACAGGACCCGTTTTTTCACACAATTTAGGTTGTGAAATGTTGTGCAAGGACAAAGTTAAAGATGGAATTGATATTCCAAAAAAATGTCGAGTTTTTTGTAGCTCATGAGACAACTTTCTAGATAGATAGCACTTCAAAATCCATTTTGAAACTCTTGACATAATTCAAGGAAAATGGTCACTTAACAGGACATAAAAGTGTCCTAGGACATAAAAGTGTCCCATTACCAACCTAGTGTTAAGCCCTACAAAGGAGATCCACCAATAGAACCAATTATTGAAGACCCTCCAAAAATCAAAGACCAAGAAGAGGTGCGACAACCCAAAGCTATCTTTCGGCATGAAGACAAGGTACTACGACATGGTAAGATTATCCGATTGTATCTTATTAAGTACAAAAATTATCCTTTTGAAGATGCTAGATGGATGCAAGGAATCCAGCTTAAGGATAGTATGAACCTTGTCAATGCTACATTAGAGTAAGCAAATGTACATGTTTCTTTTAAATGATCAATGTTTTTGTCTTATAAGACTAATTCTCTCTTTATTGTTCACAAATTTAAGTAGTATGTATACTAAGAATCATGTGTGTGATGACGACGTCTCTCAAACACCATGTAGAATTTGTCACTCTACTTGGGAGGTTGAAATGGACTACAAAGCAGACATTCTTGCGGCAGCTATGTCTCCCAAGCACCAAATGGATTAGTCATCCATCTTGGAATGATGTCGCAGGGTAAAAAGGGATCCTCTACTCGCTAAGACAAATTGACTAATGACCATGGTTTTATCTCTTTTACCTCATATTCGAGGACGACTATGATTTCAAGAGAGAGGTAATGTCATAAAATCTAACATCTAACCAACCCAAATGATTTTTCATATTAAACTGATCAATTAATGTGGGATAATAAACGGGAATAAGGGTTAGAATATAGACATGTGCTTACGGATCTATCTCAACACAGGGCCAAAGGTAAAGGGGTCCAAATGAGAGATGGTCTATCAAAGATAAATGCTAGCTAATGGAGCTTAAAGACAGTAGGGTTAGCTTAATTAAAGACCTCCAAAATTTAGTGTTCAAAAGTCCTTTGACCTTAGACCGCAGGCTAGGGCCGACCTTGAGGTGGGAATCCTACCCAAGCATGAGGTGCTTGTTGGCTTGCTAGGTTTTAGTGAGAACTTTACTTAAAAGCTTGAGGTGTTTCTCACATGCTTAAATGATTAAAGTTCTTGCAACATTCAATTCAAAGATAACTCTCAAGAGACATGAACTTTCCATGCTTGATTCATTTAGTCCTTGAAGCATTCCATTCAACCAAATGACTTAATAAGCACAAAAGACACATGTTCAAATGATCTTCCACATGTGTCCCTCATGATGTGTTTGAATCTATTGGTTAGGTTTTAAAGGGGTCCAATGAGAATCTAGATACATAAAAATTAATAATTAAGTTCTTTCTCTCAAAGAGGAGAAAGAGGACACATGTCCAATGAAATAATAAAATAATACAAGAGAGAGAGAGAGGTGTGGCCCAAGCATGAGAGGGGGGGTATACTCTCCCACACACACACACACACACACACACACATTCTCTCATTGTGTGGAGTGCAAAATGCAAGAGCTCCATCTCCTTCTCCAAGTTTATTGAGAAGTGGAGAGCCTACACCAACACTCTTGTCTATGGAATGCAGATCCAACCAAGAGCCATGTTTCAATGCTTAAGCTTGCCACCTTCTTCATCTTCATTACTATGCTATTATTCTATGCGAAGCAAGAAGAGTGATGATAAGTGAGGAAATATTTCTTTCTCCTATGAAATGTTTCTTCTTCCTCTTCCCTACCCTCATTCCCTGCTAGCTCTCTCCACCTTCGAAGGTGTTTGAGGCCTTGGGACTGAGGCTTGGGATAGTTAATTCTTTTTGCAAATTTTATGTTAAGCTCATGATGCATGAAGCTTTCCATCTTCATAGCATCACCAAGGTCACAAGGAACACAAAGATTGTATTGTAACTAATTCTCTCTTGATGGGAGAATTTATAATACAAACGCCTTTTGGAGGGGGGACCGGCTCCAAGTAAATCCGGTCCCTCATCTACTATCATGTTCTCTAATACTCTCTCTCTCTTGCAAAAGTATTGTTCATGCCAAGCTAATTAAGTATTATTTTTATGTTGCTACCATCAATTAAGTTCACCCTCCAAGTTCTCAAAGTAGTCTCACAAAAATGCTCACTCTAATTCTTTTAATTCCGCTATTCTCAAAGTTCATAGGCCATTTGCATTACATCAATATACCTTGGTTGTGCTATGGAAAATGGCATCGGTGGGAGGTTGATTGAGTGTGATACTTTTACTTTTTCCCTTTCACCTAACCTTCTTGTGCAATGCTACAAGTTTTAAGAAAAAGTAAGGACACTATAAAAAACCAAACTCGGCGTTAGTTGAACAAGAAAAACGTAACTTACCATTGTATTCTTCAGCTTTGTTGTTGGGAAACTTTCCATCCACATAGTCCAAAAACCATGGACAGTCTCTCCACGTTTCCTTACCATGGAGCTTTTCTATCCAATTGTTGGGGTAGATCCTGCTCTCCTCTCTCTCTAACTCTACCCATGTATTGCTGGGATGCTCAGGATATTGATTGCTAAGACCTATTAAAAATGCCTTTTTTATGTGTGTTTCTCTAAGGGGTGTAGAACTAATTGATTGAAATGTGGTCTAGGTCATTCCTATCTAGTTGGGTTTGCAAATGCTACCACATACTGATCTAGAGATTTTGCTAAAAACCACCTTTGCACCACTTGTATGATTGTGCACTTTCATGCCAAAATAGATAGAAAAAGACATGGGCATGTAAAATTCACAAAATACTCACTCATATAATGCATAGCAATTGCTAGAAGAGGAGACAAATTTCTTGTGTTCTTGCTCTTGCTAATTCAGAAACTGACTTTAAAAATATAGATATCACTTTATACTAGGGTCTAGAAAATATTACTAGGCAAACCTGAAAGATCTACGAGAGTAGCTAGGTAGAAGCTTTATAAATTGGAAGTCTTTGGCCTGATATTCAAGTTTTATTTACAAAAGTGCGTTCGAGTACAAAAACACAGCACAACGTGTCCTTGATGAGAGTTTTCAGACTTTGAAAAACCTTTAGCAGGTCAGGCTAGGTAGCTTGATGGCTTCATCTGCAAACACTCCCCTCCACCTAGATTGCACACATCATTGGATGTGCATGGTCCTTGTTTATTGGTGGTTGTTTAATTTTGATGTGGGGGATATTCAAGTCCTTCCATGCTTCCTAGTTTTCCTACTAGGATTTGTTGACATAGTATATGCTTGTAGTGGCATTTCAGGGCTTTGCCAGTGTGGAAGAGGAGTCAACTAGGATTTTCTTGTTTGATGGTGTTATATGCCACAAATATTTCCCTCTTATCTTCCCATGGGGAGAGTATATGTGCTATGATTAGATAGAAACCTGTCATAAAGGCCTCCTCCTAGGTGATTGCGTAGTGGGTTGAAAAGAACATGATTCTTAGCCAGTGAAAAATAGTGGTGTTAGGATTCTTTCCTAGACACACACTCTCACTCTTTCTTTAAAAAACAAAAACCAAAAATTGTAACCAAGCTAAGTGAGGGATGAAGAATCCCTCACCTTGTTTTTAATAGGAAGAAGGTAGGAGATAGCTCCTACGAAAATTTGGGCATTATACTGTCCCACATTAGGAAGAGGATGGGATGTAGGAGGGCCTCTTTATTTGGCATGAGCTTATAGAGGTGATTAACATTTTGACAAATAGGTGTACGCGATGTGTACAATAATGGTGGGTGTGTAAGAGATATGTAAGAGTGGTCAAAGGATGCACTTTTTCCCCCAAAAAGGAGGTGGAAAATTTTATGATTTTTGGCCTTCCATAACTCCCACATGTGATCTGTGATTTGAGCGAGATCATATATTTGCAATCTACACATCAAGCTCTTTCCATAGATATGCTACATGATATGGTTTTACCCGCTAGATTTTAAATTCCATTTTGGGGGGGGGGGGACTTTGAATTCAAATAAACTAGACATTTTGTCTATTTGAATTCAAAAGTTGTCCTTTGATTACTATCTTAACACTAATGGTTTGACATCCTTAAACTGCCAAATAAAGAGGCCCTCCTAGATTCCATTCTCTTCTTAATGACTCAGTCCTAAATAAAATCGATAGTAATATGTGGGATGGACAAAGCCTACACTAAGATTGAACCCAAATAGTATATCCATCAAGGTTAGTATAAAGTATAAGGGGAAAAAACCCCGTAGGTCTAAATCATAGAAACAAACATTAAATGTGTGTGTGTGTGTGTGTGTGTGTGTGTGTGTGTGTGTGTTGATATATTGAACTAGATGCATATACACAAAAGAACATAACATTTAAAAGACAATTAAATAGATAACTAGAGAAAGATTTGGACAACAATGACTATGTCTTTGATTCATTTTTGTACAACATAATAAGAATTAGGCATTCTAATGATTCTATTCAAAAGTAGTAGAGTTCTTGAGGTCATTCCGGTTTAATCAAGACGTTAAACCTTTTTAAGTCAAGATAAAATTCTCACATGCATCCATATAGTCAAGACAACAAATTTCTTAGACTTGTCTATGTATGGCATGCTTCAAAGAACCTATCAATTGTTATCCATGTCAAAATTAAAAATTAATATATAGCTATTATCCTAAATATTAAAATAAAAGTATTCAACAAATCTCTCTTTTAAAGTAATCTTGCAAAAATTACACCAAATGATCTAAAAACTACTATTTAAGGAGCTAATAGAGAGACTATGTCTAACAACAATAACTAAGGAAATCCAAAGCATAGTATTGCAAATTGATGAGCTAAAACTTAGGTAGACCATATATAAATCATTAGAACCAAGTTCAAGAAAGCAGACCTCCGGTAGCAGCCAAATCTTAAGTTAAGAGTGCCAAAAGTTTTAACCATAGTCCAACTATCTCCTATATTGGGCAGCTAAAGAGAAGTTAATTTCAATCCATTAATCCAAAACCTGAGTTCATGAGAACTGTATCAAAAGTAAATTAGTAACCAAATGGTATCAAAACACTCTCAAAAACTTTTCCTTAGAGTTAATGTTGATCTACAACAAACTAGATGAGAGTAAACCTTCAAAATCCAGGCGAGGAAGAAACATTGTCATAAGAGTATGAATCAATTAAAAAAAAACAATATTAACCCTTGGGGGGTGCACTATGTAATCATGTTAATGTATAAGGTGAGTTTGAAAGGAGGGGTTTTAAAATGCAAAAAGGTTAGGCAATATAATAGAAGTAAATTAAAATAAGGGGGTTTTATATTCAATCTTGGAAAAAAAATCCTAAAATAAAGGGTCATTTTATTCATTGAGACATGTTAAAAGAGGGGTTTTTTAATACCCTGCAAACTCACGTAATATAGGGGAGAACTAAATGGTGAACTCCACGAGCAAAAAACTAGCAAGAGCACAAATCCAAATATCTAATCCTACGGAGCTATGACTACTGCATAGAATTCAATAAACAATAGTAACCACCTAAGAGGGTGAACCATGCTAGTAGGTCTTGACAAATCATACCAAGGCCAAGCACAAACCAAGATCAGTCGCATAGTAGGCCTGATGTATGTTTCAAGCATACGCCCAAGAAATACAATGAAAGAGAGCTACAATAGTTATCAAAGAAAAATGTTTTTACATTTATCAAAGTAACCCAAGATCTATATATAACCCCTAGTTATGGAAACCAATTGTTAGTAGGATGACCATCATTAGCAAGATGAAAACCAAAATTAAGGTG